>NC_136493.1:122251022-122641022 GCF_053919585.1 Euprymna scolopes | reverse complement strand
GCGAGTTTTTGTGTACAAACAATTTATTAAAATATACGACAAAAAAAAAACTCCAGCCGTTCAAACCCTGATCTGTTCACTAAGATTTTTCGTCTGATTCTATGTATATTTAGTTGTAAAGTAATGTGTCAAGTTCGTCATCATTGTCTGCCTTCGGGACGTGAGTTTTTCTGTACAAAATCTTAATTTAAATAAAAATAAAAAACAAAAACCAAAAATCTCCACCCGTTTCAAACGCTGATCTGTTCTTTTGGATGTGCCATCTGATTTTATGTATATTTAGTTGTAAAGTAATGTGTGAAGTTCGTCATCATCGTCTGCCTTCGGCACGTGAGGTTTTGTGTACGATATCTTATTTAAAAACAAAAACAAAATCGAGCCGTTTCAAACGCTGATCTGTTTATTTGGATTTTTCGTCTGATTCCACGTATATTTAGTTGGAAAGTAATGTGTGAAGTTCGTCATTATTGTCTGCCTTCAGGACGTTATTTTTTGTGTATAAACAATATATTAAAAAAAAACAAGAGACAAAAAATCTCAAGCCGTTTCAGACGCTGATTTGTTCATTTGTTTTTTTTTTCGTCCGATACTATGTATATTTATTTTGTTTTGGATTCTTTAAAATGTCAAATTCCTTGAATTTTACCCATCACCTTCATCTGGATCATTGAGGATATACGACTTTTGAAACGCTCCTTCGTGTGTGTTTTACATGTATGTGTATGCGTACGTGTGTGTATGCAGATGTAAGTACATGCTCATATGCGTGGCTCTATATGTGTATGTTTTCATGTGTGTGTACATGCATATGTATGTTTGCATGCATTCTGTATGTATGCATGTATGTGTCCATGCATGTGTTTATTTCCATGTGTATCTGGGGTGGAGAGGGCTACTGTAAGCCGTGATGAAGGACACACCTATAGGAAAAGCAAACCTCTGATGAAAAAAACACAGCGGGAGGCCAGTACCTGCATTAAGCTGGTCAGTAATTTAACTTGTTACTGGCTATCTTGCTCTTGCTTGTTGTTGGATCTCAACATTTTGAACCGAAAGAGAGAGAGAGAGAGATTTAATTGTCGTACAAAACATAATCCCTGTAACATCATCTTTGTATAGATACTACCTCAGGTATTTGTCTATAAAAATAGTCCTATAGCAATGGAAAAGTTGTAACGCGTGTAGGCTTGAAATGCTGGAAATATGTAATAATTGATCCGGCATCATTATATGTATCCGTGTGTACATGTACGTATCTGTGTACGTATGTTTATGCATGTACATGTGTATGTATATGTATACATATATATATATATCTATGTGTATATGTACGCATATATGCATATATGTTTATGTGTGTTTGTATGTATATACGTATATATATGTTTGTGTATATGTATATGTGTATATATGCATATGTGTATGCTTGTGCATAAATGCATAGATATGTATGTGTATGTCCATGTATTTACATGTATGTGTATGTATATGTACATATATGTGCACGTATTTTTATGTGTATATGTATGTATATGTGTATTTGTATTTTATATGCGTGCGTATTTGTGTATGCATGCATGTGTGTACGTATATGTATTATGTATTGTGTATATATATGTATATATGTGCGTATGTTTATGGATATATGTGAGTGTATGCGTGTGTATGCGTGTATGTATATCTATGTATGTATAGCAATAGCCGTCTTCAATGTCATGCCTGCTTGAGTATGTGAATTCGCCGGTACTACTAAAAATAAAAATAAAGTCATGTTAGGGCCCATGGATTTAAGTATCTAAGGGAGTGGCAGTCGTCTGACAAGGCGTTGCAATCATCATCATCATCATCATCATGTATATGGGTGCGTGTGCCTGGGTGTGTGCGTGTGTCGCTTCTAGAATTATAATATTATTCGACAGTCGGAAAATACTATTCTTTAAAATATGGACGACAGGTATATATATATATATATATATATATATATATATATATATATATATACCTATCGTCCATATTTTATATATATATATTTTATATATATATTTATATATATATAAATGTGTGTGTTTGTGTGTGTGCGTGTGTGTATGTATATAAATATGTACCTGTGTGTATATATATATATATATATATATATGTATATATATTAATATATCTATATATATTTATCTCTCTTTCTCTCTCTTTCTCTGTCTCTCTCTCTCTCTCTCTCTCTCTCTCTCTATATATATATATATATATATATATATATGTGTGTGTATATATAGACGTGTGGGTGTTGCTTTGAGGCTTAGGTATACGGTGGAAGGATTGTGTGTTAAGTTTTCAATTTTAGTTGATTGTAAGCGAAGCATATATATATATATGTGTGTGTGTATATATATATATATATATATATTATATATATGTTTGTGTGTCTATGTGTATTTCTTATTTTACTACCATATATTAGGTTTCATATACACTGCTAATCAAAACTTTAAACCACTCAAAAATCTAAAAGAACAATTTTTAGTTAAGGATAGATTTTAAACTTTTCCGACTTAATATTACAATCTAAAAGCTTATGGAAACAAAAATTTACATTCCAAAGATTAATTCTAAGAATTTTCATTTTATTAAATTAGGCGTTTTACACATGATCAAAATTATAAGAGCAGAGACAAAAATTCTATTGAATTAAAACATTCAAGATGAAACTTAATAATGAGTTCTACCTCCACTGTTTTGATCCTTTTCAAAAATCCTTTGGAACTGCTAGAAATAAGGATTTCCATTAAGAGGCGAGGAGCCTACTCAAGTTCCTTAAGATGGCTTCACGAAGCCATATTTTTTGTTGAATATTGTTTGCCATTTCGATAAACCTCTCTTGTCATCAATCCCCAAACATTTTCAATTGGGCTCAAGTCCAGTGAATATGCAGGATTTCTCAAGAGATTGACTCTATTTTCTTTTATAAAGCTCAAGGTCCGTCTTGCAGTGTGGATTGCAGCATTATCCTGTTGGAATAACCATCAATCCCCACACAAACGATGACCAGCCATCATCAAAGATGCTTTTTGGAGCATGCTAACAAAACCAGCTGCTGTTTGGAGCTCCATCGTCCCTCTGTTAGAAAAGGGACCCCATACTATAATGGACCCTCAACAACTAATACGTGTGGAAAAAAACATTTCAAGGGTCATGTTTTTGTCATGCCAATATCGCTGGAAGCCATCAGGACTATCTAAATTTATTTTGTCTCATCAGAGAACAGGACTTTCATCTACTTCTCGACGTCCCAAGTTTGATATTCACGACCAAATCATGTCACGAGTGTTCCACGTTGTCACGTGAAAACAATCGAAGAATTTGTTTACACGTTTTATTTTTCATGCTGTTTTGTTGTAAGTGTCATCTGGTGGTTACTGAACTGCAATCAGCATCTATAACCTTCTAAATTTGACTAGAAGAAAGTCCTCTGTCATTCATAATAAATCGTTTTATTATCCTACTAAATACAGGAGAAATTCTTTTTTTTTTGAGGGCACCCAAGGATATTTCCCCCCTAATTCTCAATGTTTTTAGAAAGTTGCAAATAACAGTTTTACTGCGATTTACTTAAGCTACTATCGATCGTTGTGTCAAACCTTTCGTACGGAATCCTAGAATACGGAAGCGCTCAACTTCGGTAAGTTATTTTTTGTTTTAGGCATGGTAACATTTTTACACGGTGATTGCTAATCTCTAACTGAACTACAAACATTAGAATTAACCACAAATCTAACAATTTATACCCTTGGTCTCATAATTTTGATCATGTGTAAAAATCCTGATTTAATAAAAATCCAAATTTTTTAATTAATTTGTGGAATGTACCTTTTTGTTTCCATAAGTTTTTAGATTGCAGTATTAGTAACCTTAAGTCTGAGGAGTTTAAAATCTATTCTTAGAAAAAGGATTTACTTTTAATGATTTCTAAATCGTCTTATTTTTTATCACCAGTGTAATAATTCATAGAGAAGTGTTTCTACAATAATAAATACGGAATCCGCACGCATTATGCTATCGTATTTAAGCGTATTTTTCGATTGGCCAACGACGGGCTACCTTAAACCACTAAACTAGTGTTAAAACAGATCCTTTGTTCGATAAAATGCATGCCCGTTGGATGATAGGAAGGGGCGCGGTGGATACTAGAAAGCTGATTGGCTAACTAAAATCCTCAACAGAAGAGGACCATATAAAACCGATAAACGACCACAGAATTCGCGCATAAGCCTGACGAATCCTAGAGTGGATGAAACGCCGAATATTCAGTGTAGCTCAATCGCCATATATATTTTATAAATTACTAACTAGCTCTACCCACGTATTGAGCACTTTTGAAGTAAATACTTAAAAGTTACGCATAAATCTATACTTTCGTATATTAATTTTATGTGAGTAAATGAAGTAGTTATATATATATATATATATATATATATATATATAATATATATATATATTTAATTACTGCAGGATAATCATAATGGCGAAAGGGCGTATTGTATCAGTAAGAGATGACAATACGCCAACTAAAATAATATGGAAGTGCATGATAAATACATAAACAGCACATGCGCATCATCAATCCTAGAACATTTTGTACTTAATATATCGATGCAGTATCAGACTTGGCATAAGATAAACGATCTTTGGTTAATATATTAGGTACTTTAATATCCCGTCGTTGTTCAACATTCGTAAAATAAGTGTAGTAATGTGCAAGTATGTTTTGTACAGTTAGATAAAAAGAAAGAATACACACAGTTTAATGTGTCATCTGGATTAAGATGTAATATAATAAGAGAAAAGGGGAAGTGAACAGCGAGACTTATTTCTGCTGACTTCATATGGATAGTTCAAATATGTGAGCAACAAATATTACTTAATCAGATTCTGATGTGGTTTGAAACAAGAACAAACAAAAACAGACGAAGTTCCTTCGATTTTTGATAGACTATGGATACCCACGAAGGGCTGCCTACTCTTGAAATTTTGGTGGCAGGTAGTGCGCTATCTCAAACCGCACCTCTCTTAAGACGACATTGTGAAATACCAGTGGCAAGGGAATAGTATATACAGGATGACTGGGAACAAAATGTCAAAATGAGCGGAGAGTACATACAGCACATAGAGCTCCCAAATAGTTACCCATCTGGTACTAACAAGACTTAACGTTGCTTAAATTCGATTGTCTAACGAGAACTGGTGCGTCAACACGATTATATCAAAAACAGACTAACACTGACTTTTGATTATTTTAAAATATCAAAGACTTGTCGCGTTTTAAGACGATGAATTTTAAAATATGCTCTCTTTAAGTAATTAATGGAAGATTTCAATATTACATTTATAACTGAAACACTTGTAATTTAATTACATTAGGATCTTCAGCCAAGATATCCAAATGGAATTTGGAATTGAAAATTGCGCACTACGAGTTATAAGAAAGAGAAGACTGGAAACGACAGAAGGCATGGAACTGTCCAATCAAAAAAAGGCGCGGGAACAAGGGGGGCAGGACGACTCTAAATACTTGGGAAATTCTGGAAGCGGACACCATCAAGGCAACTGTAATAAAAGAGAGAATCGGAAAGGAATACCTCAGGAGAACAAGAAAACTCCTGGATATGAAATTATATAGCAGAAACCTAATAAAAGGTATAAATGCATGGCCGGTATCACTAGTAAGATACTCTGGACCGTTTATATGGTGGGCAAAGGAAGAACTGAGACAGCTCAAGCAGACGACAATAAAACTCATGACCATGCATAATGCACTACACCCAAAGGATGATATTGACAGACTGTACATGAAAAGGAAAGACGGCGGGAGTGGACTGATCTACATAAAGGACTGTGGGAATGACACAAAAAAGAACTAGAAAAATACATAATGCAAAATACTGAAAGGATAATTATGTCAGCGAGAGACACTGAAAAAACAACAAAACAGAAAAAAGAGAGACAAATGACAAAACGAGAAAAGAAAAATAGGAAGAGAAATAACTCCACGGGAGATTCATAAGAATGACAAAAGATGAAAATAACGAAAACACCTAGGCATAGATGCGAAAACGACGCATGAACCTAGAAACTGAATCTCTAATAACTGCAGCACAAGATACATCGATAAGAATCAACTATATCAAAACAAAGATCGATAAAATCAAGAAAACAACAAATGCAGACTTTGTGGACAAATAGACGACACAATAAACGATATAGTAAGTGAATGCTGCAAACTGGCCCAAAAGGAATACAAAAACAGAAACGCCCAAGTGGGAAGGGCGGTGCACTGGTAATATTGCAAACGGCTGCATTTTGAGCGTACAGACAAATGTTACAAGCAAAAACTCGTAACCGTACTCAGAAAATAAAAACCACGAAATCCTGTAAGACATGGGACTACAGACGGACAAATCAAGACAAATCGAAGATTTTGTTATCCCAGCTGATCACAGAGTGCGTATGAAAGAAAAGAAGAAACGGAGCAAATGCACGGAGCTAGCCAGAGAGTTTAAAGGGATTTGAATGATGAAGTAATCAAAATAATACCGATAATAGTAGGAACACTAGGAACAATTTCGAAAAAAACTTTTTAAAAAACCATGGCAGAAATTGAAATAAGCAGAATGACTGAAAAATATAAAGTCTAACCAAAATGAAAGCATCTTAAATATAAAAGAAAACCCTTAAATGCGGAGAATAATACACGTATACAATATAATAGAGGAGCGGTACAGGGAATGATGAACACTGAAGCTGCATATCTACAAGTTCTAAACCCCTATCACGCATCCCCTCCCATTGTCTCACTATCGTCCCCCGAAAAGTGATACCAAATAGCCGAGTAGAGTCAAGGAGGGTGGATAATAATAATAATAATAATAATAATAATAATAATAATAATAATAATAATAATAATAATAATAATAATAATAAATCTGGGTGTCATGGTCAGCAGGTGCTCCTTCAGTAGTCAGCATGGGGGGCCCGGTTGTCATCCTGCTAATGTTGGCCAACTTTCTAGTTTCAGAAACTCTAATAACATGGAGTTGAACAGGTAAGTATAACCTCTAATTTCAGGGAACAAAATGATACCGAACAAACACAGCACATCCATGATAAGCATCAAAAGAATAAAACGAAGAAAGAAATGGACAACAAAGGAGAATAGACTCATAATGGAATGCTATTATAGAATGACATCCTAAGTATATATATGGAGGTTATACGACAGAACAAAGAATTGCGGAACAAGCAAGACTGATACTAAGGAAAGGTTAGCTCTCTAAACTAGAACTAACAGAAATACAGCGAAAAATAAATGATTAAACTGAACAAGAAGCATCCCCAAGGAACCGCACGTAGAGCAACACCACAAGTTGAAGCCCCACAAGTAAAAACACCAAAGGCCGAAGACCAACAAAAAACGAAGTCCACAAACGTGGAAACCGAGAACAATGAAACAGAACAAATAGAGAATAAAGCAAATAAAGCAAATAAAGCAAATAAAGCTGATGAATGAAGAAGAAACAAAGCTCCCATCGTTAAGGAACCAAGGCAAAAAGAAACTAAAAACAGAAGCATAGAAGGTTAACAAGTTCCTCCCACATATCCAACCAAATACAATCACAGACTTAAACAACTTAATTTACGCAGGCACCAAAATGGTAAGTATGTATCTCAAATCAAAAAACAAACCGGGGACAATCGACCGACAAAACCTGGATGGGAAATAAGACTAGAAACCCAAATACACAATTATAAAAAAAAGTCAAAACGATTAACAGGAAGAAAGCAATTGGAGAAAACGGAATATTATAAATGTAACTGACAGGGTGAGACTAAATAAGAAACATGAAAAATTGGACCAAAAAATAAAAGCAAATGAAGCGAGATTGAGACGATATAGATATAAATCTGAACAATGCAAACAAAACAGAACATTTGAAACTAATGAAAGCCAAGTCTACCAACGAAGGAAAAACAAAAACAGAACAACCAAATCCGACAGAAACAAAACTCTACTGGAGTAAAATATGGGAAGAGCGACGAGATCACCATAGAAATGCCGAATGGCTGAAAGATATGAAAGAAGAGTAACAACAAATAGAAGAAGGAACAACGAATGAAATCAACAAGGAAACCTTAAAGAAAACCATCGAAAAAACAAACAAACTGGAGAGTACCAGGGCACGACAGGATACATGCATACTGGTTCAAAAAATTCACAATCTTACACGAAAGGCTAGCCCAAAACCTGAGAAGATGTATACAGGAAGCAAGCGTACCATACTGGATGACAAACGGTAGAACCACACTGCTACAGAAGGACACGGAGAAAGGAAAAGTCCCTAGCAACTATAGGCCAATCACGTGCTTACCAACTATGTGGAAGATACTGGCAGCGCAACTGAGGGAACAAAACTACCACTCCCTGAATAACCGTGGAATCATCCCCGAGGAGGAGAAAGGATGCCAAAAAGGAAAAAAGAGGAACACATGATCTGTTATATATAGATAAAAATATCGCAAAGGAGGTAAAACGGAGGAGAAATAATTTAGCCATGGCATGGATCGATTTCGAAAAAGCATACGACAGAATCCCCCAAGCATGGATAATAGAATGCCTAAAAATGTATAAAATACCAAGCAGGATCACCAACGTAATAGAAAATGCAATGAAAACATGGAGACTGCAATTGATAGCTGATGGGCAACATATAACAGAAATTAACATACAAAGAAGAATCTTTCAAGGAGACTTACTATCACCGCTACTGTTCATCATAGTCATGATGCCTTTGAACAGTATTTTAAGAATGTGCCAAGCCGGATATCAGTTCTCCGATACAGAGGAGAAATTGAACCACCTGATGTACATTGACGATCTGCAACTTTTTCCAAGGACCGAAAAAGAGCTAGGGACACTAATAAACACTACCAGAATCTTCACCCAGGATATCAAAATAGAATTTGGAATGTAAAAGTGCGCACAAGTAGTTATAAGAAAGGGAAAACTGCAAGCGGCAGAAGGTATGGAACTACCCAACCAAACGGAAATGAGGGCACTAGGAGAAAATTGACGACTATAAATACTTGGGAATTCTGGGAGGAAGCGGACACCATCAGTGCAACAGAAATGAAAGAGAAAATTGGAAAGGAATACCTCAGGAGAACAAAAAAACTCCTGGAAAGGAAATTATATAGCAGAAACTTAATAAAAGGTATAAATACATGGGCAGTATCACTAGTAGGATACTCTGGAGAGTTTATAGGGTGAACAAAAGAAGAACTGAGACAACTCGACCAGAAAACCAGAAAACTCATGACTATGCATAATGCACTACACCCAAAGGACGATACTGACAGACTCTACGTGAAAAGGAAAGACGGCGGGAGAGGACTGATCTGTATAGAAGAATGGGTGAATGGCACGAAAAAAGTACTAGAAATACATAATGAAAAACACTGAAAGGATAATTATGGCAGCGAGAGACACTGAAAAAACAACGAAACAAAAAACAGAGGGATAAATGACAAAACAGGAAAAGAGAAATGGGAAGAGAAACAACTCCACGGAAGATTCATGTGAATGACAAAAAATGAGAATAACGAAAACACCTGGACATGGATGCGAAAAGGACATATATACCGAGGAACTGAATCTCTAATAACTGCAGCACAAGATAACTCGATAAGAACCAACCATATCAAAGCAAGGATCGATAAAATAGAACAAAACAGCAAATATAGACTCTGCGGAGGGAGGGACGAAACGATAAACGATATAGTAAGTGAATGCAGCAAACTGGTCCAAAAGGAATACAAAAACAGGCATGATCAAGTGGGGAGGGCGGTTCACTGGGAATTATGCAAACGACTGCATTTTGAGTGTACAGACAAATTGTACAAGCATAAACCTGCAGCAGCACTCGAAAACTAGAACCAACAAATCCTATGGGACATGGGCATACAAACGGACACCCCCCATTCAAGCAAGAAGACCAGATATTGTAACAATTAAGAAGAAAGAAAAATCCTGTCAAATCGTAGACTTTGCTGTCCCAGCTGACCACAGTGTGAGAATGAAAGAAAAGGAGAAACGAAGCAAATACCTCAGAGCTAGTCAGAGAGTTAAAAGGGATTTGGATGATGAAGAAAATCAAAATAGTACCGATAATAGTAGGAGCTCTAGGAACAATTCCGAAAAACTTCGAAAAAAGAATGGCATAAATCTGAATCAGAGGAATAACTGCAAAAATACACCTCCTAACGATAATGAAAATTGCTTAAATATAAGGGAAAATCCTAGAATGTGGGGAATACAATATAAAAAGAAGCGTTCCTCCCCGAATAGAAAAGTGAGACCAAAGAGCCGAGAAAGGTCAAGGAGGATGGAAAGACCGAGGAGAGAGCGCTGGCCAGACCCCCGCTGGACAAGTGCGAAGAGAACTGGGATCGTGTGGAGGCTTAGTGCCACTCAAATTCAATTATAAACCAATGCCCGCTACCAGCGATAAATCAAAGGTATGAGGCTGTTGCGATAACGCAAATTCATTTACAAATTCTATCGACGGAGGTTGAGAGAGCTGAACGTCTGGGGAGACTTGTTGTCACTCTGATTCCAGAGAACACCACAGGTCTCCAAATCCATCGTTTGTTGACTTGTGTGAAAGCTCCATGTGAGCCAATAATAATAATAATAATAATAATAATAATAATAATAATAATAATAATAATAATAATAACAATAATAATAATAATAATAATAGTAATAATAGTAATAATAATAAGTTCGGTAACTTCACAGTGGTGTTATGTTTTATACGGTTATTTTCATTTAAATATGAGTTTTTTGCACCATAGCTAGTGATTTTAGTCAAATAGTCAATTAGATGCCAAGCCTACCTGACTTTTTGATTATGGTGATTTTATACTTGATGCCAAACTAGTTCAACTGTTTCTCTCAATCATATGGAATTGAGCCTATCATGTTTGACATGATGGTGTGTCCTTATTCTACGAACTTGCAATCTCCACCCTCGGGTTCTGATAGCTCCGTAGTTTCTCCTCCTTCTTTTCTGCTAATTTGATGCCGTCTGGCAAGCAAAATCAATAATCTGAAACTGATTTGTCTTTTCGTTCACAATTACAATATCGGTTTTTTATGTGAATTATTTCTAAGCCATAAAATCCCCGAGAATCTTTACGCTAACATATTCTACTGTCGCTTCTGGATCATGTTGGAACCACTTGTCCGTCACTTTGATTCCACACTTTTGGTACAAAATCCAATGCAGATTTGCCATACTTTGTCATGCCGACGTTGATATACTTTGTACCAAGTGTAGAACACCCACAATGTGTGACACTGTTTAATGAGCACAACACAGCCTGCAATCCAGTCCTTCCCAAATATCTTCTATCGGTTGCATTTGTTTAGTACCTGCTCCTGAACAGCAACTATAATACTTTCTGTCTCTCTTTTCAAGTCACCTTTAGACAGAAGAGTGTCCTAACATTTTAGAGTCTCATTATCTTGCTGACACTGGCCATGAAGTTTGAAACTATTATTATTATTATTATTATTATTATTATTATTATTATTATTATTATTATTATTAGTAGTAGTAGTAGTAGTAATAGTATTGGTAATGATGTTTGTGTGTTGTCTTAAAAAAGAGAGAGAACTATGCTAATCGAGGGGAGGGGTTAGAGGAGGGAGATGGCAGAAAGAGTGAAATATTAGAAGGGGTGAAAATAGAAGGTTTTATATTGACATGTTACACATCCATTCAATGTTTTTGCAAATTTCATTTTCACCGTCTCGTTCAAAATGTTATGCTAGTTTATATGATAATGTTATCGCTCAAGTTTTAAATGTGTTAATATTTTATATTCTTTATAAATACGAACAAACATCTATTCTTCTTATCAAACTGATATACATGCATTTTATCGCTTAACTAATTAAAATCATGAAAATCGTACAGAAAAATAAAAATTGAAATGAATAAATAAAATGTAAAAAAAAGATTGTATTAATAAACAAGTATACATTAATGAATGTATACTTAAATAAATATTATTCCCTAATGTGACAATTTACATATAAATATGTCGTCTGCAGTAAAAATTTCAATATGTTTGAAAAAAAAGGATATGCATGAAATATTAATCTATGTACATTTTTAGGGTAAAAGATCAGGAAAAACATTGCGTTAATTAATTATAAGTATTCTCGAAAGTTCTACACATTTTCAGATATGACAACTAGAAAGAATGCAGCACCAGTTTAAACAAATACATTGACGGAATTGCCATGTCTGCTGCTAAGGTAGAGGTTATATATATATATATATATATATATATATATATATATATATATATATATATATATATATATATATATATATATATACAAAATCTTAGTTAGCTGATGTATGCAGTATTTTTGCTACATCTGGGCTGGGGCAATAGTCCCTTTTTTCAGATAGTGCCCCAAAATAAATCTTAAGTTGCATCATTATCAGCCAGGTTCAAACCTCTGTGCCATCTGCGTATCTTCTATCCCTGTGCTTGTTTAATAAATACTTTAATGAAATGTGATCGGTTTAATTCGGCACACATTTACCCCATTGAGATATAATGTCCAAACCAAGCCGACACGTAACAAAATCTTACTCTTTCTCTGAATGTTATACTTTGGAATTGCCTTAATGTTTCTTGCTCAACTGACTAACTGGCATGTAGATGTGTCAATGTATATCGCTCTGTTGAACTCTTTACAGTTCCCTGTTAGACATGATCCCAAAGAGTTAGTTCGGGATGAAATAAATGCAAACAAAAATTATCATTTTTCTTCACCTGGAAGATAGGGGTAACATTTAACACGAATATCGGTATTGAAGAGAACGAAAAATGAACAGAGAAAAAAGTATCTCTTACACAACACTAATAAGCACAGAGACGAAAAAGAAAAAATATATTAAATGAATATACAGAAACAACAATGAATTGAGTAGCCATGACATCTGCCGTTTTAAAAGAATTGTGGTCACAGAGGATTTACCTATAGTGTACAAATTATTTAAATAAAAAGTAATCTCGGCCTTGTATTCTTTATATATATATATATATATATATATATATATATATATATATATGTATATATATATATATATATATAAATGTAACTCTTAGTTAGTTCGCAATGAATAGTCTAAAAAACACTGGACGGATGGCTTCCACGTTTTGGTATAATATGTTTACTATATCCATGTGTGTTTTTATATATTTCTTTTTAATTATAACATTCTACTTAATTTTTCTATGATAAATAGGTGGTTTTCTTTGTACCGAAAGGTGATCTTTTTTATTTAGGGACAATTATTTATTACCGCTTCCTGTCACGTGACCAGTGTTTTTAATTTAGCGGTTTTCCTGCTAGATCTGGAGATTTCGTTTGCAATCTAGCGGGAAATACTAGAAAATCTGGAGATTTCGCACCCACACACCCGCAATTTAAGATTAAAAAATAAATAATTGTAAAAAAAGAAAGTAACAACAACAAAAAAATTATATCAATACAGTAGAATTCAAATATCTACCAACCTAAATACTTTTAACATTCTAAAACAAAGTTTTTTTGTTTGTTTATTTTTCTAATTTCAAAATATGTTGCACCATTATTGTGATGTTTATATTTGCAGTATATTTCAATTTAACTTTCATTATAAAAAGTTTGAGTTTATCATTTGTTTTCTTGCAAAAAAAATATCCTCTCTGAAAAAACAGGTAAATTTAGCTGATAAAATACGGGAGCTAACCGCTACAATATAATTCCAGAAACATATAGTGAGAAAACACGGAATATTTTATATATTGAATATACTATATTTATAATTTTTTTATGGTAGGAAGTAAAAATATTGAGTTTTGTTTTGGGGGGAATTAGCGATTTTTTAAAATTTCAGGTGATAAAAGTAAAAAATCTAGCGATTTTCTTGACATTTCTTTCTCCTGATCCCGCAGGTTTTTGTAAATCTCAGTTGCCAACACTGCATCACTAAGAAAACACTACAGGCTTAATGTAAACAGAATGTGTTTACAATATCGGTAAATTTTCAATGAGTTTAATCACATGATTATTGATAAATTAACCACACGTGGTCGCTTTCCTATTTAATATTCATCGAAAAATGTCAGGTACAAACCAAATTAATGCCGACGCTCAAAGTGTATAAACGTTTTGACCTCTCCCTTTACTTAAAAATTCACCCAAAATCAGAAAATTAACCAATTTTAAAGAAAATTGCAGTATTTTTCAAATAATGATCGCAGAATATAATGAACTAATTATTTTTACTCTTAGTGAAAATGTTTTATTTTGTTTAAACAATAAATACCTTTACTAAAGTTATGGTTTTCAGTAGTAAATAAAAAACGCAAGAATTTATTTTTGTTTTTTTTATATAAATAAAGCATCGTAATTTGTAACAATAAAAACTAATGTTTACAGTAACATTTCGAAAAAAGCCCCTAAAGTCCATAATAATGAATTCGATATAACTCGAAGAAAAATGAATTCTCGCATACTATTCAGGAAATTAAAGATTCAATTATATTCCTATTTTAGTCACCTAAATTATTTAGAGTGAAATGAGTTTAGGAATTTATAGCCAAACCTAAATATTTTGTTTTTTGCTTGAAAAAATAGCATTAATACAGTAAGTTAGGTAAAATTTGCATAGAATGCTCTGCTTTACGGTTGTTGTAAAAATGGGAAGGAAATTTGAATTTCGTTCCCTTTTAAAAAAGGTTTTATCTTCGGACTTTACAGGGAAATTTCTAAAATAACACTACTTTTTTGTTTTCAATTTGAATATACTATTTATTGACCTTTTCTCTTCAATTTGTTATATATAAAACTTTGGTGAATACATTATTTACTTTTTAATAGACATATCAATATAGGAGGCGTTAATTATTCTACCCCTGTCTTTCCAAGCTTATAACAACTCGAAAAATGTAATTCAAGCCCTAATTCTTTTTCAATTAAAGGAGCAAGGACCAAGGTTTTATGAAAAAAACAAAAGAAAGAGCAAACAACCTGGTTTAATAAAAAAGGTTTTAAACTTCGAACTTTACAAGTAAATTTCTAAAAAACACTTATTTTTTATTTTAAATTTGAATATATTACTTATTGACCTTTTCTCTTCAATTTGTGACATAAAACTTTGGTGAGTAAATAATTATTTACTTTTTAATAGACACTTGAAAATGGGAGAGGCGTGAATTAAAAAAAAACGTTTGTCTAAAATATTATATTCGGTTTAATGGAAAGGGCATAAGATTTCACATTGACCCTGAAAATATCGTAAAAATAGAATCAATAGAAACATTTTGATAGATTTTTAAAGTTTAAAAATTGAAAAATATTGAGTTCGTAAAATTCATTAGTTTTTTAAAGAATAAAATGTATTTCTATTACGTTTAAAACAACTTTATTAGTTTATTTTGAACGTATAATCCATAAAGAAAATAAACAACCCACTTTTAAAAGAGAAATTACGAGATTTTTATGTTATTCGCAGTTTCGTGATAGGGGTGTCAAAAATTCTTATACATCCAGTACATTGGAGTGTTTATTCGCTGTAAACGTACCCTAGAACCTATAAATGTCGACATTTCCAATGTGAATGGTAAGCTGGACTTATGTAAAAAATAACAAAAAGATATACCAAACCGACTTTTTCGTTTTAAAATGGAATTATTTCCCTTTCGTTATTAACTTTTTTTTAACAAATATTTTGTGTTTTATATACATAAAGTACACTTGTTGAATGTTACTGTTTTAATTATATTCGTTTGAGGGGAGGCACAATTTAAAAATTAAGAAAGATTCAAACGAACCGAAATTTAAGTTTCCGTTCCATTTTTACAACAACCGTAAAACAGCTCATACTCAGCAAGTTTTATCGTAATTTATAAGCATTATGTTGAAACACTAAATCAACATTTTATTTATTTTTTTGCATAATTAATAATGGAAGTATTTTTCTGTTTATTTTTTGAACATCTGTTAAAAAAATAATTCGTACGTTCGCTTGAAAAAAAGAATCAAATTTTTATCTACTTTCACATAACTATTTACAGTGTTCACGTAAACCATTCATCTGTTCTTTTTATTATAAAAATTCCGTTTTCAAAGAGAAACGTTTGCTGACAAATCTCTTTAAAAAAAAAGTGCAAGTTTTCCTGAAAAAACAACTTTCACGTAAGAATTTATGCTAAAAACTTTTTTTTTGGGGGGGGATAACAATTTTTATTGATTAAAAAAATGCAAAAAATAATAAAAGTAAATAAACGAACCAAATGCAATTTTTCCTGAGGAATGTGTTCCATTTTAACAAACTGAACCACAGCAATGCGTGGCCGAGTACAGCTAGTATATATATATATATATATATATATATATATATATATATATATATATATATATATATATATATATATATATATATATATATCACTGAGTCTCTGGCTTTCACTGCCCCACATTTAGTTGGAGAAATGAATGCATAACTACGAAAAAAGGTCACTTATCTGGATGCTTGATTTTTCTTACCACTTAAAACCGATGTTATACAAACGTGTTTAATTTTTTTTATCTGCATCTCACTCATTTTCTATCATATCTTCTTTAGCTCTGTCTCTTTTTCTCTCTTTTTCTCTGTCTTGCTCTCTCTCTCTCTGGCTATTTCTTTCTCTTTCTTTTGCATTCTCACTCTCTTCCATCCACTAATTCCACATCTGAATATGTTTCAATATTATATAAATAAAAGAATACATTAAAATATTAATCATCATTTCATCCAATTTAACACTATAAGTGCAGTTTAAAAGTGTTGCCACCGATAAACACTACGGCTAAACCTATAATACCACCAGTAAGTTATTTGATAACATAGGACCTCGCTCGAATTTAATGTTTCATGATAGAGCACAATTGAATCATGATAATTCAGTTTTGTATGTTCAACTTTTATTGAAGTGATTATGTACAAAATAATTTCATTAAATCAGCACTTGGTTCTTTAATATGACAAAGACGACTCTTGAACGAAAGATTTTGTTTTGAACAAAATTGAGCAATGATATCGGATTTTTGAATTTTAAATATTGATTACACACATTTTGCATTTTAAATTTTGAGCGAACCCATTAGTTAACTGCTAATCTAATCAGAGAAATGTTTTAGTCAGGATAAAAGTGCTGCAAATGTTACACTTCGATTTCTTGTTCTCTATCAGTGAAAGAGAAATCCCTCATGACAGATTCTTTTCCTTCTCCACGTAAAAAAAAAACGATCTTGGTGTCAAAATCTTTTGCGTGGGGGTGCAAAACAATAGGAACCCATTATTTACAGATATTTTGCTAACATTTACAGCAGATTCTTAGCGGTTTAATGTAGTATACACTGTATTGTTGACAGAATTACTGTAAGTCACATAGGGAGGAATCTGAAGCTACTTCCCGGTATACTGTTAGGGCGGGTCTAAAACTAGATAAAGCAATCAATCGATTTTATTACAAAATCCGTGACAATAAAATTATGGGAGGTAAACGTAATTTTGATTCTCATTCAATCCTGGAGAACGTCGTGTCTTCCTGCTAGTTTTATTCAGGACATTAAATTCACGTACAATTGTTGTTAATATTAGTCTATATATATCTATACTTGTCTGTGTATGTGTGAGTGTGTACACTTCCCTACCAAATTACTCTGTCGATTTTTCGTAAACCTGTAACGCAAAATTTGTTTTATTTATGAAAATATCTTTTGAAAAAATCTTTATTATTAACTCATGTGTATGCGCAAAGCTAGAGACGGAGCGTGGTGACAGAAGGATGAGTGAATTAAAAAGAGAGCTTGGGTAATGTTGCTTCTCCTGCTGGCTGGCTGCTTCTATTCTCTTTTGCCTTTGTTTTGGCATGTATATATGTTACCTGTTCTTTGACAGGTTCTTTACTCTGTGAGAATTGAGCAACTAATTTTTCGCCACCAGTGAAATAAGTTTGACAGTTTCATCCCAATCGCTCAGTGGGTTTTTGTCTACCAGCTGTCATGTGTGTGTGTGCGTGTGTGTGTCTGTGTGTGTGGGAGTGTCTGTCTGTACAGATTAACACGTCATATTACCATTAAATGTCACTACACGCATGCGGCCTTTTTCCACCACTAGTTAAAGATCGTTTATTAGGATTTCTTTTATAGTCTTAGGTATTTTTATTCCTTCATCTTCATGTCTCGTCTAAACGCCTGGTGTCATCAGGTGATATACTCACAAGGGAGGTTATTTATAACAATTAGGGAGAAGACAAATCCAAGCTGGTTAGGCCTATAGCAGTAGATAACAACCTGAAATGTTCCCCTGTGCCAAAAAATCTAATTATGACAAATATTAGTCCAAAAATAACATATAATTTGATTTGTATGCGAAGCTTTAAATGCAAGACTTTTACAATATGTTATGAACGTTCAGACATTATCGGTAACATATCCGAGTATAACAGTCGTGCCTAAAGCTTTATTCTTTGTCAAAAAGAGGTTAAACATTTACGAGAATATCGACTACTGCTTTATTTATTAAAAACCGAAATATTTTAGCTTAAATGAGGAGGCGACTGATCTGGCGGTAATTAAACATATTATGTCTATGGTTATAATTCTTAAATACTCGTACAAAGGAGTAAAATGCATAAATATCAAACAACAAAACTCGCCCAGGCATATGTTGAAGAGTTTGCGGCAGAGCGTGGTAAGCCTATGGAAGATGTCTTTATTAGTACCACAAGTAGATGTGTCTAAATATTTTGTTATACCAGTTCATAAAAAAAGTGATTTTCAGATCTAATAGTGTGCCTATTGTCTCTACAGGGAAATTTGAGACGGGGATATTTGAAGCAGTCTAAGGTAGAGTGGAAGACCAACCACCGGATAATCAGGTCGGCTTTCTCCGTTGCCGTATAACTGGTCTCATAGTTGTTGGGTAGTTATAAAATGAAATTTTGGATCATACGTTATTATATTATACTATTATAAAATATCAAAACTCACGAAATCCTTTATTCTGCATTTCGATTGTTTTAATATCCTGTAAATTGCTACGAGCATTCGTTATTTATATTTAATCACACACGATTTTGCTGTTCATGTATTATGTAGTGATTACACATATAGTACCAAAAAACATAATCTATTAAACCCTTACTTTATTATATTTACGTACAATAATTATAAGTGTACAGTATTTTGTTTCATAATCGTTTCAATCTATATAATTATAAATCTCAAATAATCTTGTAAGGAGTGCTGTAACCCAACATCCGGTTTACGACTTCCGGTTGCACATGCGTAGATAAACAAATAATCAAACGTATTGTTTAAATGTGTACGCTTTCAGCGTCCCAATTGTTTTTTTTCGCGTATAAATTATTCAATTAAACAATTGTTAATACTTTCTTCGTATGTTCATGTGCAATTTTTTTACAAATAAATCTACTTTAACCCGTTGACAACCATAAGAGCATTTTACAACGGCGATTTAGCCATCGCCTTACATTTTTTTAAAATTTACTCTCCGTTTTTAATACACCTTTCTTAAAAAAACATTCATATATTTTCTTCTACACAACCAACATAAATAAATAATCTCGAAAAACTGTTTTTTTAATTTGCACAAAAATAAATAATCAACGCGACAATAAAACGTATTGTTTGACTATGTACGTTTTTAACGTCCCACTTGTATTTTTTCACGTTTAAATTAAAGGATATTGTTACATGATAAGTGCTTTCCCCTTTTCATGTAAGTATAAAAATAGAGAGATTTAGTTAAAATGAAAATGAAATAGAATAGACGAAATTCGATCCTCGTAATTTAGGTTTAGTTTAGCTTAGAGATACAATAGTTTTAAGAAAAGAATGTTCATTGTCAATTCTGTTATGAAAAACAATTGAGGAATGCGACTATAAGATAATTTAATAAACATGTTTTAACGTATTGGAAATAAAGGTTACTGGAAATATAGGTTAAAATTCCTTTTGTAAACAAAGAAAAAATTTTGGACACGCATTTCCAGAACACGTGAAAGAAGACACATGTTTTAACATGTGTATGACGTCATGGAAAATGGGAAGTTTTCGATATAGTTAGAAACTTTAGAGTTAAGTAGGAGAGTCTGAGAGAGAGTCAGAGGGAGTCTGAGGACGCAAGACGATAGTCTGGAGTTAGGAGTCGACGTCTAGAAGCGAGACGGTTACCTTTGAAACATAGAATGTGAAACTTTGAATTCCTGAAAGCAAAGCCCCCGGCCGGTCCATGGAAATAAAGCCATCATGTGTTTTTATAAACGTCGTCTTTGTGTTGTAATTCTACCAAAAAGGTAAAACGGAAATTGTCGTTATATGTCTTCTATATCATGTGGTTTAAAATGTCTTTATATACACAATGTGAACACTAAGACTGTCTCAACACTATCTCCTCACTAACACTCCTAAGTATGAACATTTTATATATATATATAAATCTCGTCATAACACGAACACACAACAACATCACTTGTAATAAGACTCTCTCTTGATAAGACTCTCTAACATGCACTTTTAATAACAACAATAACAACAACAATAAAAGAATAATCATAATAATAATAATGAAACGTAACAATATATGAAAATATTAATTTAACTTTAAGTATTATGGTATATCTGTTCGGTGCAAATTTCCCTATAATATGGCAAACCAGTTATAATTCAATGGCTGTAAGTTTTTTTTTTCAAAAATAAACAATTATAAACAGAAGACTCATGGAAATCTATATATATTCTTTTTTCATTTTAATATACTTTTATAGAAATGTTTCTGTTATGTCACAAAAAAGTATTTTCTTTACGTTACAAGTGTCACGCTCATACACTAATTCCATAGCTAATATAACATACTGACCCAAGGGGTTACGGGTAGTTTAGTATTTCTATAAATATTCTATGTTCATGAGGAGATGACCTCTGAAGATTAACGTCTACCATATATATATATATATATAAATATATATATATATATGTATATATAAATATGTATATATATGTATATATATGTATATATATATATGTATATAATATTATACTTTCACCCCAAACAAGACACATTACCACTTTGGTTTAAAGGACTACTATCAGGGACGACAGCTACTGGGGTACTATGTAGGGAGTTGGGCAGCAAGATGTCGGTTCACGTTACACTTGAACTTCTGCATGTCAGTATAGTTGGGGAAGCACGGGCCTTGAATGGAATTCCAAAGTCTAGCGATTCTGAGGAAGAAATTACTGGAGCAGAAAGATATTTTACATCTAGGGATCTCTATTGTGTTGGGGTGGGATTTAGCTTCCTGCGGGGGTGTTGACGACGTGGGGGCACAAGTGCTTGCAGTTCGTCAGAGTAATACCCATTAACATGCTTGTAATACAGGTAGAGGGACGCAACATTTCGTCGATGTGATAGAGGCTGAAGCTTAGATGACAGTTCAGGACCTATCAGATTTGCGACTGTCTTTTGAACCCTGTCTAGGAGCGAGAGACTAGTAGCAGATACACCAGCCCAAATATGACAACAATGCTCCATACATAGGCGAATGGTGGCCTTATAGAGGTACAGGATATTTTTGGGTGTTAGAAGTTTTCTAGCCCGGTAGAGAGACCACCTTCACAGCGCTCCTGGCAATGCTCTCAATGTAGTTGTTCAAACTCATGTTTCCTGTGAATGTGAATATATATTTACTAATGCTTACGTCAAGCAAAGCATATTACAACTTGTATATAAGGGGGTACTATTTAAGTTCATGTGACAGATGGCTTTGTGGAAAGATGAGTAAGATGTTTATTCACATTATATTTGAAACTCTCTATGTCAGTATAGCCAGGGCACAAGAAAGCAAGGAATGAATTTCCAAGTCTAGCAGAGAGAGCATGTGCTTGGTTAATAGTGCGGTATGTATTAGATAAGGAATCTATTTTGGATTCTGTCGTAAAGGAGGAAGCTAGTAACAACAATGTTCTATATTAAAGTGAATGCTGGCTTTGTAGACACAGGATACACTCATGTGTGAGTAATTCTTAGCATGCTAGAATCAACCTTCTTTGAAGCAGCCTTTCTAATGACTTTACTATATTTGTTCCAGTTTATGTTGATTGCGAATGTTAGCAGTGGAGGAAAAAATATTTTTTTTACATAAAGATGTTGTAGGAACAGGTATATTTTAAGTCTGAATTTCCAACTCAAGGGAGATGACTCTGGAGTATTACGTTATAACTCAAATGTAAGTTTTGGATTATGCAAAATCAGGGACAATTTCTAAAAGATGCGTCTTGGATTAGACACAGTTCTAATTCTGCGGTTTAATAATAGTCTCTACAAGTTTATAAATGATCGACTATGTAACTATCACGTCTACTTGAAGGGTTTAATTCGTATTAAACTGAAACCAGATTTTCACGAATAAATAAATAAATTAAAAAAATACGTGGATGCACTAACTCTGTAGATTCACACACGCGCATATATATGGACATATATATGTACACACACATGCTCACAAACACAACCACATACACACTCACACACACACACACACACAAACACATATATATATATATATATGAACAGTCCATCTATGAATTCTGATGATGCTAGTTGGATTTTTCCTCTCTTTGAGGATTTTCCTCTAGTTGAAACAATTTGTAAACTCATTCTGGACTCACAGTAATAAATTTCCTATATATATATATATATATATATATATATATATATATATATATATATATATATATATATATATATATATATATATATATGGTGTGCTTTTCTTTTTCAGCAAACACATAATGTTGGAAATGGATGGGTTAGTTAAGAGCAAAGATGAATAAAAATTGCCGACAGGCAGATCAGCGCTTCGGGGATGTTACAAACTATTAGGTCATGTTAGGATGCTAGAACGGATATGCCCTGAAGAAACAAAGATAATAAATTTTGCGCCAGTGCGTCAGTTTTTTCCAACCACGAAAAAGAAATAATCTACAATATTTACAAATAAAGTATTACGATATTGACATCTTAAGCGAAATTTCAGTTTTATTCTTCTGGAATTATTATTTTGAATTAAATTCTTTTGATGCAGTATTACGCCATTGTTTTGTAAAATCATCAAATATTTATTGATGAATTACAATGTAATATTAGATCCGGTAAAAGTTAATTTGCAAACTACTGTTTCTATTAAATGGACAGAGGTCTTTCAGCTACTGTCACGTGGCGTTAAAGTTGGTAAATAAGTAATCCTATATATAATAATATGAGTGCAGAAATTCGCCTCTGAACCAAAATAGATGACACATTTTTTTTAGATAGAGGTATCCAGTAATCAAGGCCTAGAAACCACTCGGTGATAATGTTTATTGCGTATACAGTAATCAATGGGATAGTGTTGTAGTATTTGTTAGTATCGAACATTTGATAAAGTTCCATTACTTCATCAGAGATTTGTTTGTGTTGGACTTGCAGACATCTAGGTTGTAGTCAGGTGGGAAACAGGCAAGCGGTAGAGAGTTCCACAGGCGTGCAGTTCTCAGAAAGAAGCTTTGTTCGTGGAATCCATATTTCGATTTAGGCACAGATAAAGTGTGGGGAAAATATTGACAGTGGTTTCAGCTAGACGGGTGTTTATCGTGAAATATTGGCAAAGGGAGGTCAGACATTGGAGCTCAGACGAGCACTTGCCATGGAAATAACTATAAAATAGACAGGCTCGCAACGTCTCTTCTGTGGGAGAGAGGTTCCAGGGAAGAGAAAAGGGCATCCCCTACTAAGGCACGAAGTCTATTTTGTACTCTGTCAAGGCAGGATAGACTGTTTTTAGCAGCTCCTGACCATATGCGGTAGCAGTATTCAACCCTTAGACGTACTTGGCTTTAATATAGGTTGAGAATTGCGTCAGTAGTGAGATATTATCTGGAGCGGTAGAAGGAGCCCACCATTTTCCCAGCGATCTTGGCAAAAGATTTGATGTACGTGTTCCATTTCAGATCAGGAGTAAAGGTCAAACCCAGAATCTTATCAAAACATGGGGCCTCCCCTAGACGAGAGATATCCATTTCAATTTGTTCCAGGTGGATACATACACATTTATTTAGTCTAGACTATAAGCGACTATCTTATGTAACTTTAAAGTGGCAGTATATACATATTTAAGCGCTATAATAAAAACTTACGTTACCTCTAAGAGCGACACGCTCACATTTTCCCCATCGTGAGAAAGAGATAGTAGTTCCTATTTTTCTCTCTAATTAATATTTGCCCTCCCCATCTCCCAGTGGACACCTGGACAATTTCTACATATTCTTTTTTTTTTGCCAAGTTTTAAACGCTCTTAACTGTTTATTCAACGCATACTATGCGCTTTTCATATTATTATTTATAGATAATAATTTCTCCCTTCTGAAATCCGGCACAGCTGGATGGCTGCACTGTAGACATTCTCATATTTTGATATTCATGTCTTCAACAATTACGGTTCGACTCTTATAAACACGTCACAATTTTTCACATGTATATCCGTTCCTTTTCTAACTTTTATTCTGGATTTAATATTTTTATGAGCTACATTAACTATGAATTTCTGGACTTTTGCGATATTACATTGAACTATTGAATTATTTTATTTATTCATTCATTGCTTTTTCAAGACACAAACCATATGCACAGCTACGTGAGCTGCTTGTTTTTTCACTCACTCCCATCAATAATCGCACCCCCTCTCTGTCACCCCTTTCTCATTTTCTCTTTATTTGCTTATCACTTGCCCTCTTCAACGCTGAGCCCGTTAGCCCATTCGGCTAGCAGTTTGCTTGATTCGCCTTTTCCTTTCCTTGTTTATACGTTAATATACTTGCATCTGGCTTGAGATGTCAGTTTATTTGTATACACTGACATATTTTTATATTTGTGCGCGTTTATCTACTCGCATCCAGACCGACTTACACTTACAAAATTGACCCCCAAACCCTCTAAATGTCAAGGCCACTGGTTCACTTGGTGAGATGACAACAGCTATTTAACATTATTTCCTTATTCCTCGGGAAACGCAGAGAAACGAGTCCTGTAAGTAGTAAATAAACGGTGATTTCATAATAAACATTAAGAAATAACCACATCAGAAGTATCATATTCACCACAGAATTAAAGAAGATATCTAATGTATAAAATCGAATTCTTTCATTTATTTGAAAGTAATTTAAATTATATTACAGACATAGCAATAAACACACTGCAATACATACACACACCTTTATATACATAAGAGAGAGCTAGAGAG
Organism: Euprymna scolopes; assembly: GCF_053919585.1. Lineage (NCBI taxonomy): Eukaryota > Metazoa > Mollusca > Cephalopoda > Sepiida > Sepiolidae > Euprymna > Euprymna scolopes. Next base: position 122,615,558 of record NC_136493.1, on the reverse strand, counting down.
AGAGAGTGAGTAGTGAGAGATGATATATGTTGAGTGGCCTCTTGGCCTTGATAATGAGTTGATACCTATGAAAAAAAAAAGAAAAAGTCCAATGTGAACAAGTTCTAATTGAATCGTCCCACTAAGTAATCCAAGTTACAAAATTCCCACTGTTTACTATGCTAAAATCACAATGACTAATGTATACCTATTAACCCTTATCCTCGAGTGGCCTCTGGGCCTTGATAAGTTGTGACACCCTTGTAAAAAAAAAAAAAACTTTTTAGATGCAGTCTGTGAGTCTGTGAGAATAGTCGGAGAGAAGCAGAGAGGTTCAGACCGATTCTCCGTTAGAGTAAAGGCACCCCCATAGAAGTGAGAATGTTTTTAGAAATAACCATGTAAATAAACTTTGAATTCCTCAAGCGAAATCATGGACCGGTCATGAAATAAAGGACATCACCATCTTTGTGTATCTGCGTCTTCTGTGCTCATCATTACAACGAGAAAGGTAATGCGTTTATATTTTATGCACAGCTCTAAAACGTTAATGGTAAACGCATTATCACTCGGTCTATCTATCAAGATATTTATAAATCTCCTCTCATTGAGTTGGTTCTCTTGTACACTGTCTATTATATATATATATATATATATATATATATATATATATATATATATATACAGAACTGTCTCTCTCTTCATATGTACTCTGTCTCTATATCTCACCAATATGCTATCTCTTACAACATGAACATCTTAAGACATGAACACTCCTAAGACTCTAATCTCTCGCTAAGACTCTCACAAATATGAACAACAACAAATAACATCAGTCCTCTTCTAATAATAATTACAACAACAATTAGGAATATACGTTCATGAATAATAAGAATTACGTAATGCTAGGTCTTTGAGAGATGCATTAGATGCTCTACCATCTGCATGTCGCACTAGAATGTACTATTAACTCTACCCCGCACACCAAGGGGTCATTCTTGATGCAACGTACATGTCGTCTCAGAAACGCAGTACGGTATCGAGAGAGCAAAGAAAGAAGCGGAGCTCCAGCCTGACTCCGTCGCTGAAAAGATAAAAAACTTATTGTGTAAGATAAAATTCGTGACGGTATATAATAGGGATCAAATTGCATATAATGCGACCGGGGTGATTTTCAAAATTTTCAATCGGACAAACGTTATTTGATGCAGCTAATTGGACGGTCTTCCAAATAATGTCGTTATCTCTTTCGAATTTGCTCTTTATTTTAGGGTTGTAAAGAGTTGCTCGCCTTATAACTACTCTTCGTTCTTGTAAACATCGTGTAAGCTGCTCTAATATGAAAGAAGGTATTCGATCCGAATTTATATAGGCAGCAACTCAAAAGATAGCGAATAGTAAGAAAAGGCATTTTATAATGTTATTAGTCGATATGTCTGAGCAATGAAAGGCAGAAGAAACCGTGAATATTCGTCGACAGGAGTTCATATATATCGGTTTCTTTTTAAGTTTGGTAGAAGTCCTTTAAAATTTAGATTGAGTCTTTCAAACGGTTGTGTTGCTTTGATTAAAACACCAGTTTTAGGGGTATACAACTGAGGCTTTATTTAAGCAACCCTTTTCGGTAGGAATTTGTTATTCATTTTACTTCCATCACTGAGAAAGGCAAGTTTCTACACCTAACAGCATGGACAATAGGAAAAATGCAAGGGTGACAGAGATTGTTGTGTTTCGTTCAGAGTTCGTCCCCGCTTGGTGCCGTACAGCATATTCCTGACAGTGTATCAGTCGTTAACTTCTTTCCGGATTAGTAGCTGACGTTAAATGAGAAACAAGATCGTCCAATTCTTCACCTCGCTATTTTCTCATTCTTTATTTTACTTGTAGTCTTATAGTTGAACATAAATGCAACATATTTTTTTTAAGTTCAAAGTAGCGTCCGATCAGGTAGTATCGCCGTTTTTTTAATATCCCGACTATAACTTAAGCTTCTTTTTCCATTGCCGGGTTATGTCGTTCAGCTCGAGATATGGTCTTTACAAAAACGGCTCCAAGACGGTCTACTTGTCTTAAGAAGCTGCAATAGCACAATTTGACGCATCCGTTTTAACAACCAGAGGAATATTTTGGTCTGTTGTTGTAATTGCAGATTTTGCAATATCCTTTTTCAGTCCCTCGAATGCGTGAACGGCTTGACGGGACAGAGAAACCGTCTCTATTAGTGTTAATTGATGAATCCTTACTGAGAACGATGCAATACATTGGGAGTAGTGATCAAACATGCCGACAGCACGTTGAAGAAAGGCCGATTGTTAGGGTCGGGCATCTGGATTAAAGGTTTTGGTCGATCTGCATGCGGTGTTATTAATCTCATGGTATACCCTCAGCAAGTGTATTTTTTCCAGTCCAAACGAGCATTTTCCTCATTTAGGGTAAGGCTGTATTTGTAGAGGGCTGACATGAACCGTCTGATATTTTCGTCGTGCTCCTTTTTATTATGGTCACATATTGTGACGTTGTCAATGCACACAAATGTGTCTTCCAGTTTTTCATCTGTTATGGTTTGGTCGACTGTTCTTTTGGAAGATGCCTACTCCATTCCTGACGCGAATAAAAATCCTGCGATATTTATATAGTCGACCGTTCGCCTAAAAAGCTGTATATACCTTGTCTCTATGTCTAATGGCGATCTGATGGTACGCGATTGTCAAGTCCAGAGTGCTAAGCACACAATTTTAGGATATTTTACCTATAATTTAATCTATCCTCGGTAGTGGAAGGCGTCCAAAAGAGTAAATCTATCTATGGTTTGGGAGCAATCCATAACTATTCAAATTTATGGTTTTCAGAAGTGTTAATAACTACATGAGCCCTCCAGGATGATATGCTAGACTCAATTATACCCTCCTCTAGCAGTATTTTTTATATCAGAATCAATGAATTTATCTTATTATTATAAAGGAAAACGTCTGCTTTTCACTGCTATGAGTTTGCAGTTTTCATTTAGATTTTCGAAAAGTGACGAATACTGGATTTTTGCTGTTGTCAATCCACAAATTTCCAATGCGGGCATGGAACCGCGAAACAGAATTTCAATCTGTGATGTTGCTGCAAAATATCGTGTTTCAATATTATTTCCCAATAAAGGGTTTTCATTACGAACAATTTAGTGGTTTTATAAGAGGCGTGATTAAATAGAAAGTCCACAAAACAATAACAACTTACTTTTGCAGACAAGGACGTGTTTGCCATTGCTACCCTCCTGGGTAAGGGTTAAAATACCATTTGTTTTTTTTTTATTTTAACAAGCTATTGTGGTGTAAATGAAGAAAAAAGAAACAAGAACGACCGACCGCGTTTTTGTGTGGCTTACCTCGTGTTCATAATGAAGAAGAAAGAAACAAAAATGGCTGCCCTGTTTCTTTATATGCCTACAGGGTGACCACAAGGTATGCAAATGAGATGCTCCTGATTGGAGATAAAAGAGGAGTGATTTGGGGAAGGAGGGCATTCTGAAGTTAGATTGCGAGCAGAGAAGTTGTATTTGTAGAAGAGAAAAGTCGGATTCGGGGAGAGAAAAGCTAAAGTTGCAGAAGTTCGTTTTGGAGTGGAGAGAAGACGCGTCAAGTGGTAACCAGAAAGTGAAAGTTTGGACAGCAGTGTCACGCAACCGACAAGCTATTTCGGCGCATCAAGCAAATTAACATGGCTGAGTGGAGACTGAGCACTCAGATGTTGAGACCCTTTACTGGGAAGGGTGACCTGATTAAGTGGCTGGAGAAATTAAAAATGGTGGCGAAGCTGCAAAAGATAGAAGATGTGGTCACCCTGCTGCCGCTATACTTAGAGGGGGAAGCCCTTACGATTTACCAGCAGATGCGAGATGAAGACAAGGAAGAAGTGGAGAGGTGGATAAAAGAAGGAATTCTGAAACCGTGGACAGGGGAAGAAAAAGGAGTGTTGCCACTACTGGCGGTTGTTCAGCCTACTAAAAACAAGATTAGGCCCGTGCTGGATTTTAGGGAATTGAACAGACACGTAGCCTGCCACACTGGAACGGGGATCGACGTATGTGAGGAGGTCATGAGGAAATGGAGAAGAATGGGGCGGGCCACTAAGATTGTCGATCTGAAATCGGCATATCTTCAGATCCATGTAGATGAAAAACTCTGGCAGTACCAACTGGTCCGGTACAAGGGGCGGGTGTATTGTCTGACGAGGTTAGGCTTTGGGCTGAGTTCAGCCCCCAAAATAATGACTGCCGTGCTGAAGACAGTGCTGAGCAAAGACTGTACAGTGGAGGAGGCCACTAGTTCGTACATTGACGACATCCTGGTGGAGGAGGCAGAGGTAACAGCAGAGAAAGTAAGAAGCCATGTCGAGAAGTATGGGTTAACTGCGAAACCGTCGGAGGCCCTAGATGGAGGAGCGGTGCTGGGGTTGAAACTAAGGCGAGATGGAAAAGAAAGCCTTGTCTTCGAACGAGGGAATGCAATACCCGAAGTCGGATCTGAGCTGACGAGGCGAGAACTCTTCTCAGTCTGCGGGAGGCTGGTCGGGCACTATCCTATCACTGGGTGGCTAAGGATAGCATGCAGCTTTATTAAACGACAAACAGGCACTGATGGCTGGGAGGGCCGTGTGACGAAGGAGGTCATGAACATGCTGCAAGAAATCATTGCGAGAGTGAGGACTGAGGACCCAGTGAAAGGGAAATGGTATGTCAGCGGCGAAGACGCGGGTGTGGTTTGGTGCGATCCCAGTATCCTGGCGTTGGGCGTCGTACTAGGGATAGGAGGTGTAACTCTGGAGGATGCGGCGTGGCTAAGAAAAAACAACGACTTCTCCCATATTAACGTAGCAGAACTAGATGCCGCTATAAAAGGAATCAATCTGGCCCTGAAATGGGGATTGAAAATAATTGAAGTCAAAACCGATTCGGCAACGGTAGCGTCGTGGATTCGGTCGGCAGTTACTGGCGATAAGAGAGTTAAGACCAGGGGTGCTGCGGAAATGCTGATCAAGCGCAGACTCGGAGCGCTCACCGACCTGATAGCGGAATTCCGGTTGAGAGTATCTGTTGGGTTGGTCCTGTCAGAAAAAAACAAGGCGGATTCGATGACACGCGTGAAGAAGGCCTGGCTGCAGGAGGGAAAGGAGGTCTCTTTGGTATGCTGTGCAGGGGAAGAAGTAAAAGAGTCACACGAAATGCACCACTTTGGTCGAGAACGAACGTTATTCTTAGCCAGAGAGGTTTACCCGGAGACCACCGAGGAGGAGGTTAGGGAGGTGGTGGAGAACTGTCGAGAGTGCCAATCAATAGACCCTGGACCGTCCAGACACGAAGCAGGAGAGCTACACGTTGCGGAGGACTGGAAGCGATTGGCCATTGATGTGACACACTATCGCCACAAATTGTATCTGTCGATGGTCGACTGTGGACCGGGAAGGTTTGCCATCTGGAGAGAGATCAGGGCAGAAGCTGCATGGGCGATCAGAGGGGTCATCGAGGAGATATTTTTGGAGAGAGGGCCGGTTGAGGAACTCTTAATGGACAATGGCCCCGCTTTCCGATCAGAAGCCTTTAAAGGGGTGTGCGATAAGTGGGGAGTAAGGCAATTTTTCAGAGCAGCGTATCGGCCGAGTGGCAACGGAATAGTTGAGGAATCATCGCACCATTAAAGCCGCTGCGGAAAAAAGCAGCGTATCACCCATAGAGGCGGTGTTTTGGTATAACATCTCGCCGAAGACCAAACAAGATGAGACAACTGTTCCTCATAGGACCGTTTTCACATATAAGTGGCGGCATCCGTGCAACAAAACAGCAGGAATTGAGAGTGACGAAGCCACTATCAAAGTAGGTGAAGAGGTGTGGGTGAAACCCCCCAATGCACAGTGTACCACTCATTGGAAAAGAGGGGCCGTAACAGGATTGCAGTCGAAGAACAATGTGATGGTGAATGGCGTTCCCCAGCATATCTTAGACCTGCGTCGTGTGACATTGCCGGTATGCAGTGAGAGCAGTGAAGAAGGGGAAATCGAGGGCCACCGAGAAGCAAATGATGCTACTCGACCTGACTTAGGCCCGCGTTGTAGTGAACCTGAAAACGTTAACTCCTGAGAAGTTGTCCCCCAGAGGCCTCGACGTGAGAGGAGGCGGCCTGCTTGGATGGAGGATTACGAAGTATCCTATTGATCTCGAAGATCAGGGGAGCGTGTGGTGTAAATGAAGAAAAAAGAAACAAGAACGACCGACCGCGTTTTTGTGTGGCTTACCTCGTGTTCATAATGAAGAAGAAAGAAACAAAAATGGCTGCCCTGTTTCTTTATATGCCTACAGGGTGACCACAAGGTATGCAAATGAGATGCTCCTGATTGGAGATAAAAGAGGAGTGATTTGGGGAAGGAGGGCATTCTGAAGTTAGATTGCGAGCAGAGAAGTTGTATTTGTAGAAGAGAAAAGTCGGATTCGGGGAGAGAAAAGCTAAAGTTGCAGAAGTTCGTTTTGGAGTGGAGAGAAGACGCGTCAAGTGGTAACCAGAAAGTGAAAGTTTGGACAGCAGTGTCACGCAACCGACAGCTATCTTTGATTAAATTCTTTGAACTTCCGGTATCGAGCAGAACATTCATAAATATGTCATTAATTCTCACTTTACAATAGGTTTAGAAAGGCAGTTAGGGAAGGCGGCTAAAGTTTCAGATGTATTTTGACGAGTGGCTTTGTATAGGGTTTTATACTTGCATACTTTTTAAAAAATGACCAAGTTTTCCACCTTTATTAAAACGATTATCTCTGGCAGAGTATGAAACCCGTGGGATTAGATAAGCCGCAAACATAAGCGACAGTGACCGATTGTTCTTGAAGCTTCGTCGCACTATGATCATGAGGTGGTCAATAGGAACAGGTGGGCTTAGCACTGCGCCCACGGTGCCTGGTTGTATATAACAACTGAACTCCTGTATAGCACATTCGAATCATACGCTTGCTCGTAAGTTGTTTAAAGTTAAATGTGCTTATTCTCAAGAAGACGTTGTCTTACCTGACCATTACGTAAGCCGTTAATGAAGGCGTCCAAAATATGTTGCTCTTGGGCTTCTAATGCCGTCATTGGACAGAAGTTGCAATCTTTGCCCCGTGTCCGAAGGCTCTTAATGAAATGCTTACATGCATGTTTCGCCTGATTTTTATCGACTAGTCGCAAACAGGTGTCTAGAAAATATCTCACGTTTGGCTTTATGTATGTAGCATTCAGTACATCGATTGCTTCTTCGGAGATAACGCAATCCGAGATAATTCCGTTGATTGTGTGAGACAGGTAGTTGTTTAGGAGCGCATTCTTTTTGATAGTGCGTCCGGTCTTTCGGAATATAGAACCTCGATGACATTTGTATTCTGCCATTGTTTCCAGCACTTGTTGGCTGAATCGCTTTCTGAATATGTTGTAAATCGAGTTGGTCCCATAGATTGCTCCATTCTGAATTGGATAAATTGTAATGAACAGAGGATAAGAGATTCCGTCTAGTAATATTTTATTCAATTAAGAATATTCCTACACCTTAACAAGTAGAAATGTACAACTTATATAGCTTGGATTATGAAAGTGGAGATAATCCATATTAACAACAATATACATGTGTATTATATACTGTACTATATTTAGTTAATAATTTTTAATTCCGTATCCCGGCGTTCTACTGTAATTGTATTTAGTTCTCTTACAGATAGTACTTTGAAAATGCACACTACATTTAATTTAAATTATAAGTAATGTTTTGTTATATGTGATACATTTTCATTTATGTATAACTATTGAATTAGCCATATCCGCGAAATATTTACAATTGGTAGATAAGTAATATAATTTTAATCGACTCCATGAATTATACTGTGAATAGAAAAAAAAGTATTATAATGTTCTGTCCACGATTGAAATAAGACTTAAATAGACACGTGTGCCAAAAGAATTTACAGAATTGATTCTAGTTCATTACACCGTTAGCACGATAAAATAATGATTCCAGGCATAGCTGTATAAAATTAGGCGGATGTTTAGTTTAAGTTGCAGTTTTTTAAAATTATTTATATATACTAAATTATAAACCTTAAAATATCTAGACTAATTCTTCTCAAATCGAATTACCATACCATTACCATCGAAATTACTAATAAAGTTATAATTTTTAAAGTGCAGACCGACTTGACTGATTTCAACATATTTCTCTTTTTCTAGATGTTTGTTTTTCTCCTCCTCAGCCTCTCTTTTTTCTCTGTACACATAGACACACACACATACATACATATATATATATATATATATATATATATATATATATATACTAGCAAAAGTACCCGTCGTTGACTAAGTTCAATAAAAGCCTACCGAAAATTGACTCTGATTTCTGAAAGTATAATACGTTATGAAAAGAAAGGGTTGTAAAGAGATAGTTTCGAATTTGGAGGTATCAAAACCAAAGCAAAATATGATGAAAGTAAAAATGAAATAAATAAATCCCATAATTTATTATACCATACCTGTTCACACTGAAACAATTATCACAATATTCTGTGGATCTATATTAAAAAAAAAAAAAACTTGCTAAACTTTGCGACATATTTCCATTCTATGGAGGTCAGGCGCGAACAAACACCCCATCATTTTATTATACAATATTTTTTCAAACTGAAACATAATTATCAAAATATAATTACACAGATAGATATTAAAAGTCTTTATTAAAGTTGGTTCCTATTTTAATTCTATGGAAGCAAGGCGCAAACGCAGACCCCAAAATTTTATTATACCATCCCTATTTAAGTTAAAACATACTTATCAAAGTATTCTTATGTACATCTATATCAAAAACACTTGTAAACGTTTTTTTTTTATTTTTAATTTTTTTTATTTCCATACTTTGTTGACCAGGCGCGAACGCAGATCTCGCAATTTTAATGAACCACCGTTCTGCCAGATCAAACCTACCCATTCCTGTGTCCCGATTCATCTTCTATCATTGTATGTAATCATTTTTTTTTAATAGTCAACCACATAGGAGCCTATTCGTGACCACACACACACACACACACACACACATACACACAAACATTCAGCTTTATATATAACATCCTTTTATCCGCCAACTTTTGTAAGTGTAACGTGTTTTTACATTACAGCATTTATATCTATAGGCCCCACATTTAAAGGCAACGAGAATATGGCAGCATAAAAGACAGTGCCAAGTATACTGCAAATACGTTTGGCTTCACTACCTGTATACTAAACTTCTCAAACGTATCTGTATCCTATATCGCTATATAGCCATCGTTAGCCAATGCATTCAGTATTGGTGCCAGAGGCTTTCCGGCTGACCAAGTATTTTTAAACGGAGTGTAAAAATAGTTCCTTTCTGTGACAACGATCATGGAAACAAGCGTCTTAGGGTGGCGTGTGTATATTGTAAAAAGTCATCGATACTCGAGCGCGAAACTCAATCGAAAAGGTGACATTTTTGTTTGGTCTATTGAACGTGCGGAGATTTCGCGTATCATTATGAAAAAAGAAAGATAGATATTCTACGACTGTCGACACAGGGGCAGAAATAGAATTGTCGTTTTTGAGTGTGTCGAGAACGTTTCAAGCCGAAGAAAAAACTTGTTTTTGCACAAACCTTTAACGGTATTCGGCAGTTCAAAGTAAAATGTAATTTTAACACGCCATGCACATAATAAGTTTAGCAGTTTCTGCTAAACACCAGTTCCTCTCACGGTATTCGGGCATCTTTATAGTTGATTACAGATGCCTAAAGTGTTTTTCTCTAACGAACTTACTACAGTTTTACAGCTTCAATTAAAACCTGTCTTACCCACACGCTAACGGTACCAAAATGCAAATAGTATAATGCAATGTCGACACAAGACATGTCAATACGAGCACAATAATATAAAACCTTATAACACTTTGTTATTTGATCATAGAGATTTTTTGTAATATGCTGTCTTGTGCCGCTGTACTTCTAAATAAAATCGACACAAATATTTATGCAAGCATATAGCCAGAAATATTTGTATACATTAAGAAAATATGTTCTCTCTTCCTCTGTACAAGCATAAACCTGCAACAGCACTCGGAAACGAGAACCACAAAATCCTATGAGACATGGAAATACAGACGGTCAAACCCATTCAAGCAAGAATCGTAGACTTTGCTGTCCCAGCTGACCAAAGTGTGAGTATGAAAGAAAAGGAGAAACGAAGCAAATATACACAGCTAGCCAGAGAGTTAAAAGGGACTTGGATGATGAAGAAAATAAAAATAGTACCGGTAATAGTAGGAGCACTAGGAACAATTCCGAAAAAAACTTCGAAAAAAGAATGTCAGAAATTGGAATCAGAGGAATAACTGCAAAAGTACAACGACTAACGATAATGAAAATGACTGAAATATTAAGGAAACCCCTTCAATGCGGAGAATAGCACAAGAAGACAATATAACAAATAAGCGTTACAGGGAATGAAGAACACCGAAGCTACATATCTACAAGTTCTTCACCGCCTTCATGCATCCCCTGATAGTTTCACCACCGCTCCTTCCAATGAAAAAGTTACACCAAATAGCTGAGAAGGGTCAAGAAGGACTGAAATACCTAGGAGAGGCGCATCCAGACCTCAGTTGGACAAGCGCAAAGAGAACTTGGACTTTGGGGAGGATTAGTGCCATTCACATTCCAGTATAAACCAATGGCCACTGCCGGCGATAAACACATGGTAAGAGGTTGCTGCGATGATGCAAATTCATTTGCTATCGATGGAGGTGGAAAGAACTGGACGTCTGGGTAGACTTGTTGTCACTCAGCCTCCAGAGAATACAACAGGTTTTCAATCAGATCGTTTGTAGACTTGTATGAAAGCTCCATATGATTCAATAATAATAATAATAATAATAATAATAATAATAATAATAATAATAATAATAATAATAATAATAATAATGTGTACGAAATAACAGTAAACATCCGATCATCTTTAAAAAATAGCAGGAAAGATTGGGAAACCAATTTAACTTCAGGAAATTTGACATTAAACAATATTAAAATTAAGAGAGTGATTTACTAGAGAGAGAATCTTTTCTCATCTTTCTTATTTATTAGCTTAATTCCGTTGCCATGACTTTTATGAAAGGTGAAAGAAACACATGAATTTGGAAAAGGACTCTTACATTCGACGACCATCTATTCATTGATGAGCTTAATGTTTTTTTGGGGGAAAATGAGAAATAGCTTGATACTTTAGTGAATACACTCAGAGTGTGTAATAAGGAAATAAGGATAAAATTTAACATCATTAAATGTGATATTCTTTTATATAAAGAGACGTGGCTCTCCACTCATATGGCATTGGACTTCCAACAAGAGATCTTATAAAGAATGTTGACAACGAAAGGCAATAACTACATAGGGATAATTTATAACAGTTTGATAAAAGCATTGAAATGAAAATCAAGTTAACAGCGAAGTACAAATAATGTTCAGTGTTATTCTTAAATTGCGCCTCCATATTCGTAATGCAATATATACCATCAATTCCAAATAAGTAGATATCATTCAATATTCCGCTGATATATTTTACCATGATATAAAAGGATTAAATGTTTGGATACAAACTCACATAATGCTTACTTTTTATTGGGTTATCGCTAAAAAGTAAATGTAGATCGATTGTATCTATTTAGGAAGCAATGCTCTTGAGGCTTACTTAGTGTTAAAAATATAGTAATTATAGACCAATAGTGTCTAGGTAAATGTATTTCTAAAATAAATGAAATACTTCTTTATGAAGTAAAGAGGTGAAGGATTATGTGAGCTGGAGTTATAAAGAGTAAGACGTTGCAACAGGAAGGGAAAACTTATTTGGAAATACTACTAAATAATAGATTAAGAGATAATAATAATAACTGGATTAGTTGGCTAGGGGTAATTTTAAAAGATATACTGACAACATTTTAATGGCAGCCAAGAAATATGACGCTTGTACTTTATCCACCAAACTATACATCCAAAAAATTGCAGTATATCTGCAGGGAGAAACCTTAGCGCATATTATATCAGAATGTCCAATTCTATCCAGAATTCGATATAAAAAAAAGTATGACACGACACATTCGCTCAGGTATATTAAAAAAAACTATTGGATAAGACCACGATTAGAAGTGCTATGAACATAAGGGTGTACTGTCGGGATTATTTCACCAACAGGAAGAGGGGGTGTAAGAAAAGGCAGTAAAGGCTTTCAACGAAATGGTGACGTTGCTTACAAGCAGTCTTTTCTTTCCTTGTAAAGGTAACAATTAACTGGTAACGTTTGCCGAACAACAGTAACGAGATAATCAGTCTAAGAGACGCCAACCGACTACCAAGCTAGGTAACTAGCTTCTTAACTAATCACTAACCCGTAGTGAGACAACTCCTTTTATACATACTAATTCTCAGTGGCGAGAATTCCAACGTGATTTCCAACGAGATTAAAATGTCTATTTAACTTAGTAGGAAATAGATACCCAGTTTTTCAGTAACGGCAAACAGCAGTTCAATGTATTTTCTTCCACCCGACCCACTCCCGGTAAGTCGAATCAATTTCAATTCTTACAATGCAGGAAAACGAGAATTTATAAACTTTTGGACATGCGTAATCAATTCACAAGCACTAAACAATCAAAACCTTGCATATTTTATCTAAAATAAAAAAAAAGAAAAGTTGCTTAATCATTAACACCGAATTTTGTTTCGATACCAGAGTTTAAAAGATAGAACATGTAAAATAATCAACGTATCGAAATATGAATTGGGAATTTGTAAAACTATAGAAAAGTAAGAGAGTCAAGGTTATTTTGTCGTGTAATTGGTATCTTTCGGACCATAAAGACACATCATCATAAATCACTTAATCAGATTGAAGAGCACACTTTTTTGGCAATTTTACACAAACGCTTGCTGCCGAGAAACGGCGAAAGTTTTAATGTCAACGGTATTGATCTTATAACAAACGGAAATCCAACAAAAAATATCCAAACATCGAGACTACGATTAAATAATAATAAAAATAATAATGAGGGCACTAGTGGAACAAGACAACTATAAATACTTGGGAATTCTAGAATTGAACCCCATCAGAGAAACAGAAATGAAAGAGAAAATTGGAAAGCAATACCTCAGGAGAACAAGAAAACTCCTGGAAACCAAATTATATAGCAAAAACCTAATAAACGGTATAAATACATTGCCAGTATCGCTAGTAAGATACTCATGACCGTTTATAGGACGGACAAAAGAAGAACTGAGACAATTCGACCAGAAAATCAGGAAACTCATGACCATGCATAATGCACTACATCCATAGGGCGATATTGACAGACTCTACGTGAAAAGGAAAGACGGCGGGAGAGGACTGATCTGTATAGAAGACTGTGTGAAGGATGCGAAAAAAGAACTAGGAAAATACACAATGCAAAACACTGAAAAGATAATTATGGCAGCGAGAGACACCGTAAAAAAACAACAAAACAGAAAAAAGAGAGACAAACGACAAAACGATAAAAGAGAAATGGGAAGAGAAACAACTCCACGGAAGATTCATAAGAATGACAAAAGCTGAGAATAACGAAAACGCCTGGACATGGATGCGAAAAGGACATATAAAACGTGAAACTAAATCTCTAATAACTGCAGCACAAGATAACTCGATAAGAACAAACCATATCAAAGCAAGGATCGATAAAACAGAAGAAAACAGCAAATGCAGAATATGTGGACAGAGAGACGAATCGATAAACCATATAATAAGTGAATGCAGCAAACTGACCCAAAAGGAATACAAAAGTAGGCATGACCAAGTGTGGAGGGCGGTGCACTGGGAATTATGCAAACGACTGCATTTTGAGCGTACAGACAAATGGTACAAGCATAAACCCACGACAGCGCTCGAAAACGAGTACCACAAAATCCTATGGGACATGGACATACGGACAAACAAACCCTCCAGACAAGAAGACCAGAGGTTGTAATGATTAACAAGAAAGAAAAATCCTGACAAATCGTAGACTTTACTGTCCCAGCTGACCACAGGTTGAGTATGAAAGAAAAGGAGAAAAGAAGCAAATACACAGAGTTGCCAGAGAGTTAAAAGGGGTTTGGATGATGAAGAAAATCAAAATACTATCGGTAATAGTAGGAGCACTAGGAAAAATTCCGAAAACCTTCGAAAAAAGAATGTAAGAAATTGGAATCAGAGGAATAACTGCAAAAATACAACGCCTAACGATAAAGAAAACGGCTGAAATATTAAGGAAAATCCTAGAATGTGACTAATAACACAAGACAATATGACAAATAAGCGTTACAGGGAATGAAGAACGCCGAAGCTGCATATCAACAAGTTCTACACCACCATCATGCATCCCCCCATTGCCTCATCACCGTCCCCCCAATAGAAAAGTGATACCAAATAGCCGAGAAGGGTCAAGGAGGATGGAAAGATCGAGGAGAGAGCGTTGGCAGACCTTCGCTGGACAAGCGTCAAGAGAACTGGGATCGTGGGGAGTCTTAGTTGCCACTCAAATTCCATTATAAACCAATGACCACTACCAGCGAGAAATCAATTGTATGAGGATGTTGCAATTACGGAGATTTATCTCTATGCTATCGAAGGAGGTTGAGAGAGCTGGACGTCTCTGGAGACTTGTTGTCACTCAGCTTCCAGAGAACACTACAGGTCTTAAAACCAATCGTTTGTTGACTTGTATGAAAGCTCCATGTGAGCCAATAATAATAATAATAATAATAATAATAATAATAATAATAATAATAATAATAATTCTGATTTTATTTATCAACGTCTCCCTGGAAAGGGCTGGAATTCATTTCCAGAGGATTTCCCTCAATCCCGGCTCCAAACCAGGAGCTTCAAAGATCAAGGGTTTTCCCAATGGTGTTGGTGCTACATACAATAGCAGAAGTGGGAAGGTCGCTTAAAACAACGGGGATTCTAGTTTTTGTAATTGCCCTTCCAGACACATTGATACTAGCGTACCTACTACCATCGGAATTATCTGTGTTTTAACCCCGTGTATACACATTATCTCCAAGGCCAATAGAGCATAATTTCTCCACTTTTTTGTTTTCTTTCTCTGTAATTTTCCTGTCCCAGGGTACTGACAAGTCTACAATCTGCCAGTTTTTTTAGACCTCGTCAATGACGACCAAATCAGGACAATTATGTTCCAATTGCTTTGTCGTCATCACATGTTTGTCCCTACATTTCCATCCTCACTTGTTCTCATTTCATATGGCACCTCCTCAAACCACTTTCCAGCACACTTAACCCTAACCTTCTTACCTAGCTCCACATATATCCGGAGTCCCATGCAATCGTGTCTTTTGCGGTGCTGTCTCTAGGCGTATCCACTGCTGCTGCAAGGTGCGCAATTGACTCTCAGGTCTTACCACAAATAATAATAATAATAATAATAATAATAATAATAATAATGATGATGATGATGATGATTACGACGACGATGACGATGATGATGATGATGATGATGATGATGATGATGATGATGATGATAATAATAATAATAATAATAATAATGATAATAATAATAGAATAAAGGCTTATATTTTTTTGGTATGCAAGATTATTGTATTATCCCTGAATGGCTTCCGGGCCTTGATAAGTGGTGATCACTGTGTACAAAAAAAAAATTATAAAAAAAACAGTAGATATTTAAGAATGAAAAAAATGAAAATAATACTATCCGAAATGCAAAGGGTCGACTATATATATATATATATATATATATATATATATATATATATATATATATATATAATATAAAGCTGTGTGTGTATGTGTGTGTGTGTGTGTGGTCATGAATAGGCTCCAATATGGTAATCTATTTTAAACATACTCATTACATATAATGATAGAAAATGTATCGGGACACAGGAATGGGTATGTTTGATCTGGCAGAACGGTAGTTCATTAAATTCTGTGGTCTGCGTTCGCGCCTGGTCCACAAAATATGGAAATAAAAAATTTAAAATTTAAAAAAAAAACGTTTACAAGTGTTTTTGATATAGATGTACATAAGTACTTTTATAAGTATTTTTTAACTTAAATAGGGATGGTATAATAAAATTGTGGGGTCTGCGTTAGCGCCAGGCCTCCATGGAATGGACATAGGCACACACTTTAATAAAGACTTTTCATATCTATCTGCATAAGTATACTTTGATTATTATATTTCAGTTTGAGGAAATATGGTATAATAAACTTATGGGGTGTTCGTTCGTACCTGACCTCCATAGAATGAAAATATGTCAAAAAGTTTTACAAGGTTTTTTAATATATATCCACAGAATATTGTGACAAGTGTTTCAGTGTGAACAGGTATAATAAATTATGGGATTTATCTATTTTATTTTTACTTTCATTATATTTTGGTTTGGTTTTGATACCCCAAATTCGAAGCTATCTCTTTACAACCCTTACTTTTCATAACCTATCATACTTTCATAAATCAGAGCCCATTTTCTGTAGGCTGTTTTTTAACACAGTCAACGCCGGGTAATTTTGCTAGTATATATATATATATATATATATATATATATATATATATATATATATATATATAGGTAGATAGATAGATAGATGGATAGATAGATAGATATAATTTGCTATCAAATATTAATTCTTTACTAAAGCAGAAGCTTTCAAGATAGAAAATCTCAACACTATCAATAAGAGCAAAAACAATATTAAATAAAAGAGAAGGAATAAAATGTATATATTATATTAGAGAAAATCAAAACGAAATAAAGAACACTCTTGAGCCATGGCATTTCGAATCAAAATGTTTTTCATCAGAAGAGAAGAAGAGCCAACCCTATATCAAATGCAAATACAGAAAGAAAACTCGCTTGATGATATTTCGAAATGAAATGACACGAAGCAATAAGATAAAATTGAATTAATAGTCATTAGTATTACTATTTACCGTTTTATCATATTCGTTCATTATTATTTCGTTTCTAAATTCCTGAGCCAGTTATTTTTTTTTATTTGCATTTCATGTAATTCCTGTCTTGCCTTCTTTTAATGAAAAATCATTTAGCTTCGAAATGCCATGGTCTAAAGATTTTTTTCTTAATTTCTCCTTAACTAGCATATCAGTTTTGAATATTTCTCGCACTAATTCATCAGGAGAATAAGAACTCATCATCTTAAAAAAAACAAAAAAACTAAAATATGGACATGTTGAAATACTATCATGCCCATATTCTGTTTTTTTTTCTTTTCAAGTGAACACGTGTCTATTCTTCTGCTGAGTAAGGGTAGAATTCACAAATCTGTATAATAATTACATGAATAATTCTGCGCTATGAAATAGGTGAAGTCAAGGATTGAACATTTTAACATGCTTAGAGAAATAAACAGTAAGATGGATAACATCTTCAAATTTAGAATATAGACATTTCGTCATTTACATATATGTGTGTGAGTGTCCGTGTGTGGGTATGCGTGTGTAATTTCTTTTTTCTTAATCTAAGCGTATTTCCTCTCTGCGAGGACATTTTATTACACCATTGATCATGAACTGACAAGTTTAAGGCTGTTCAGCTCCGAAAAGAACTCATTCAATCGACTTCGCCTTCTTTATGTTTTCTTCCGTTGCATTTTTGCCTGTTTTCTCTCATTTAAAATCGAATTTCCTCATTTTATTTTATTTCGTCTTCTATTGTCATTTAATTCCCCTTTTTCCTATTATTTAGTTGCATAGTTATTTCTTTATTTTTGGAAACGGTGGGAGAGTTAATCTCAAATTATTACTGTTTTCGATTTAGTTCTTAGATACATTCCTGCATAGATCCTTGGTCTGTTGGCCAGTCACACTTTAGTTTAATATATTTCTATTATTAAACGCACATATTTCATTACTGCATTTTATTTAAAATGTCCTCAAAGAATCTGTGTAAAACATGCAACGTATGCGTCTACGTGTGACTCTGTCGCTTGAGCAGAGTCAAAGACCCTCCTAATTTTCTTTATGCCTACGAATACTGATTACATTAACAATATGTAAACTAGTAAATATGAGGGCTGGTGTATGTCTGAATACTAAATAACGCAATATCTATGCGAAAATGACAAATAATAATAGGTTAGTTAAAGATATTCCCGGGCAGAAAGGGGAGCTTTTGATTCGCTTTAGGTTTTCGATAGATGTGTGTCTCCTGAAGGTATGTGACCTTTACATTTACGCTAAAGTCTTGAACAGAGATTTTTCAGTGAGAATTTCAAAATAATACTACATTTGAACTATCGCACTTATATTTAACATGTTTATGTTCTATTGAGATTTCACGTCTTTAAAATTACCGGTTTTTTTTACATTTTCCCTTCGACCTCAATATGTACTCTCTGCAGGATTGCGTACTCTTAAATGCTGAAAGCTTAAATCTATAGCCTCTATGTAGAACATTTTTAGTAGATACTTTTCCAGTTTGACACACTGGCAATGAGTTCCTATTTATATGTGTCAATAACGTGAGGATTTCACAAACAATACTGCGTGAATGCTTAAATAACGCAAAACTATTTTTAAAGAGTGGTTGCAGGTGTAATTATACAGAAGTGTCGCTCATTTCCCAACCATATGTCTCCTGACTCGGTACTGCTTGAATAAAGTTTAAAGGAGTGGCTCGGGACGAATGGAAACAATGCCGATTTAAGCAATGAGCACATACATCACCTTGAATTCCCAAATTGTTATCTATTTTTATATTGACCATGCTTCATTAAGTTAAACTTCAGTTATCTAACAGGAACAAGTGTATAAATGTGATTATGTTATATCAATGCATTCCAATGCACAACGATTATTACTAATAGATAAAAGTTGTCATATCCGAAGTTTTGTATAGTACTATATAAACTTATTATAAGACGTCGACTTTTTATTTAATATTAATTACTTTAATTGTGAACTTTATATAATTTAGATACTCTCTGTACCTAATAAAATGCATAGGTCTCATAAAAAAATCGTGAAGACTGTTTAATTATTAACCTAAACCTGTCTTCAAATCAATAAATTGAATAAACTTTCCTAGCCATATATAATTTATATTCTAGTATTATTACACGTTTAAAAATGTGCTTTTCTGCAATGAGTATTTTTTTATTGTTCTCATAAATAAAACTATTTTCAAAGCTGTAATAACATACATAAATAAAAATGTAAATATTTTAAGTAAAAAGGAACAGGAATCGACTTGGTGTATAGCAATCTCCAAACATAACATTAAACTCAATAACCTCGGCCTCTTTGTGATAGACTTACCCTGTATGTTTTGTAGTTATTTTATGTCTGTGCCGACATCATGAGTGAAAATGACGAAAAGAAGCATCATGTGGTGTTATAGTTACGAGGTAAACCTGTGGTCATAATTCATGAAATAAATCGTTAGAAATAGGAAGAAAAAAGGGCTCTGTTTTACTTAGGGAAAAGGCAACAAAATAGTTTTTTGTTGTTATTCTCTCTTAATGCCTTTATTGTATATACATTTAGAATATATCTACAACAACCAAGAGATTATTACATGTCGTTTGCTTTTTCTGAACATTAAGCTAAATAAATTAATGCAGAATACTTTTATTTGTATTATTCAAAGGTGTTAATGTAATTTTCATAATGTAAACCCAAACACGAAAATTTCTTTCGGTCAATGGCGAGAATATGTACGGAATGTCCAATGAACTCTTGATTTAATCGACAGGGATTACTAGCCCTTCTTTTTATCAAACAATTCTTTATTGCATTCTAAATATTGTTTTCGCTGAGGATTCAACCGTTAACATTCCAGAAGAGTGTCATTTAGAACCGATTTTACACAGTACTATGTACATTAAACGACAAAACCAACAGCTTAGAATATTTCAGTATATATGGTGTGATTGATTTTCATTCTTAATACATTCATTTTCATATAGTGGCAGAGACTTTTATACATCCGTAAATCTGCTGTGATTTATTGAATTCATTTTTATAACTCACAATGAGATTTAGATATTTTTCTTATGCTGCCGTTCAATTATTTTAAATTAAAAGTCTAATTTTTTTTAGTCTAAATAATGCATTAGTGTTTTATGTACAAAATATTTAAATGGCAGACCTATACGAGCACGACTTCAACATTTATACAATTTACTGACATAATTATTCATCATCTGGGATGTGCGTGCCAGAATTTTTTTCTTATCGCTAAAACCTTTTTAAAGAAGCACGTTTCAAAAAATAAAATACATTAACATACCACTGCGGCTTATTTTTTAGAAACACCTTATTCGTACAATCGTTTGAAAGTAAAAGTGAAGATTATTTTTATTTATTCACTATTTTTTTTTTATACATATACGACATAATCACGTTAACACACCGGTTCCTGCTGGATCGCCGAGGTTAAGCAACGTTGAACCTGGTCAGTGCTAAATGGGTGACCATTTGTGACTTTCAGGTGCTGTATGTGCTCTCCGTTTATCTCGGCATTGTTTCCAGTCGTCCTGGTCTTCTCCGTGCTACTGGAATCAAACAGTGCCGATGCAGGAGATGTGTGGTTAGAGATTGCGCAACCCTTGCCTCATAATTACACGCGCTACTGCCCCTAAGAGGCATCCTTTGTCTTTAAAGACTGAACGGAAGCATGGAGGATGGATGCATTTATTAATACTTAATACGCAGATCATAGCCAGCCGTTCATCTTTGATATCTAGATGGTCTAAATATTAAGTATTCGGTCATATCTCACAATAACATGTAATTATGAGATATGGCATGTAGTTAGATAGAGGGTCAAGTCTGGTTTTAGTAATATTATTGCTCTGGAACAACTAAATGTACAGCAGGACAAACAAAGGAAAGAAACAAAAATCTAACGGCATTTAAAGTGCAGATGAAAGGCAGTTATTGGTGATTCCTCCAAAACAACACATTTCATTATATTTCCAAAGTCTTTTAAAATGAACATGTGCTTTTTTAAAAGTGTCTTTCCTAGTAAGCTGACGCCGGCCTAAGTCAGCACTTTTTCGCCCTCCACTGTACCCGTTCACCTTCACCCAGCGTGCACTTTACTTCTCCTTTCGACCACGTAGTGTATTTTCTCTCCTTTTCTTCTAATGTCTGCCCATCAACTACTGCTCTTATAAACCTATCAGAGATAAATAGTTTAATAATTTAGAAGACATATCATCTATGCCGTAACTGTATATTTTAGGAGTAGACCTATATGTAATAATATATCAAAGGCGTTTGATATGTCAAGAGCAATTGCCCTTGAACGGAAGCTTCTGTCGAGAGATTCGCTAATCCTATGAGATATACCTGTTAGCACATCACTGTAGATCTTGTAGAACGGAAACCATATTGCGTGTCACTGAGCAGGTTATTTTTGCCGAGGCGGTTGTCTACTTGTCTATTTAACACAGATTTCACCAACGTACTCATGATGTACATGGTACTGATTGGTCTGTATTGAGAGAGAATTCACCGATCAACCGAATTTTAAAATACCGGATATACTGATGAGTTATTCCAGGGTGTTGCTAAGCAGTTCTCTTTAAAACAACGCGTAAACAGCTTAGTAAGCATAGGAACTAGTTTGGGTCGAAGCTTTTTGAGCATTATAGCAGGAATACACTCAGAGCCAGTTGCTTACCTGAAATCGAGATTTTTTATTAGTTTTGCGATACCATGCACAGATATGTGTACGTCGCATTGATGATGGTTTGGATAGAACACACACTTCTATTCAGAATCTGTGTTTTCTTTGCCAAAATTGGCGGGGGCCAAGCCTCTGCTCAGCTACGCTGGACGACGAATTAGCATATAACTTTCTCGCGTTATTTATAATTTTTATAGCGGTTACTGGCAGTCCTGAAGTAAACGTTAGTCTCAGTACATCTGTTACAATAGAAATAGTGATTGCTGTGCGCTATGTTAGTAGCACATTCTTTAGAGAACCATGGCTAACTGTAAGGATTTTGCTGGAATTTTTTGGAGTGGCAAAAAGCTATCTCTACCTACAATAAACGATACCGTCACGTCTGATACTATGGAGGACACGTTGTTTTTACATCATGGAACGCAGATGCGGATCTGATATACATGTAAAAAAGCTATCCCAGTCAGCCAAAGAGTATCGGTATATTGTAAGATGGAGAAGTATGTCGGAGACTGATTACATTTTGGTTTTATCTCAACTGAGACAACCGCGTGGTCGGAAGGTCCTAGTAGAGACAGAATTGAAGATGAACACAGTTCATGGCATTTTTAAAAAAGGTCTAAGACAATTGCACATTAACAATCAGTGTTGAGCACGAGTAATTGTTTTCCAGAGGTTAATTTACCAATGAAGTTTAAATAGGTTAAAAAAGAGTGTTCGATACCGAAGTAGAGCAAAGTATACTCTTCTTCTGTTTTTACATAAGCAGTAATATGTAGCTACGCAGTTATGAGCATGTTTCCACTGCGTAGTTACCAGTAATTAGATACCTCTTCAGGCGATATTGCTTATACGAAACAACATTTTTCATTGCAATCTTTGTTTTCGTGTAAGCTGTATCACCTGCAGAGGTATCTAGTTACTGGTAACAAACTGACTGAAACATGTTCATGACTCTGTAGAAATATATCACTGCTCATATAACAACAAATAAACAGTATATATATATATATATATATATATATATATACACAGACATATATATATATATCTTGTTAATCCCTCCTTACTTGAAAATCATATGCTCCTTTATTTTTAATTTTACTAAGATCCGTTCATATGTATGCACATATTTTGTGCATATTGAAGTGAATATAGAGTATACAGTTTACTGAATAGAATTGACGAAGTGTTCAATAGAATAGATAAACTACTGACATGGCCGAGTACAAGGATTACACTTATTCTCATTCGTCAATCATATTTCCTACCAATTAATACCTTGTTCTTTCATTAATAATAATGTAATTTCAATTATATATTTTTTATAATCAAAAGTTTAGTCGATTTACTTTAACGTAACCGAAAATTTATACGACACAATCTATAGCCAATATGATTACATTTATGTACAATACGTTATATTTTTAAATCAAAACAAAATCAATATATATATATATATATATATATATATATTTATGTGTCTCTGTGCGTGTGTATCTGTATGTGTGTGTGTGTCTAACGAGAGATGTAGAGAGAAAAGGAGAGAAATGCGTTTCTTGTTGTGTCTGTTTTGTGTGTATGTATATATATTAGGAAATTCATTATTTTAACAATAAACTACAGTAGGTGCAATAAGTATCCAACACAAAGCAAAATGTTGATGTGTTTTTATTGCATGAAAACAAAAACTATAACAAAGTGCTATTTTAATGTATTTTTGTATGATTTTTTAATACAAGATTTTAATTATCATGCAAAAATACATAAGATTAGCACTTTATTATCTTACTTTTGTATTCGTGTAATAAAAATACATCAACATTTAGCTTTGTATCGGATACTTATTACACCCACTGTATATCACATTTTTATGTTCGTACTTATGCGATATATATATAAGCAATTGACAGAATGTTTAAGTGATTTAAATTCTTAAATGGAATTAACTGAAACTTTTCTTGAAAGTGTGTTTAAAAGTTGAAAACTTACCAGAGAGGTTCATCAGAAAATTTCCGCAATTCCAGATCGCTGCTCTCCAGGACAGGTTTTTGACATGAAGCTTATTTTCATGTCCGTGCACCAGGAGAGGGATGATTGCACCTTTTAAAGATTCTTATTGAGACTTGTCGTCTTCACGGATCTTATCTCTTCCAGTTTCTCATCAGCAATTGAAAGCGTATCTAAGTTGATTCGCAACTTGCATCGACAAAAAAAAAATCCAAAAAACATATCTTAAAAATATGATCGAGTAATTTTGTACTGTTTATCTCATATAAAAAGTGTATTTATGGAATAATCACATTGACACAGCGGTTCTCGTAAAATTGCAGCAGGTAAACAATGGCGAGTTTGGTTGACCATTAATGAATTGCAGTTGCTATATGTAGAAACATGTCGACACTTCTTTGCAAGAGCTGCAAAAACATTACGTTTTCCTTCCGCTGACGAAGATTTGTGACGTGATCGTCCTAAGGAGCGGGTGCGCTCGCCATTGGAGGAGGTTGATACTCCCTAAACACCCGGGAATGTTGGGAAAATATACTTGTTTTATTTGTTCAATAATACTGTATGCCCGGGCAACAGCAGCCGACCCTGCTGAAAGGAAGAGTTAGGTTATAAATTTTATTTATTTTATGAAACCGACATGTAAATTTTATTGTTTTGTGGAAAACTGGGTACTTATGTCACGTTGAGAATATATAACGGAAATCACGGTTACGAGCTTAACTTTTTTGGCCTGAGAAAGCGGCCTACCTCAGATACACACACACACACATACGCACACACACTCACACACACACACACACACACACACACACACACACACATACGCACGGGGATTCCCTTGAGATGACGTACTTACTGGCGATTGGTCTAAGGAGCGACCGAACCTACACCGTCATCTGCGTACATAAGCGAGGCTGGCGCCCAAAGTCGACAGTTGGAATACTGTTTGAGCTGAGACATGTGTATTTTAATTCAGTACTATGCAAACCCAGTATGAAGACAAACATATCAAGTTTTTCAGTAATATGAAAAAAAAAAAAAACAGCCTCAAAAGGCATGTGTTTTTAGCCCTAAAATTGCCAGAGAGATGCGAACTAGAATGTTGCCAGGGTCAACTATACTGAATATATATTCAGAACAATGGCCTACACAATTTGGCCAAATTTCAGGAAAGTTAATGGATGGATAAAACGCTATGTGACTAAACATATAATTGTTGGTCATTTTAGGGTATTTTTTACTACTTATCGCTCCCTATGGTAGCGTAATCCATTTGTAAATGAATAACAGTTCATTTACAGACCTTAACACGGGTATATTTGAGTTGCCCAACGTTAAAAACCACCATATAGTCAGACATATTTTGTTGGGAAATATGAAAAAAGAGCCACAAGGGACGTTTTTAGCACTGAAAGTCCCGGGGACGACAATCAGAATTTTGCCAGGATCACCCATACTGTATTTATAAAAAAAATGATAGGATCCGCATTTTGGCAAATTTTCTGGAAAATCTAATGAATGGATCAAATGTTATTGGGGCAAAACGTGTTATTTTTGGCAATTTTGGTTCATTTTCTTACCTCTTGTTAGCCCCTGGGGGCGCAACGGGAATTTTCGCAAAAAATATTTTTTACTGTGCACATCTTTTTAATGAAATACAATTTATCGCAAAATTTCACGAAAACCTAATGGATGTTTATCTGAAAACCGTCGGGACTAACGGATGTACGGATGCAGGGACGCAACTGAAAACATAGGTTCCACTGCGATAATCGCGCTACCATAAAACGTACTGTTGCCTTAAAAAAAACATTCTCGTAATAGTATCAATTTCTTTTTTGACAATATTTTAGGACTAGCTCTCACGTGTGTAAAATTTTATCTAGGCTGGTTAAATTCAATGTCGTATGTTGTAACGGATAATTTTTTTTTCATTTATTGAAACTCGCTTGCATTACTCCTCATTAGCTAACCGCATCCAATATCGATTTTTCATTGGCTTATAAACTGGATGATCGCTTGGTTTATTCTGGCGGTTTACGTCACCTGCAGGATAAGCTTCGCGGATAATTAGAAGAACTCAGTTTTTAAAATACAACAGTACCTATAAAAATACGTTGATAAATAAGTAATTTATATCTATACCTAAAAAAGTAAATAGGAAAAATGTTAATATAAGGTCACCTATCCAATCAGCGCAATTATTTATGAAGTGTGGTTTGCATCTATACAAAACAGAGGACGATAAGAGTAATAATCAGCAGACACTATGTGCGACTTAAAACCTTATATTAACTACAGGAAGTATTAATACTTGAGAAAGAATAACAGAATATATTATTGGTTATTTAACAAACATATAAAAACGTATAAAAACGCGCGGTAATAGTAATTCCATACAGTTCATCTTGATAATTTACTACGAGACTGAATAGAGCCCGCTATAAGTTAATTGTTATGATTATTTTTATACCACACCCTCTCTGACTTTCTCTCTCTCTCTCTCTCTCTATATATATATATATATATATATATATATATATATATATATATATATATATATTTAAATAAGGGAGTAGTCACAAACAATGTGTATTTTTTAACATTATTTTATTATTTGGTGTCTTGGTTTTTCATTGAGAATTCTGTTTGGATCATTGTAATAATGTTTTTAAATCATTGAAATCGTGTTTACGCGTTTCAGACGTTCTGTGATATATATATATATATATATTATATATATATATATATACCTATTATAAAGTGATATAAATTGTTGTGTATTTATTTATAGTATTTATTTAACAGCGATCAATACATTAGTACAACATAGCGCAAATACTACGTAAATATATCTATGCCTAAAAAGTCACATATGAGGGGAGTATGATCAATTCCTCTGGTCTATGATCAGTCTCTATGCCATTAGACTGAATATTTTATGCAAGAATGACATATGAACGCCTTCGTGAAGATTACTTGAGATATTCAATGTTTTAGAAGCTCATTTTTCCTCACACACGCTCTACCCCCCCTGTACATATATATATATATATATATATATATATATATATATATATATATATATATATATATATATATATATATATAGTAAGTTATAAAATGTATATGGCGATTAAGCTATACTGAATATTCCACGTTTCATCCACTCTAGGATTCTTCAGGCTTATGCGCGAATTCTGTGTTTGTTTGTCGTTTTTATATGCGCATCTTCTATAGAAATTTTAGTTAGCCAATCAGCTGTCTAGTATCCACCGCGCTTTTCCTATCAGCCAATGAGAATGCATTTATCGGACAAAGGCCTATTTGACCTCTGGTTGATCTGTTCCTTTTTCTGCTCTATTTAGCCTGGATATTTAGCTTCTTGATCTGTTTTAAATCTAGCGTAATTTTTTTTAATTAATGTTAGTTTATATATATATATATATATATATATATATATAGATATATATATATAAACACATATACAGTAAGTTATGAAATATATATGGCGGTTAAGCTACACTTAATATTTTGCGTTTCATCCACTCTAGGACTCTGAAGATTCCTCACTGTAATCTCTGAACCTATTTACTATTCGCTGGACAAAGCGGGAGAGGGCAGAGCGGTATCTCTAGATATATTTTAGGCTTTTGACAGGGTGTGGCATGAGGGTCTTCTCAGGAAAATAAGATCATACGGTATCACTGGTAGAATACTTGACATAATGAAATCCTTCGTAGATTATAGAAACACCAGGTTGTTCTCGACGGTCGTACATCTAAACAATATGATATAAATGCGGGAGTGCCTCAAGGGTCTATCCTTGGACCTCTATTGTTCCTAATATTGATTAATGACCTCCCCGACAAAATTACCTTTGTAGATGGGTATATATGCTTATGACACCACACACTATAACAGGCATGACAGGAAAACAAATGAACATATATCTAACGAAATGGAAAAATAACAATAGAGAATGACCTCCAATTTGTAGTGGAATGGGGACAAAAATGGATGGTCACATTCAATGCTGCCAAGACTTAACTTGTTTCCTTCTATAATTACAAGAAACCTTCTCTGCCACCAATGGCAATGGCCAGTGACTATCTGAGAGTACTTTCAAACAGCTTGGCCTTACGTTCACAGGAAACATGAGTTGGAACAATTACACTGAAAGCGTTGCCAGGGCCGCTGCGAAAAAGGTAGTCTCTCTCTTCCGTGCTAGAAAACTACTAACACCTGAAGGTATCCTGTACCTCCATAGGGCCATCATTCACCCATGTATGGAGTATTGCTGTCACATTTGGGCTGGTGCATCGCCCATAGACAAGGTTCAAAAGAGAGTCGAAAATCTGATAGGCCCTGAACTGGCATCTAAGCTTCAGCCTCTGTCCCATCGACGTAATGTTGAATCCCTCTGCCTGTTCTACAAGTATTTTAATGGTGAATGCTCTGGCGAACTGCAGACACTTGTGCCTTAACGATGTAGACACCCTTGACAAACCCGACAGGCAGCTAAATCCCCCCCCAAACAGTAGAGATCCCTACATGTAAAAGATCTTTCTACTCCAGTAGTTTCTTCCCCAGAACAGCTAAACTCTGGAATTCTATTCCAGGCGACTGCTCTCCCAACTGTTCTGACATGCAGAAATTCAAGTGTAACGTGAACCGACATCTTGCTGCCCAAATCCCAACATAGTACCCCAGTAGTTGTTGCCCCTGATAGTAGCCCCCCTACACCAAAGTGGAAATGTGCCTTGTTTGGGGAGAAAAAGAAATAATAATAATAAAATATAGGGTAGCTTGATCGCCATATATATTTTATAAATTACTAACAAGCTCTACCTACGTATTGAAGACTTTTGAAGGAAATACTTAAAGTTACGCATAAATTTATACTTTCGTATATTTATTTTCTGTTACTAAATGAAGTAGTTATATATATATACACATATACATACATATATATCTTTACATAAATATATGTATATATGTGCATATATATGTGTGTGTGTATGGCTGTGTCTGTGTCGGTGTCTGTGTATTCCTGAATGTGCATGCGACTGCATGATATAACACTATTTGCTTGCTATCAGATATTTATTAATGCAAAGTTTTCTTTTAAGTAGCTTGATGTTGATTTAATATCATTAGTATAATTATAATTTAATCCTAACAACAATAGTTTTCGTCTTGGTTATTATCTAAGAAATTACTGTATATGATATTTGAAAGAATATATTAGTAATTTATCATTTTTGTTTTTTACAAAATAACTACAATTTATATTTTTCTTTTATATCGAAAATAGTTTTTAATATAAAAAATATTCATTTTACAAGCTACGAATTTTAATTCAACTAAAATACCAAAAAATATTTTGATTATATAAATATGCCGTTTGTTTCCAATATTACTTTTTACATTTATAATTTGAAACAATTTAGTGCATGTACCCCGCAGTTCGTATTGGTGTAATATAGAGGTACAATTCGCACAGATTCTTCGTAGTAAATTAGGCTGTATTTCGACAATAATGTGTAGAATCGTGTTTTCCAAGTGATATATCGCTTCGCTTCTCAACAGACACCCGACTTTAAAAATAGCGAAAGAGAATTAGCTAATAAAACAAAATAGCACGAATGATGAGGCATACTGGCAGGTCTATTAAAACTATTTCTTCATCAAATATTACGCTCAGTAATTTGATCAGATAATTTGCAATTTACAAAAGCTGCAGTACCTTCATTATAGACTTCCAAACCAAACCGAACTAAAAATTAATGATAGCTGCCAAATATGCAAATTTTATGTTTTGAGGAAAGATATCTCTCTGTCTTTATTATCCTTGTTGATATGAGTTTCTTATCATTACGTTCGTATATGTGTGCAGCAGTGATCGTCTGTCTATTCATGAATGTCTGTTCACGTGTGTTTATAGGTGTGGTCCTGACACTTCTAGTGTGAGCATATGCATTGGGATAAAGTCACTATACAGTTTTTCTGTTTCTTTGTCCTCTCTGGGGATGAAACTTCTCTGTCACTGGTTGATGCTGAAATGAAACATCTGCCGAAACATAGCACCGACTTTCTACAAAAGATTATTTATTTATCTAACGAGCGAACGAAGGAAAGTATCGCATTGTGACTTTAACTTCCTCTTTTTTTTTCGACGCATCTTCGCGTCTAACCGAAACGTCTGCTTTATCTAAAATGTCAAGCTAGGCTGCACTAGGATGCGAACGAATAGATATATTTTTGTCTTTTTTCTCATGCATTGGTGTTTTTGTTCACATTAACTTAATCACCTCGGTTGTCACTCTGCTACTAGTTTCCTCGTTTGACATACATTAACCTTAACCCTTTTGAACATTTTTCACAAACCAACATATGAAGACTCTCACAATCCCTAACGTGCTAGCGTAACGCGGCATACATTTTATATCAGAATTACGACATGTGTGAATGGCGAGAACAGTGAATGAAACTATATTATATTGTTTAACCCGATTCACAGTTTGTTCGAGCTTTATAATAATTCACACTTCGATTCCAACACAAACACTCCTATGAGCACGCTCATGTATGTACGCGGGTGTTGCTATTTATATTCGTAAATATTGGAGACTTTATATACATATGTGTGTATGCCTACGTATATCTAACCGTAGAAGAGGGATTAATTATACCTATTGCTCGATTAAGTATATGACATCGTGAGACGTTTTGTCCATCACCTACGGCAAAATGGAAAGGCTGTCTATCATTAACTTCCACTTTGTAGTCAAGATAGACAGAGTATCTCGAACCAGTCCGATTGACCATTCTGTATTTTTTTTCACAATATGTCGATAACATAAGTGCGCGAGAATATAGTGTTCAGAATTATAATGAACAACGATTACATTATCGAACAGTGTTGACCTCAGGGTAGAACTGATCAAAGAGCATTCAACTCGATTATTGGGATCGACGATACTTATTTTTCCGCTGGACCCCCTCTAGGTATAATACCGGATTAAATACTATTTTCACAGACAATAAAATACGTGTCCTGTTTCATACAAGCCTCTTCATTGATTGATTATGTATCTAGATATGTGTATTGTTGATTCTAGTGATGAAAATGTTAGTAGCATTTACTCTAGGCTCAGAATGCGGTATTAATATTTTACTAAACCCGTCCTGTTAATGCAATATTACATATGGTTTACATCTACGTGCGACTTTCTTATAATCGTGACATCCATGTGAATCCTATCACGAGAAAAAATATTTTACTATCTTATTGTTATTTATTTATTTCTCTTTTATAATGTATTGTTTATTATTATAACTGTTTGAGGAAAAAGGAGTTGCCTTTCTTAAATTATTCTGACAACTAGCTTAAGCAGATAACTGGATTATATTTCCAGTATGTTCGGAATGGCATTTATAAGAAAATTAGATTTGAAAAAAAAAGTGCATTTGAACATATGCGTAAAAGCAAAACATTATTTTCCGATGTATACTGGTTATAACACTGAGCAACCTCAAAATTCTGTGTTACTCTTTTTGGAATTCACTAAGCTAGGCGAAGCTATTCCTTTGCCCCGGTGTATTTGTTTGATTATCCCCCGTTCAAAAATGGTCAGAAAATAGCTACCCTACATTGTCATAATTTGATTTTATTATTTTTTAGCAATACAAATCCGATGTATGATTTATAAACAGTACAGGAATCGTTTGATTACAGACTTCTTATGTTTATATTGATGTAACATTTACAAGTATGTTCCAAACTGTCCACTACATCATGTCATTGTTTATTTATTGTTTTTCGTTCCAGCAGATGACAAGATTATTATCAATAAAGCGAACATATATAAAGAAATGACCAGAGAAGATAAAAATGTATAAAACATAAAGAGAGGCATGACAACACCAGCAACAATAATCCCTAAAATGTTCGAAAAATAAATGCGGCAAATTGCAATCACAGAAATGGCCGAGAAGATACAAGGATATAAATCATGAACACAACTGAAATCTTAAGGAAACTCCTTAAATCAAACATAACTAATTACACCATGAAACAAAAAATCGAAATTTAAAAATATTACCCTCCCTAAGAATGCGTGGCGCCACGCAAGAGTTACGATGTGTTCTGGAAAATTTAGGCGGGAACTCACTAATATGATATATATTGGAAGAATGCGGAAAAATATGGAGTCATGTTGGGGAGTTTGTCATCCAAACGCCAGCAAATACGAAGGTGCAAAGCTAGCAAGACATCAATAGTAAGATGATGGTATTGAATGTGAAATCACCCGCACGGTTGTCGACAGAGTTGGAGAGCACTGGGAATCTGGTGAGACACTGTCACTAAGACTTCAGGAAATAATAATAATAATAATAATAATAATAATAATAATAATAATAATAATAATAATAATAATAACAATAATAATAATAATAATACGTATATATGTATTCGATCATTTTAAAGTAAGTAGTTTACGACCAGTGAAACAAAAAGCCGGGAGATAAAGATGTTTTGCAGATACTATCGATTGATAAATGTATTTTAAATAATTGCAAAAAGAAAAAAAAACTTGAATGTAGCTTGGATTGATTACAAGAGGCTTATAGCATAGCGCCACCTTCGTTGGTCGCAAATGGTTGGGATAGCTGAAAATATAATTAAGTTTATATGGAGAAGTGTGAGCAGTTGGAAAACCAACCGTTTTACAAATGGTGGACGATTGAATACAATCAACATCAGCGCGGTATCTTCCAAGGATATTCATTTTCGACACTTTTATTCAAAATAACACTAATACCATTGACACATATACAAAGACAGACTAAGATAGGATACTAACTGGGGAAGAATGGACCGAAGATATTCACATTATTATTGTGATGGATGGCTCTCGTCTGAGTGAGGCCTCGTGTTTTGACAAGCTTCTGGGTTTGACCTTTACTCCTG
This sequence comes from Euprymna scolopes, assembly GCF_053919585.1. Taxonomy (NCBI): domain Eukaryota; kingdom Metazoa; phylum Mollusca; class Cephalopoda; order Sepiida; family Sepiolidae; genus Euprymna; species Euprymna scolopes. The sequence goes on along the minus strand of NC_136493.1, from coordinate 122,582,824 downwards.
ATCTGAAATGGAACACGTAAATCAAGTCTGTTGCCAAGGTCGCTGGAAAGATGGTGGGATCCTTCTACCGCTCCAGAAGATATCTCACTACTGATACAATTCTCTATCTATATAAAAGCCAAGTAGTCCAAGGATGGAATACTGTTGCCATATTTGGGCAGGAGCTGCTAAAAACAGCATATCATGCCTTGACAGAGTACAAAATAGACTTTGTGGCTTAGTGGGGGATGCCTTTTTCTCTACCCTGCAACCTCTCTCCCACAGAAGAGACGTTGCGACCCTATCCTTGTTTTATCGTTATTTCCATGGCAGGTGCTCGTCTGAACACCAATCTCTGGTCCGCCCTCGCCAATCTTTCACGAGAAACACCCGTCTAGCTGAATCCACTGTGAAAAATTTCCCCCACTCTATATCTGTGCCTAAATCAAAACGCGGATTCCATGAACAAAGCTTCTTTCTTAGAACTGCACGCCTGTGGAACTCTGTTCCGTCTGCCTGTTTCCTTCCGGACTACAACTTGGATGTGTTCAAGTCCAATGTTAACAAATTCCTAATAAACCGCCCCCTTAATTAAACACTTCATCACATCTCCACACTAACGTAATGTACTTGCAATAACCCTTATCCCTGAGTGGCTTCCGGGACTTGATAAGTGCCGGTTTTGTAGAAAGGACACAGAAATGAATAAAAAAAAGTGGATAGAGACACACGGAAACCATTGGTCAATTATGGAGCACTTCATCCAAATTCTAATCTGCTCAGACAGTATATCACAAGAAAGACAGGGAGAATTGAGCTGATTGCGATTGAAGAATGTGTCGTGGGTAGAGCTAAGAAGTGTTTACCACATCTTGGCTAACATACATGAAATATTACTCACAGCAGTTGCGAAACAGGAAGAGCTTCATGAAGATTCTTTGGAAGATAAGGAGAAGCACAAGAGAAGAATCGAAGTAGAAAAGTTAACTGACTTGGTAAGAATGAATCTTTATGGTCAGTTTTAGCAAGAGCCCCAAAATTTCAGGACACGTTGAATTTTCTGTCTAAAAGTGACTTGAAAAGAAAAATAGAAAATCTTATAGTGGCTATTCAGGAATAAGCACTAAATACAAATGCAGTAAATTGAAACATCTATGGATATGGACTGTTCTGATAAGTGAAGGTTATGTGCTAGATCTTTTGAAAAAGTTTTACACATTGTTAGCGTGTATTTTATACATGTTCAAAAAGTGTACACACGTCGCCAAAACAAAGTTTGTACAAATCTGGACTGGAGTTTGTGGCAAAAGTTTTGAATCGAAGTGATGGACAATTGATACCAACATCACCAAGAAGGAGTAGCGGAGAGTCTCGATGGTAAGATTCTCTAGAATTTCATGATTCGAGAAGTAATCGGATACCGTATCTGTGAAAACAGACCAATGAACACCATGTTACTGATTGGGCTAGTCCAAACGACATAAACTTAACGGACAAGACGTCTGAGAACTTAGGGTCAAAATTGCTAGATTGTGTTATAACTTTAAGATCAGACACAGCATCGCCGTACTCCAGAATCAGGGAGGAAAACAAGTGTAAAACATCACAACAGTGTGAAGTTAATGGAATAGTAATAATAATAATAATAATAGTAATAATAATAATAATAATAATAACAATAACAATAATAATAACAACAATAATAATAATAATAATAATAATAATAATAATAATAATAATAATAATAATAATAATAATAATAATAATAAAATCGTAATGGCGCGAAGATCAATATCCATTAGTTTCGAAAAAGTATGAAATAATTTTTAATAAAAGGAAAGACTGATAAAGTATGATGGATATATATAATGATAATCTCAGAAACTTGAAACTAACCCAAACAAACTGCAAACACTCACTTATAACTAACAAGGATATTGCGAACCAATAACCCTAATTCTGAAATATTGGAGCCAGCTAAGCCCTTCCTCTCCATCTGGTATCTACATCAGTTAGTAATACCCCAGCAGTTTCTGAAAGCTTAGGAAGGACCGTGCAGGAACAGCACTAATTATTTCCTCAACTGCAGAGAAAACTAAAACCTTTAGGAAACTTGTGTTTACACAAAGCCCATGAACGGACATCCAAACAATATGACATAAATGCGGGAGTGCCTCAGGGATCTATCCTTGGACCTCTATTGTTCCTGATATTCATAAACGACCTCCCTGATAATATTGTTTCGGAGATGGGTATATTTGCCGATGACACCACTCTCTAAAGCAGATATGAGGAGAAAACAAATGAACACATATCCAAGAAAATGGCAGAAACACTAGAGGATGACCTCCAATCCGTAGTGGAATGGGGACAAAAATGGTTGGTCTCATTCAATGCTGCTAAGACTAAGCTTGTTTCCTTCAATAACTACAAGAACCCTTCTCTACCACCAATAGCAATGGCCAAGAACACATTGCCTGAAAGTACTTCTTTTAAACTCCTCGGCCTTACGTTTACAAGGAATATGAACTGGAATAGATACATTGAGAGCATTGCCAAGGCTGCTGCAAGGAAGGTTGGCTCCCTCTACCGTGCTAGAAAACTACTTACGCCTGCCAGTATCCTATACCTCTATAAGGCAACCATTCGCCCATGTATGGAGTACTGTTGTCACATCTGGGCTGGTGCATCTGCTGCTTGTCTCTCGCTTCTGGACAGGGTTCAAAAAAGAGTCGCCAACCTGATAGGTCCTGAACTGTCATCTAGGCTTAACCCTCTGTCCCATCGACGAGATGTTGCATCCCTCTGCCTGTTCTACAAATACTTTAATGGTGAATGCTCTGACGAACTGCAAACACTTGTACCTCCCCGACGTAACTATCCCCGACAAACCCGACAAGCTACTAAGTCTCATCCCTTTACAGTGGAGATCCCTAAGTGCAAGAAAGCCTTTTACTCCAATAGTTTCTTCCCCAGAACTGCGGGTCTTTGGAACTCCCTTCCGGGATTCTGCTTTCCCAACTGCAATGATATGCAGAAGTTCAAGTGTAATGTTAACAAACATCTTTCTACTCTTCTCCCTTCATAATGACCCCGCTAATTAATTCCCTAATAGTAGCCCCCTGCTTCAAAGTGGCACTGTGCCTTGTTTGGGGTGAAAATTGAAAAAAAAAATGTCAATGGCCGTTTGAAATCGGTGGTACGAGAACATGTGCAAATACGAAGAGAGGTCGAGAGTATTGGAAATCTCGGAGGACTTGTCACACAGATTTCAGGTAATATCAGAGACCAATACCAGTGCATGATTGTAAACGATAAGCTGCGTGAGAACTCTACTCAGTAATAATAATAATAATAATAATAATAATAATAATAATAATAATAATAATAATAATAATAATAATGCTTCATAGTCTCGTGTTACTAACGTAATCAGTAGAACTTGAAATACGAGCTTAAAAAAAGTTTCGACACGCGTCAGTCTACTCGCTCTCGTACCAAATTTAATACATGCCCAGCTATTAATATGCTTATACTTCTTAGCACATGTAGTGTAATGTTTCTTGTACAGCTCAGGACTAAATTAAACTATGCCATTATTTTATAACCGCGTATAGATAAAAAAAATATTAAATAGACAATTACGAATATGCGCATATATTTTCATGCAAAAACATTAATTTAATTTGGAAGGTAACATATCTTCCAACATCTTTCACCAGAGATAAGATAAGCACATATAATTAGTACAATACTTTCTTTCATGTACTGTCTAGGTGTGTATGTTCATGTATGTTATGCACGTTTGCCTCAAATCTAGCCGAAAAATAAACACAACACCTGTGAGAGACTCAAAGGTAAAATAATAAAGCAAGCTTGAGCTTAGTGTGGCCAGAATCACCACTATATCGATATATGCCTCACATATAATGCACACCGATCCGGATGTCATCGTCCACAGGTTATTCCCTAGTGGTCATTATCGAGAACCCGATTCTTATCATGTGTATGTCACCTTTCTAATTACAGAGACAAGACTATTAAATACACACTACAAGTAAGTAGTCTCTCTAATTTCAGGCATAAAAAGCAATACGAATGAAACGCATGGCAGCAAAAATAACCAAACTACACTAAAAAAAAACAAAAAAAAACAGAAGAAATTGCCAGAAAAAGAGAGAAGACTAGTATTGAATTCTATTACAGAAACCGTCACAAAGAACGAGTTTATCAGAAATATATAAAAGAGTTATGGTATGTGTTTACTGACTGCTCAACAACGAAACAAAGAATCGCAGACCATGGAAAACTAACTTTTAAAAGCTAGTTTTCAAATCTCGAAAAATTGGAAATACAACAGAAGATAGATGATGGAACAAGAATGGTTCCTCAGTGTTACCCCATTATACAAGTATTGTATGTAAAACAATGAACAATTGCAAGATCTATAGAATAACATAACTACCTTAGAATTATTCAGTTGAAGTAGAAACAATCATATAACTTGTCTATGTTGCCTGCAGTAAGACATGCAACACACCACCTGCCGGAATATCTCCAACTGAAGTATATCTGAAGACATGTAGATATGTATATAACTTTTCTGCCTAATATATTATTGTTATACCTTTACTTTCCATATTCTTGTTAATTATTTATGTAGACACAACAGTCAGAAATCACGAGTAGGTGAAATTAAAATCAGAATCGGAGAAGGTAACGCGTTGCCACGATAGATTCTAACATATATATAATACAAATTGACATAATTTTTATTATGCAGGTAAATATACGGTAAGTATGAACATTTAAGTAAATAAAAATTGGTAAAAAAAATGAACCGACAAAACCTGGGTGGGAACCTAAATCATGAACCTTGAAAAAAGGCAAATCATGAGAGGTGATTAAATCTAACAGAAAAGGATGGAAAAGTAAACATGTTACTCGCGGGAAAAGCATGAGCAAGAAAGACAAAAGAGTAAATAATAGCGGCAAGATAATGGTGACTATACATATATAATTTGTCAGGGAAATGTGTGCAATGCTTGTTACAAGAATGGGGAAAATAGATGCAAGGAATGTATTGAAACTATCAATGAAACACAAATATTTAGGAGTTCTGGAAGCAGACTCCATCAAATCTAAAAAAAAATTAAATAATATAAGAGAAACAGCGGCAGAAGCGATTCATAAGGATGACGAAAGATGGTACTCAAGAAAACACTGCAATATCTACGAAAAAGACAAGTAAACAAATAAACCGACTCTTTTATAACAACCGCAAAACACATAAAAAGATTAGATCAAATTATAATAAAGCAAATATGGGCAAGACATAGGTAAACAGTAAAGGCAGACTCTGTGAAGAGAGAGACGAAACAGTAAACCACGTATTTATTCATGCAGCAAACCACAGGGCAAAAGTATATCAGAATAGATACGATCAAGTGAGGAGGACATTACACTGGAAACCATGCAAACAATTCATCTTCAGGAAACTGTACAAGCACAAACGGGCAGCAGTGCTTGAAAACTAAAAGCACACAATCCTATAGAAAATGAACGTTAGACAAATAGACTTGTTAAAGCAATAATTTAATATATAATAATAGTTAACAAGAAGAAGTCATGCCAGATTGCAGATTTTGTCATCGCAGCAGAGAACAGAGTACATCTCTTGGAACTGGCCAGAGAGTTGAAGTTATTATATAACATAATAAATACAAATAATTTCTATCATGGAAGGAAAATTACGAATAATCTCGAAAAAACTTTGAAAAATTAACGAGAGAGATTGGAATAAGAAGGACGGCTGAACGGATACAACAGATAACAATAACAAAAGCAGGTGGAATACAACAAGCCACTACAATGCAGAGACTAATATACATGAGCGACTAAACAATTAACCGGCCATGTTCGAATTAAGTTCATTCAACAAAATAACATTTAATTAGTGTTGACAGCATGCACATAGTCCCTGGCGTGTTTATCTGATGTTTCATAAAAATAATATTGACTATAAAAATACACTTAATAGAATCACCATATTCATACGAAATAATGATGACATTCAATTTTTCCGAGAATACAATTTTCCAGTTGTAAATTTTATTTATTTATTTCGCTTGTAGCTTAATGATTTGCAAAATTCCACTCGCCGTACGACGATCAAAACTGATTCGCTGCAAATTAGCGAACTTCACTGAACATCCAGTTGTGAAATGGAACTATTATCTTGCATATATGATTCCACAAAAGCTTCCAGAGTGCACACACATCGTACGCTTGTCTGAAACGTGCAGTTTCCGTATTTCGTAGTTGGATAAACAAGTTGGCGAGAAGAAACTTAACATGCATAGACAAGATAAATCTGAATTGATGTCCGCCGTCAGCAAATCTTGTAATCTGGAACGGCAGCTTTTGTTAAATGCGAAAAGGTTTAAACAAATGTAAAGACGTAACACAGCACATGAATAAACTTGTTATATATATATATATATATATATATATATATATATATATATATATATATATATATATATATATATACCGATTATTTTCATAATTCTATGTGTTGCATAGATCACATACGTATCATGGTTTCACTGAGGTGGATGTGCATTTTGAATTTGCTTTGAGTTGGCTTTAAAAATCCATACATTAAATCAGACGTTCACGAATTTAAAAACAAATAGAACCCGATTTACTTTTAGTTCATTTGTCATTGATGATTTGTTTAGAACTGTGACACCCTTCAAAAGCAATTCCACTTCAATGAAACCACCGTACGTATCAGAAATACGTAAAATATATTTTTTATAGAAAAAAAATTGTGTTTTATATATCGCATTTTCGATCTAGCACGTAATAAATTGCTGTTTAAGACATAAGATAAGAACCAACTTGTTTTGGTATTTTCTTTCTGCAGCGTATATATGAACTGTTGATTTTCTGTCCTCTAACTTTATCTTGGAATCATTCTCTTTTATTCAAATGAATTCGAATTTTTCATGCTTTACTAAATCTTTATTGTCACTATTTTCATCAAACCGTATGTCCCCATTTGAACCCCCTTCCAAGATCTGATTGTCCAGTTGGCGCCACTGTCCAGATCAAACTTTATTCTAATTCATTTGAAGGAAAAATTACGATTAACAAGAGCCAGTCAATTAGGAAACTAATCAGAGTGCAGAATCTGTTGTGATGCTACACTCAACTTAATTATTATCCTTAGTAAATGGATAGGAAAGCCTTTCTATACTAAGTCAATTTTATTTTTGCATACTTCCAGAGTGCCTCTTTTGGGGGAGCTAGTTTCTTCGCGTCACATTTATTTTGTGCGGAAGCAACCAAATACCTACAGCTCTAAACAATTCATGAAAAGCAGGTGGTCGAATCTTGTGTTGTAAACAGCCTAGTTTTCATTTCGTCTTTTATTGAATAATTTGCTTTACTAATCTATTGTCAGGCAAAATCGGTAAGAACATATGCTATCTCTTTGTAATATTCCTCTTTGGATCGTGACGTCAATGATTGTTTCAGTTCCATTAGTGTTGGTATGGTTGTTCACCACATTTTTTATATATAAAACCATGACTTCCTGAATGGAACTTATATAAACGTAGGCTAATCAGTAACCATGTGTGGGATAAACTACCTTTAGCTCATTAATTCAAGCCACACGGATTTTCCTTTGCTTCTTCTACCTAGTCTTCAATAAAGGTCTTATTAATCAACAACTGGTTCTTGGTGTCGTCATTGTGCACCTTGACGTTTATTATCCAGGTATTCTCCGGAGGAAAAGTGTTGATAGATGATGTTTGCAAGCTCGCGAGTAAATAGCATATAGGTCGTATAGAGCAAGAAGCTAATTATAGGATGTTGTGTGTCTCCCGGTTTTAGTTGTATAAGCATTTCACAGTAATGCAGGTGTTGCGTCTCTACTTCGCAATAGTTTGAGGAAGGACTGTGATAACTATAAATGCACGTATTCTTTATCATTTACTCTCTTTTCTGTTCAAGATCATTATTATAATCATTCTTACTTAATATCATCTTTAATTCCCTTGTTATCTTGTGACTTTCTTTTCTTTTTACTATTATCTCCTTTGTCTTATTCTCCTACAATTCATTTTCTTTATATTTCTGTCACTCTTTTATTATTCCTCACTTACTTATCATCGCTTTAGTTTTTCAATATCGGAATAGTACCATGTATATAATGGGTGTATAGTTTCGGTCCCTAGATGCAGATCTACAGGAATCTTTGCGTTTATCAAAGAGTGTTCAATAGAAGACAGAGCAAGACTATAATATGCTTATTATATGAACATAATTGGTTACATATGTTCATATATGTTTACGCGCAACTTGAATTCAGAAAGACCACCTTAATAGATCATAAAAAGAGACATATTAAAGCCACAGTTGAGTTGAGATATATACATTTTGTATGTGAAAAGATAATATAGGTGCAACTTAAACCTTGGAAGAGGAGGTGTATAGTTTGAGAAGAAAAATAGGTGGGATAAGGAGTTGATATGCAGGACAAAGAGGGATAGAGAGCGAGGGATCCGAGAGAAGCGGTAAGACATCCCAGGCTGACCAGAGTATCCCAACGGGGAGAATTTCGTATAGCTATATTCCAATGACAAATGTTGGTCAATTTCGTCTAAGGATGTAAGTACCTTTACTTTGATCTAAAGTAGTCATTCTGTGCTATTAGTTCGTTGTTGTTGTTATTATTATTATTATTATTATTATTATTATTATTATTATTACTATTACTGTTATTATTATTGTTATTATTATTATTATTGTTATTGTTATTATTATTATTATTTATTATTATTATTATTGTTTATTATTATTATTATTTATTATTATTATTATTATTATTATTACTACTACTACTACTACTACTATGAGGATCACCCTTAATTGTAGACGCCGTCTAGTTTCATCATCATATGAATATATATGCATATAGATATGTATATATATATACATATATATATATATATATATATATATATATATATATATATATATATATACAGTGATGATCATATTTATTGGCACGGTAAAATAAAAGTTAAATTTTGTCTAATAAATTAAAAAAAAGGGATTAAATTAAAGAAAATAACAAAGTATATTATGTATTTTTAACTGGCCTTTCCGATGCAGCAATCGGATTTTAGAAAAAATAAATAACAAAGGAACAACAAACATAATTGCAAAAAACCCTTGTTCAAAATTATTGGCACGGCTTTGTTTTTCTTTTAGTATCAGTATAATATCAATCAATTTCCGGTTTACGTGCTTTCTGAACTTTTATATAGCCATATTATGCTTGTTTAACGCTAATTCAGTGAATAATGTTTTTCAGATAATTTTTAGATAGCGATTTATTTAAACTATTATAAGTGACTAAATTATAATTTTCAATCGCCATGGTTAAAACTAAGGAACACAGCGAAGACGTCAGGAAGCTTGTTGTAGCATGCCATACCAATGGGGAGGGCTATGATAAGATTTCAAAGAAGCTAAACCTTCCCAAATCCACTGTTAGAGCCATAATAAACAAGTTCAAATCGCAAGGCCACGTTATGAGTTTAGAGGGTAGAGGGAGAAAAAGGATTCTTTCCCCAAGAGATGAACGGAAAATTGTTCGACCAGTAAAACAAAACCCTGTTGGGGAGATTGTTGATGAACAGAGCACCTCTGGAGTGAATGTATCTCGACATACAGTTGGTAGAGTTTTGAAGAGAGCTGGTTTAAAAGCATGTCGTCCGAGAAAGACTCCCTTATTGAAGCCTATGCACCTGAAAGCAAGGCTAGCCTTTGCAAAACGTCATATTGATAAAGATGTTGCATTCTGGAAACGTGTTCTATGGACTGACGAAACGAAAATAGAGTTATTTGGCCATAATAAAGTGTCTTATATTTACAGAAAATCTGGCGAAGCTTTCCTGCCTAAGAACACCATACCCACAGTGAAGCACGGTGGAGGCAGTTTGATGTTTTGGGGATCCTTTGCTGCCTCTGGACCAGGGCGACTTGTTAAGGTCACAGGTAGCATAAAAAAGGAAGATTATGTTAAAATATTGGATGAAAACCTGAAAGACTCTGCTAAAGAGCTCTCACTTGGTCGTCGTTGGTGGTTCATGCAAGATAATGACCCAAAGCATTCGGCTAAACTGACTAAGAAATGGCTTGAGGACAATCATATTAATGTTTTGGAGTGGCCATCACAAAGCCCAGACCTTAATCCAATTGAAAATATATGGAGAACATTAAAATTGAGGATAATGCAAAGGAAGCCTAAGAATCTTATTCAATTGGAGGATTATTGTCAGGAAGAGTGGGCTTAAATTACTACTGAAGAGTGCAACAACTTCGTTGTAAACTATGAAAAGCGACTGAGGAAGGTAATCAAGGCCAAAGGCTATACAATTGATTATTAAATAAATCGTGCCAATAATTTTGAACAAGGGTTTTTTGCAATTATGTTTGTTGTTCCTTTGTTATTTATTTTTTCTAAAATCCGATTGCTGCATCGGAAAGGCCAGTTAAAAATACATAATATACCTTGTTATTTTCTTTAATTTAATCCCTTTTTTAGAATTTATTAGAAAAAATTTAACTTTTATTTTACCGTTCCAATAAATATGATCATCACTGTATATATATATATATATATATATATATATATATATATATATATATTTATATATATATATATCAACATCATCATTTGCCGTCCTTCGTGTTCGATGATTACTTCCTATGAACCATCATCCTCCACTTGTCGCAGTCGCGACTGAGGGTCTGCCAGCTCCCAGTAGGGATCAACCTGTCCTTTAGATTCCGTTTGACGGTGTCACGAAACCTGAGATAAGGTGTGCCTATGCCTCGTACCGTCTAGTTTATATGTAATAAGACATTTAATCTACCTTGTTGGTTTCTATTTTATTTTACAAATAACATTAATATAATCATTTATAACATGTTTCCATATAATCATTCAAACGATGTGTAATATACACACATTACTCTAACATGATTTAAATATAGTTGGTGTCATAGAAGTTGCACTTTATATATTTACATGCACATAGTAATTAAAACCTTAAAATACGTATATACACAGCTATAAACATAACGCATGTAAAGATTCTACATCTATATAGGCTTTTTTCAGTGATTGGTGTTATTTACTTTGAACTGAATTTGAATTTTATGATAATCGATCAAAGGAATCTATAAATTCATGAAGCGGTCGTTGTTATTTCATTGCCTTTATTTTTATTCATTGTTTCCTCAATAATAGAGTATACAATATATTCATTGATAAATTTCTATATTCCATCATAAAGAGAAATACATAATAGTATACACGCATAAATATCGATAAGCCACTGTTTATATAAAATATCGAATTAAAGTGCATAGTTTTTTGTTATTTAAATATATCCATCAAAATCAATTATGTGATTGACTCCATTATATAACGTTGTTTCATAATAATACTTTCCAAAGGTATATATCATTATTGTATATTGCACATATCAGCCACATATATATTTTAGTTAACTTTCGCATATTTTATTTGTAAGCATGCAAAGTACACTCACCTTTATCCAGTTAAGAGTACATTGTGTTCTTATCAGCTTATTTCTATATAAGATATTGATTAATATCATATGAATCGGTATAGCTCTAAATGGTGCTATAGAACAGCTATAGGGCAGTTCCTTAATATATCTTAACGTAATTGTTTGTGTTTTGTATTCTTCAACCTTTCTAGGTTAGTATAGATAGTTATTGAACGTCCACTGAAACCACTCGTTTCATTTTAATGTCATTATTTATAAATAAACTTACAATTACGATATCCCTATAGGGTGTGCGAAAAGGTGCATTAAGTAACTGTAAAATCATTCCGTTGTATGGAATAGATGTTTAGTTTTTACACTTTATTTTATGCATATCCTATAAAGTATTTGCAGCTTATAGCCGATTCTACTTTAACATTTAATTCGTTTTCAGGACCCTTAAATCTAACGAATACAAATTTCTCGGTTAAACATTAACAATGCAGTGAATTTAATAAATTGCATACTTTTACCTCTCTAAATTTCCTCTATTCAACTATAGGTGAATTTTTCGTTTATGGACCAGGAATTACGTGTCAATATTAAACGCTATAATTTTCATTGACAGTGTATGACAATAGAATCTGCTTTTAAAAACAATTGTGGTACAACTTATATAGCATTTTTCTATTTCTGTCGGTTTTTCTTGGTATAAATTCTACCTTAGTTATCACCAAAGATTACAGACAATTATTATTTAACGGACATTAAATCAGTATTTTACAATTACATTTATTGTTGCTCCTATTACCATTTGTTCAAGTAGTTGAATATTTTCTCCTCAGTATGTTATTATTGTATTGTTCTATGATTCTTTTCTATGTTTCCAGTAAAACTATAGATAGAATGTATTCCTCTTCACCTCTTTCGCTCCCTAATCGCCTTTTTCCCTGCACTACAATTTTCTAGCCCCACCTTCCCGTCCTCACGCAGTATACCCCTCCTTTCCAGCGTTGACATTACACCTCGAATATTTGTTTACACAAAAGGAATGAATTTTGACTTTGGTTTTTAAATTGTTCATATTTCAGTCTGTTTCAGTTGAACCTCTGAATTGAGGTTCAACTGAAACATCTGTGACAAATAATCTTCGTATAATAAAATAATAAACATACAACGTGTATATATATACATATATGTGCGTGTGTGTGTGTGTGTGTGTGTGTGTCAAACCAATACTGTACCCTAATAAACAAAGTCTCAGACAGCATAGATATAGCACTCTCCCTCGATACTAGCGCACAAATATATGTATTTGGTGACTTCAATGTCCACCACAGTAACTGGCTAGGATTCTCTAATCACACAGAGGTAGCTGGTAGCGCAACACATAGCTTCTCTATATCCCATTCCTTATCTCAGTTGGTTACATTTCCGACACGTTTCCCAGACCAGCAAGATCAACATGACTCACTTCTAGATCTCTTTCTGACAACGGTTCCCAATGACTGTACAACAAATGGCCACAGTCCACTCGGGAATGCTGATCACGCTGTGATGATTGTAGAAATCAGCCTAAATTCTCGCCCTAAAACTGAAGACCCACTACTCCAAACAACGAGATATTACAAAAAGGCTGATTGGGAAGCCATCAGGGAGCTCATCAGAGATGCCCCATGGTAAAATATCTTTATTCTTCCAGCGGAACAGTGTGCAAATGAGACCACTGAATGGTTCAAAACTGCTATTGAAGCACATGTTCCCGCATGGAAATTCTATAGCAAGCCCCACTCTCCCCAATGGTTTACTTCTGCTTGTGCAGCTGCCATTTGTCAAAGGCAGCATGCGTTCCGCAGATTCAACCGACATTAGTCCAGCTCAAATAAACAGAAGTTTATAGGAGCTAGAAATAATTGTAAGAGAGTGATAGAGACAGCTAAGACAAATTACTCTGAAACCACCAGAAAACGCATCAAAGCAAATAAATTAGGAACCCGGGATTTTTGGAAAATCTACAACACCGTAGTAAATAATAGACAATCAACTATTCCCCCACTATCAAACAATCATGAGGTTGCTTGCACGGCAACTGACAAGGCTAATCTGCTCGCCAGTCGGTTTGCCTCAAACTCCACACTGAACTCGGTACACCACTCACTTCCTGATTTTCCTCTGAGAACAGACGCCACACTAGACGATTTGAAAATCACCTCTTCTCAGGTACATGCTATTACAAAAAACCTAGACACCTCAAAAGCATGTGGACCAGATCTCATCCCGAATGTGCTATTAAAAAAATGCTCTGCCGAGGTTGCTCCAGTTCTGTCCAAACTTTACAATAAATGCCTTAACGAATCTTGTTTTCCCGACTGCTGGAAAACCGCCTCTGTGGTACCAGTCTTCAAGCATTCTGGTGAAAGAACTGACCTACTAAATTATCGCCCCATTAGCCTCCTCCAGCTTTTCGCCAAAATATTTGAGTCCTTAGTTAATCAAGCCCTAGTCCAGCACCTAACAGCTGCTAAATTCCTGACTGACAAACAATATGGGTTCAGGCAAGCCCGTTCAACAGCAGATACCTTAACTGTAGTTTCTGAACGTATATACCGTTCATCGGATAAAACAGGGGAGGGTAGAGCGGTGGCCCTTGATATATCTAAGGCTTTTGACATGGTATGGCACGATGGTCTTCTAAGGAAAATTAGATCATATGGAATCACTGGAAGAATTCATAATGTAATCAAATCCTTCTTAAGTAATAGAAAAATCAAGGTTGTCCTCGACGGTCGTACATCCAAACAATATGACATAAATGCGGGAGTACCTCAGGGGTCTATCCTTGTACCTCTATTATTCCTGATATTCATAAACGACCTCCCTGATAAAATTGTTTCGGAGATGGGTATATTTACCGATGACACCACTCTCTATAACAGATATGAGGGGGAAAACAAATGAACACATATCCAAGGAAATGGCAGAAACACTAGAGGATGACCTCCAATCCGTAGTGGAATGGGGACAAAAATGGATGGTCACATTCAATGCTGCTAAGACTAAGCTTGTTTCCTTCAATAACTACAAGAAACCTTCTCTACCACCAATAGCAATGGCCAAGAACACATTGCCTGAAAGTATTCTTTTAAACTCCTCGGCCTAAAGTGTACAGGGAATATGAACTGGAATAGATACATTGAGAGCATTGCCAAGGCTGCTGCAAGGAAGGTTGGCTCCCTCTACCGTGCTAGAAAACTACTTACGCCTGACAGTATCCTATACCTCTATAAGGCCACCATTCGCCCATGTATGGAGTACTGTTGTCACATCTGGGCTGGTGCATCTGTTGCTTGTCTCTCGCTCCTAGACAGGGTTCAAAAGAGAGTCGCCAACCTGATAGGTCCTGAACTGTCATCTAGGCTTCAGCCTCTGTCCCATCGACGAGATGTTGCATCCCTCTGCCTGTTCTACAAATACTTTAATGGTGAATGCTCTGACGAACTGCAAACACTTGTACCTCCCCGACGTAACTACCCCCGACAAACCCGACAAGCTACTAAGTCTCATCCCTTTACAGTAGAGATCCCTAGGTGCAAGAAAGCCTTTTACTCCAATAGTTTCTTCCCCAGAACTGCGGGTCTTTGGAACTCCCTTCCGGGATTCTGCTTTCCCAACTGCAATGATATGCAGAAGTACAAGTGTAATGTTAACAAACATCTTTCTACTCATCTCCCTTCATAATGACACCGCTAATTAAGTCCCTGATAATAGCCCCCTGCTTCAAAGTGGCACTGTGCCTTGTTTGGGGTGAAAATTGAATAATAAAAAAAAATTAAATAAAAATAAAAATAAAATAAAAATTTGTGGGTATATATTTATGTACATGTATTTTTCTTCATTTAATATATTTTCTTTAAAAGTATTTCTACATACCATTGTATTTGTTATTCTATGATCCGTCATTAATCATACCATTTTTCTCAATGGTTTTCTTCTTTTTTATTTCTTATACACTTGTTTATCCTTTCTGTCTCTTTTCCCCCATTTGTCTCTCTAGTATTTACATCTTCTTCTTTAATGCACCGTGTTTCCGCATTTCGAACTCATTCTGTCAATTTTTCTTCCATTTGTATCCTACCTTTCTAATTCTCTTTCTCCTTCATGTATAGCTTGTGTATATCATCCTTGTTTGTATTTTACATTTTTCTCTTACTTTTTTTTTTCAATTTCCTCTGTCGCTTCTCTCTCTCTCTCTCTCTATCTCTCTCTCTCTCTCTCTCTATCCTCTGCTTCGTTCATCTCTTTCTTCCTCTTCTTTTTCTACCAATACTTTTATTATGTTATTTTGTTGCTCTCTATCTTGATTTCCTAGTTTTTGCTTTGATTTTACTCCTTCCTTCCCTCTTTAGACTTTAATAGTTTTCCTTTTCCTGAACTTTATTAATCCCTGACTATATTGCTTCTTCTCAAATTTATCTTAGTCTTGCTCATTTAATTCATCAATATTTATTATTTACATTAAACTCTAACCCAATACCAAACACATCACTCGATACATGCTGCTTCTTTTAAACCTAGTTGTGCCTTTCTTTTGGGTAATCTGATTCCCTAATAAAAAAAAAACAAACTAAACTCCATTACTTATCCAAAGTGATTTTAACACTTTCTCAAAAATAACGTAAGTGCTTGACATAAATCCGCATCCCTTTTTCAACACGGGCAAATAAAACCCCTAAAGAGACGAAGGAATGACATCATCACTTGAAAACAAACAAAAGCAAACCTTCAATGCAAAATAAAACAGATAAATAAAGCAACGGCAATAATAACAATGAAGAGTGAAGAATATTACGAACGAACCAAATGAGGAAGCACTTTACCGGTAAATGTACTCAGAGAATACATTCGCATACAAACAAAAAACTGTAAGACTAAGCAAATATTGCAACATATACAAACATGCTTGAATTTCTTGATTCGCGCATGTAAATATTTACCCGATGAGTTCAGCAGATTTGAACTCTACGTATTACAATTCAGTGGCAGGTTGACTCCAAGATTTTCTAGCGCGATAATAAATGTCAGAAATGTGTGACGATCCTTTTGCAGCAAGGAATTGTTTTCGTATACATTATTTATTTATTTCATTTCCTTTATTAAACATTTGTTTTTACGTTCAAAAAGTCTCAGCAGCTTTAACTCACCTAGGTACGACTAAGATTTTCATTTACATAATAATTTGCATGTTTCGTTATGATTTTTTCCAAGTGTTTAAAAATTTATAATATTTTGAACGATGTCCACACTTGTCCTATACGATGTGCGTTTTTCTTGTTTTTTCCCTTGTTCGAATGTATTGTTCGTCCTTTCTCTTAGTTAATTACATGTTCAAAACATCTTATTGTGATATCCAGGATTCGACAGCGGCCTTTCGTCGCAGTCATTACGCCGATAGAATTTTCCCAGGCTCCAAAATCAACAGAGAATGTGCTATACTTTAAATTGCTTCTCTCTCTAGTATGTTGTTAGTTATGTGCAGTTCTAGGAGGCCACCTATTTCAGAATTTTTATTCTCTCATTGACAAAGGGTATGTGTTTTGTTAGCCGTCTGAGGCGCTTCCATCGGGTAATACAGACAGGACTGCCCAGGTATTTTGCAAGCAGGCGTTTTCTTTCTTTAGAACGCTGACTCTCCAATATCAATTTCCGAATCTTGTGTTACAGCTTTACGCTGTAATGGGAGGATATAATTACAACTGAATACTTGGTTATATAGAACCGGATTCTCTCTTTAATCGAGGTGTTTAATGTATGTTCTGATTTGCTAAAGATTAAACAAAGTTTGTTATTAGATAAATATTTCTAAACTTTACGTACCAAACATCTGTATAGTAAGCATGAGATCTGGCTACATTTCCAGTTTACGACCCACCTCAATCAACCTAATGTCGGCAGCTTTCGGCAAGTTGCGCAAGTAGTCAAAAAATGCCGAGCCTAAGACTACAAGACGATGAATTCAAAGCGCAGTAATCTCCTTATTATCTGTTCAAAATTAATTCAAAGTTAGAAAAATGCCAAGTAAAACACCTGAACATAGTGTCAAAAATGACAGCTAAACAAAGAAATGGACTTCCTCGTAACAGTCGAAAGAAACGATAGATTTTGAAAGCCGCAAATGTAGATTATAGAATTTTGTTACAAAGTTGTCGCCATTTATTTAGGCCTGGAGGCGACTCGAGGATGAGGGTTAATGAGTGTACAGGAGTTAATGGTAAACCGTTGTAGCAATCGTTAGTAGTGAATATTTGGTTAAATAGATTACTTAAGAGGATGAATCATCAAGACCCTTTCTCTACTTTATCGTTATTTTCATGGCTAGTGCTCTGCTGATATGCAATCTATGCCCTCCCTGCAAAACTTTCACGAAAAACACTCGTCTT
This sequence comes from Euprymna scolopes, assembly GCF_053919585.1. Classification (NCBI taxonomy): domain Eukaryota; kingdom Metazoa; phylum Mollusca; class Cephalopoda; order Sepiida; family Sepiolidae; genus Euprymna; species Euprymna scolopes. The sequence continues at coordinate 122,564,808 of NC_136493.1, read as the reverse complement.
GTTGGAACCATTAGAAATAAGTTCTCCCACTCTTTATCTGTGCCTAAACTTAATTGTAGATACTAGGAACAAAACTTCTCTCTTAGAACTGCACGCTTGTAAAATTGAAGACAACGTTGGACTTGAAAACGAACATATTGTAGTCAGTTAAGAATCAGGGGAACGGAACTAAGTTCCACAGGTGTGCAGTTCTAGGAAAACATCTTTGTTCATAGTTTCTACCTTTATGGTTTAGGCAAAGATAAAGAAAAGGGAAAATTATTGATGGTGGTTTCAGGTAGATGATAATTACGATAAAGAGGAGACAGGCTCTTCCGTAGAAAAAGGTTTCAAAAAAGAGAAAAGGACATCCTACACTATATCAGGAAGTTTATTTTGAATTCTGTCAAGGCAGACTTAGCTGCTTTTATGAGCTCCTGCCTGAACTTGATAAAATGCACTCCATACTAGGACGTACTTGGCTCTTATATAGGTATATAATTAAGTAGAATACAAATCCACGAAGAATTAATACATAAGCGAACTCTGTAAATTTGTCTCAAGATAATATTATAATAGGAGCGAATGGGTATGAACTATGTAAACAATTGCATTGTGAATATTACTATAAAATTGTTCAAACAAAAATAGAAAGCAGTAAGTGTAAACGAAAATCATTAAAAACTTATCCGACACTGAGATACATAGGGCGTATCTCATCGAAGCATATAAACCGGATGTCACGATACTGATAAAATAAATATCATACGGAATCTTAAATCTTGCCGTTCCAGCACCCAGCCGTGTGAAGATGAAGGAATCAGAAAAACAAACGATATACACAAAGAATTAAAATGAAACTAAATCAGAAAGAAAACACACTTTAAGAACATACATTGTAGGAGCAAGAGCAGCAGTCTCGAACACAAGGAAAAACGTGTAAGAAATTAAACGAAAGACTACGACTATGAAACGTGCGGTGTTTAAAACAGCTGGAATCGAAAGTAAAATCTCCAGAAGCGTGGACCACTCACATCAAACTGCAAACACTATCAAAACGCAAGGAATTGAAAGAAAAATATAACAGGAAACATACCTATGCAAATAACAAGACGGCATGAAAGCATGTAAGGTGAAACTGCAATGATTTTCATTTAAAGTTGCTCTTGTTTAAAAATCATAAAACAGTAACCAATCAGGAAATATAAACCTGTGGAGATATAACGAGGAAGGTGAGCAACAAGATTATTCCCGCTGGATAAGTCTGAAGTATACTAACCCTATAAACAGGAAAAGTGTCGTCCAAATCCCAGTAAAGGAAAATGGACGAAGCCAGAAGTAAACGATGTTAAGCGGCTGATACGATAATTATTAATATAAGTGATGAGTACAGCAATTCTGGTGAATCACCCCCAGAGAATATAAGCAGCAATAATGAGTTGACTAATCTTGGATGATTAATAATTCATAATTCCAATAAAGATAATATAGAAATAATGAAAGTCGTACATTCGAAATAATTAAACATATTGCCACATTTAAGATGTTTTCGCAAAAAAAATGGTACCGTGTTGAAGTGTTGAATTCACGACAAACATGAACGCCCATTTATATATATATATATATATATATATATATATACATACATGTGTTTGCGTGTGTGTGTATGTGTGCACTCATAAGCAAAAGAAATGGGCAAAGAGTGAAAGAAAGAAGGAATCGATTTTTCATATAACTTGGTATATGGCCCCATACAATTAAATGTTAAAAACTAAACTTGGCAAGAAATTTGTAGATCTTATTGAAAAAAACTTTCCCACAACCAACCTCATACACAAAATTTTGAATAAAAATACCTTAAAGATATCCTACAGCTGCTGCGAAAATTAAGTGCTGATAATTAAAGCACATAATAACAAAATATTAAATAAGAAAAATGTAAACAACAACAAAATAAGCAATACAAAATGTAGACACCATGACAAAAATAAAACAATACTAGCAGAAATAATAATAATAATAATGATAATAATAATAATAATAATAATAATAATAATAATAATAATAATAATAATAATAATAATAATAATAAACCAACTCCGGACAACAACAACCATGCTAGAAATAAAAATAAAAATACTAATAACGAAGATAAATGCAACTGTAGACACCGCACAAAATAAATGTCTAACCAAAAGCGTAGTTCACCAGGCAACAATATTTGCGAAAGAAAACCAGAATAACAAGAAATATTACGTAGGTATGACTTCCTTAGATTTCAAAACTCGATATTATGACCACAAAAGTACATTCAACAATAAAAACACCGTATGAAAACAATGCTAGCAAATAAATACTGGGAACTCAAGGAAAGCGGGCATTCGCCGGTAGTCGAATGGAAAATAATACGACATGCTCCCACACGTAGAGACCTAGACGACCCATGTAGATTATGCCTTCAAGAAAAGTTTGCTATCCTGTACTTTAAAGAACCCCATCATCTATTAAACTGTAGAAGAGAAATAGCGAACAAATGTGTCCCCAGAATAAAATTTACTCTAGGATAAAGATAAAAATAATTTTAAAACTAACAAAAACAATAGAAAATAAACAAATAAATAAAAAAATAAAATAAACATGACTATACATAAACTATCACACATATATGTATATATATATATGTGTGTGTGTGTGTACACCTATATATATATATATATGTGTGTGTGTGTGTGTGTGTGTGTGTGTATATATATATATATATATATATATATATATATATATATATATATATATATACAGTGATGATCATATTTATTGGCACGGTAAAATAAAAGTTAAATTTTGTCTAATAAATTCTAAAAAAGGGATTAAATTAAAGAAAATAACAAAGTATATTATGTATTTTTAACTGGCCTTTCCGATGCAGCAATCGGATTTTAGAAAAAATAAATAACAAAGGAACAACAAACATAATTGCAAAAAGCCCTTGTTCAAAATTATTGGCACGGCTTTGTTTTTCTTTTAGTATCAGTATAATATCAATCAATTTCCGGTTTACGTGCTTTCTGAACTTTTTTATAGCCATATTATGCTTGTTTAACGCTAATTCAGTGAATAATGTATTTCAGATAATTTTTAGATAGCGATTTATTTAAACTATTATAAGTGACTAAATTATAATTTTCAATCGCCATGGTTAAAACTAAGGAACACAGCGAAGACGTCAGGAAGCTTGTTGTAGCATGCCATACCAATGGGGAGGGCTATGATAAGATTTCAAAGAAGCTAAACCTTCCCAAATCCACTGTTAGAGCCATAATAAACAAGTTCAAATCGCAAGGCCACGTTATGAGTTATTTTCTTTAATTTAATCCCTTTTTTTGAATTTATTAGACAAAATTTAACTTTTATTTTACCGTGTCAATAAATATGATCATCACTGTATATATATATATATATATATATATGTATATATATACATATATATATATATATATATATATATATAGTAAGAGATAGAGGCAGAATCCAAGAGATATAAAAAAATTAGGGCAATACGTGTCATAACTTTGAGATATTCTATTTCACAAGTTTTATATACAAAGTAAGAATAACACGTTTTAATTTTGGTGATAATAATACGTTACAAGGCGTGAACGTGCTTCTTTGTTGTGTTGTTCGTCGATTATTTACAAATTATATTGAATACGAGTTCTACTAGTTCGATCTTGTGTGTATAGTTCGAATTAAAACTGACCCATACATGAATAGCCTTCCTGTCCATTCAAACGTATGAGCTCGGTAACAAGTGAATTGGTCAGAAATCAACACATATATTTCGTTTATGAAGAACTTACCACATTTTTTCTACTACTGCTAATCTTTTTCAGTGCAATGGCTGCCCAAGACATACCAGACGCTTGGTCTAGTTTTTTTTTTAATCATAGTCGTTCCTTTTACAAGAGTAACGTTTTAAAGAAGACTGGGTGTGAATCTCTTCCAGTGAATTAAACGCCCCTCCAGATACAACCCTCAAAATGTCTACGTCCACGAGGGGTACACACAGTGCTTAGCTTTTCCTAATGGCCACCAATCTGGCACTGGCCAGGCTCATAGTTGCTTAATATCGATGGTTCGGTGAGAAACTGTGTGTCAACATGATCAACTCATATATATATATATATATATATATATATATATATATATATATATATATATATATTTGAGTAAACAGAATGTAAAATAAATACAAGAATCGATTTTAATTCCCGAAAAAAAAAACTTAATTAACACCTACATAATCTGACTTATAAAAAGTTTGTAATGACAAAAGAGATTTCAACTACATTGCGATGAAAAAAAAAAGAGAAAGCCTTAACAAACATTGTTAAATAGAAATAGATTATCACTTGCATAAATCGTTTTTTCAAAACTCTTTATTTATAAAAGAGAGTTATATATTAGGATAAGAAAATTTACTAACTTTTTTAAAAATAGAAAACAGGGTTTCTAAGCTGCCTACCATGTAGCTGTTCCGGAGATTTAAAAACAGCACAGTTGTTAAATACACGGCACTCCAGTGGATAATACCGCTTCCCCAATTAGAAAATGTAAAATAATATTTATACTAATATATAAAAAAATATATGCTATGAGAATAAAATCTTAACTACCAGAAAGGCTATATATATATATATATATATATATATATATGTACGAGCAAACAGTTAATAAAACATATTAAAATACTTTGAAATAGGTTAAAAATATATTTAATCTGAAAAGGAAACACTAGATAAGTGGATAGTCCTTAAGCCGCGGAGTTTCGAAGAAATACTTTCCTTCTAATCAGAGGGTAGTATTTAGCAAAATGCAGGATCGGATTTTGCATCAGAAGTATTTGATGAAACAACAAGTAAGTCAAAGATCTTACTTGAAAACAAAAGAAAAAGTGAGACAGAGGGAATATGGTGAAGAAAAAGGTGATTACACATGAATGGATAGTCTGGTGGAAGATAAATTATCCAGTGACGGTAAAATCCAAGTATAAAACTTCAAGAAAGTTAATTGAATTTCCATTTGCACAAGTAAACTCCAAAAATCCCGTAATTGGAAGAAGATGGTTCATAATAATTCAAAGGCAGAAATCCATGGGAAGTTTTATTATATATATATATATACATACACACACACACACACACACAAACACACACATATATATATATATATATATATATATATATATATATATATATATATATACATGCACATTTAACTTACAACTATGTTGCGTTCCGTTATGAATGAAAACAAGGGGAAACGATTAAAATAAAGTAACGTTATGATATTTTTCCCGAAGATCCTAGAAAATAATCACGAAAAAAAACTTAAGAGATATATCCTCTGTTTGCAGAGAAAATGCCTCCTCAACCGAACGTGAACGGTGCCATAGATCTTTAAATGGAATATTGAGTGAGCACGATTCAGAATTAGGTTTGAGTGTGATTAGTTTCGATTTCCCCTTCTAAAATCTTTCGATACAGTTTGGATACAGGCGACTTCCCTCTTTATTTTTCTTTTCACTTCTTTGAGTCTTTTTTTTAACGCATATTACTTTTAATCATAGTCTTTAATTTTTGTACCTTCCGAAATAATGATCACACACACACGCACACACACACGCACACACACATACGCACGCACACACAAACACACACACACACACACACATATATATATATATATATATATATATATATATATATATAGAGAGAGAGAGAGAGAGAGACAAATGTTATTGAAAATCCCGGCATTCTTTTGTTTCACTATCTTATATATATATATATATATATATATATATATATATATATATATATATATATATATATATATGTATGTATATATGTTTATATATATATGTGTGAATGTATATATGTATATATATATATATAAAATTAAAATATATATATATATATCTTTGTAAAAGCAACACCTTTACTTAACAAGGGTGAGTGATCTAAAGGAAGAGAAAAACACAAACAAATGTACTTATCAAATCATATATTTTATTTATTAAAATTTGGGAAAGAGGATGGAACAACTTTCTCTTCTGCCTCTCTCTCACACTATTTAACTTATCTGTCTCTCTCGCTCTCTCTCTCTCTCTCACTCTGTTTCTCTTCTCTCTATATTAGCACTTATCAAGGCCAATAGGCAAATCGAGGATAGACTCGACGATGAGAGTTCAAACGTGCACAGTATTACAATTTGGAAAAGAGGATGGAACAACTTTCTCTTCTGCCTTTCTCTAACACTCTTTATCTTCTCTCTCTCTCTCACGCTGTTTCTCTTCTCTCTATATTAGCACTTATCAAGGCAAATAGGCAACTCGAGGATCAACTCGACTCACCATATTTCTCTCTCTCTCTCACTCTCTTCTCTCTCTCTCTCTCTCTCTCTCTAGACCTCTTTCTCTTCTCTTTCTCTCTCTCACCCTCTTTATCTACTCTCTCTCTCACCCTCTTTCCCTTCTATCTATATTAGCACTTATCAAGGCCAATAGGCAACTCGAGATTGAGAGTTCAAACGTGCACAGTAGTGAAATTTGGGAAAGAGGATGGAACAACTTTCTCTTCTGCCTCTCTCTCACACTATTGATCTTCTCTCTCTCTCGCTCTCTCTCTCTCTCACCCTGTTTCTCTTCTCTCTATATTAGCACTTATCAAGGCCAATAGGCAAATCGAGGATAGACTCGACGATGAGAGTTCAAACGTGCACAGTATTACAATTTGGAAAAGAGGATGGAACAACTTTCTCTTCTGCCTCTCTCTAACACTCTTTATCTTCTCTCTCTCTCTCTCACACTGTTTCTCTTCTCTCTATATTAGCACTTATCAAGGCAAATAGGCAACTCGAGGATCAACTCGACTCACCATATTTCTCTCTCTCTCACTCTCTTCTCTCTCTCTCTAGACGTCTTTCTCTTCTCTTTCTCTCTCACCCTCTTTATCTACTCTCTCTCTCACCCTCTTTCCCTTCTATCAATATTAGCACTTATCAAGGCCAATAGGCAACTCGAGATTGAGAGTTCAAACGTGCACAGTAGTGAAATTTGGGAAAGAGGATGGAACAACTTTCTCTTCTGCCTCTCTCTCACACTATTTATCTTCTCTCTTTCTCGCTCTCTCTCTCTCTACCCCTGTTTCTCTTCTCTCTATATTAGCACTTATCAAGGCCAATAGGCAAATCGAGGATAGACTCGACGATGAGAGTTCAAACGTGCACAGTATTAAAATTTGGAAAAGAGGATGGAACAACTTTCTCTTCTGCCTCTCTCTAACACTCTTTATCTTCTCTCTCTCTCACCCTGTTTCTCTACTCTCTATATTAGCACTTATCAAGGCAAATAGGCAACTCGAGGATCAACTCGACTCACCATATTTATCTCTCTCTCTCACTCTCTTCTCTCTCTCTCTCTAGACCTCTTTCTCTTCTCTTTCTCTCTCTCCCCCTCTTTATCTACTCTCTCTCTCTCACCCTCTGTCCCTTCTATCTATATTAGCACTTATCAAGGCCAATAGGCAACTCGAGATTGAGAGTTCAAACGTGCACAGTAGTGAAATTTGAGAAAGAGGATGGAACAACTTTCTCCTCTGCCTCTCTCTCACACTATTTATCTTCTCTCTCTCTCGCTCTCTCTCTCACCCTGTTTCTCTTCTCTCTATATTAGCACTTATCAAGGCCAATAGGCACATCGAGGATAGACTCGACGATGAGAGTTCAAACGTGCACAGTATTACAATTTGGAAAAGAGGATGGAACAACTTTCTCTTCTGCCTCTCTCTAACACTCTTTATCTTCTCTCTCTGTCTCACCCTGTTTCTCTTCTCTCTATATTAGCACTTATCAAGGCAAATAGGCAACTCGAGGATCAACTCGACTCACCATATTTCTCTCTCTCTCTCACTCTCTTCTCTCTCTCTCTCTAGACCTCTTTCTCTTCTCTTTCTCTCTCTCACCCTCTTTATCTACTCTCTCTCTCTCACCCTCTTTCCCTTCTATCAATATTAGCACTTATCAAGGCCAATAGGCAACTCAAGATTGAGAGTTCAAACGTGCACAGTAGTGAAATTTGGGAAAGAGGATGGAACAACTTTCTCTTCTGCCTCTCTCTCACACTATTTATCTTCTCTCTCTCTCGCTCTCTCTCTCTCCCTGTTTCTCTTTTCTCTATATTAGAACTTATCAAGGCCAATAGGCAAATCGAGGATAGACTCGACGATGAGAGTTCAAACGTGCACAGTATTACAATTTGGAAAAGAGGATGGAACAACTTTCTCTTCTGCCTCTCTCTAACACTCTTTATCTTCTCTCTCTCTCTCACCCTGTTTCTCTTCTCTCTATATAAGCACTTATCAAGGCAAATAGGCAACTCGAGGATCAACTCGACTCACCATATTTCTCTCTCTCTCACTCTCTTCTCTCTCTCTCTCTCTCTCTCTAGACCTCTTTCTCTTCTCTTTCTCTCTCTCACCCTCTTTATCTACTCTCTCTCTCACCCTCTTTCCCTTCTATCTATATTAGCACTTATCAAGGCCAAAAGGCAACGAGGATGAGCGTTCAAACGTGCACAGTAGTGAAATTTGGGAAAGAGGATGGAACAACTTTCTCTTCTGCCTCTCTCTCACGAAAGAGGATGGAACAACGTTCTCTTCTGCCTCTCTCTCACACTCTTTATCTTCTCTCTCTACCCCTGTTTCTCTTCTCTCTATATTAGCACTTATCAAGGCCAATAGGCAACTCGAGGATAAACTCGACGATGAGAGTTCAAACGTGCACAGTATTCAAATTTGGGAAAGAGGATGGAACAACTTTCTCTGCTGCCTCTCTCTCAAACTCTTTATCTTCTCTCTCTCTCTCACCCTGTGTCTCTTTTTTCTATATTAGCACTTATCAAGGCCAATAGGCAACTCGAGGATCAACTCGACCATGAGAGTTCCAACGTGCACCGTATTCAAATTTTGGAAAGAGGATGGAACAACTTTCTCTTCTGCCTCTCTCTGTCACTCTTTATCTTCTCTCTCTCTCTCACCCTGTTTCTCTTCTCTCTATATTTGCACTTATCAAGGCCAATAGGCAACTCGAGGATCAACTCGACGATGAGAGTTCAAACGTGCACAGTATTCAAATTTGGGAAAGAGGATGGAACAACTTTCTCTACTGCCTCTCTCTCACACTCTTTATCTTCTCTCGCTCTCACCCTGTTTCTCTTCTCTCTATATTAGGACTTATCAAGGCCAATAGGCAAATCGAGGATCAACTCGACCATGAGAGTTAAAACGTGCACAGTATTCAAATTTGGGAAAGAGGATGGAACAACTTTCTCGTCGGCCTCTCTCTCACACTCTTTATCTTCTCTCTCTCTCACCCTGTTTCTCTTCTCTCTATATTAGCACTTTTCAAGGCCAATAGGCAACTCGAGGATCAACTCGACGATGAGAGTTCAAACGTGCACAGTATTCAAATATGGGAAAGAGGATGGAACAACTTTCTCTTCTGCCTCTCTCTCACACTCTTTATCTTCTCTCTCTCTCCCTGTTTCTCTTCTCTCTATATTAGCACTTATCAAGGCCAATAGGAAACTCGAGGATCAACTCGACGATGAGAGTTCAAACGTGAACAGTAGTCAAATTTGGGAAAGAGGATGGAACCACTTTCTCTTCTGCCTCTCTCTCACACTCTTTATCTTTTGTCTCTCTCTCTCACCCTGAAAGATTCCTCTCCCCTAAGAATAAAACTTATGTTCAATATCTGCTTTTGTGTTTATATTGTTGTTACGGTCCCGAGCAACGCCGGGTAGCCCTGCTAGTATATTTTATTTATTAAAATATGCTGGTATCAGTATTTAATTGTGGCTATCAATGAGTTCTCATGGAAAATTCGTACATCTAATTGGCGTAACATTTAACTAGCTATGTGTAATGAAGCTTATTAATTGTAGAGAATTAAACAGCTCATTTTGGATGACGAATTGTGTGTATATAAATATGTATATATATATATATGTATATATAAAGAGAGGCAGAGAGAGAAGGAGAGTGAAAGAGAGAAAGGGAGAGAGGGAGAGAGACGGTGTTTGCTTGATCTGTGTTAGTTTATACCTTTCTTGTGTGTGTCGCTGTAAGTCAAGTGTCGGAATACTCGCCTCGCATGCCAAAAAATCGGATTTCGAATCCGGAGTTCGCATAGTTAAATGACTAATGAGTCTAAATTCCAATTCGCTGACTGACATGGATCTTGTGAGCTTCGAGACTGTTTTACTGTGAAGATAATTATAAAAAGTCTTACATTCTGAAAATTCTAATACTACTTGCTTGTAAGGTTTAATATGTTAGATTGCATCGTCTTATTGAGTGTAAATTACCTACTTGTAACACATCGGCTTGAGCTATCGTTAGTTGAGTGACCACACCCTTTGTTTGAGACGGAGTAAATTTATTCCAAAGTCGAATGTTTTAAATATAGCATATCTATTTTGTCTCATTGATGCCTCTTCTATTATTGTATGTAGTCAATTTAGTATAATAGAAAACCATATAGGAGTCTTGCTTGATCTGTGTTAGTAAAAAGTATTTTTGTGGGTGTCTCGGTAGCTCAAGTAGTAAAGTACTCTGTCAGACGAATCCAGAGTTCGGAGACGTTTAACTGTGAACCTAAATGAGAAGGAAACTTGAGTCTTGGATATCTACTTTGTTGGCTGTCATGTCCCTTGTGAGCTTCGAATTTGTTTGACAATTGAAATTATTATATCTCTATGATTATACAAAAATCACTTTCTGTGTTTGAGTTCCTTCCTCATAGGTTTCCAAATGCATGCCCTTTTTTTTTGAAAATTCTTTAAAGGTAATTATATGACAACAATGTTCTTAAATATGTTTTGTACGGAGATTCATCTGATAAGTAGAAAAGATCGAAAAACTCAGATCCTAAAAAGTCTCTTTCTTCTTTCTTATATATATATATATATATATATATATATATATATATATATATATGTGTGTGTGTGTATATATATATATATATATATATGTGTGTGTATATATATATATATATATATATATATATATATATATATATATATATATATATATGGGGGTATGTGGGCGTAAGCAATGTACATGCATTTTAGAAAACATTTTTTAATGAATTTAAATAAGAAAATTCGAAAACCTGAAAATGTTGTGAAATGAAAAAATATGTTTATTTACTTTTTGGGGGGGGGGTGTTATTAAATTCCAAACTTTCGCCAACAACCTGGCTTTATCAAGGACATGTCAGTTCGATTAAGTTTTTTTTTCTTCAAAATGATGTAATAAGAGGTCGAAGCATCCCGAAGAGAAAATAGTCTACTCTCGGTAACTGTTTATATCCATGTGTTATCGCTTGGTGTAAGCGCGAAATTTAAGCAATATAAAGTCACACATTATAGAAAAAAAAATTAAGTAATTTAAAAAAGAAAATTTGAAAACCTGAAAATGTTGTGAAATGAAAATCAATTTATTTACTTTTTTTGTCATTAAATTCCGGATTTTCGCCTTTAACCTGGCTTTATCAGGGAGATGTCAGTCCGATAAAGTTTTTCTTTTCTTTAAAATGATGTAATAAGCCACCCGAAGAGAAAATTCGTCAAGTCTCGGTAACTGTTTATATCCATGTGGTGTCGGTTGGTTAAGTGCGATATTTTAGCAATATAAAGTCACAAATTTTGTAAAAAAAAATTGTAATGAATTTAAATAAGAAAATTTGAAAACCTGAAAATGTTCTGAAATGAAAAATCATTTTTATTCACATTTTTTTTTTGGTGTTATTAAATTCCGAATTTTCGCCAATAACCTGGCTTTATCAAGGAGATGTCAGTCTGATTATTTTTTTTCATAATGATGTAATAAGGGTTCAAAGCCTCCCGAAGAGAAAATAATTTTTGAATGCAGGTGAAACCATTACAGAAGAGAAGTAGTGTAACTAAATGCATGAAATGCATAGAAAACAGCATCACTATGCATAAGTCAACAGTAAATGTCTAATTCTTCTCCACGACAATGCCAGACCGACCGTTGCTAAACTGACCATGCAGAAGTTAAACGAATTGGGCTACGAAACAGACTTTTCTTAATTAGGGGCTATCTCTTTTTCAAGCATCTCAAGAACTTTCTGCGCGAGAAATGCTTAAAAATACCTAAACGATATCAAAAAAGCGTTCACAAACTTTCTTACCACCAAAACGCAAGACTTTTCTGGCGTAAATACACTTAATTTGCATTGGCAAATGGGTGTTCATTCTGAAGGTGCATATTTCGATCGGTAAATTTTTGTTTGAGTCGAGATATGTTCATGTGAATTTCAAAGTAAAAAAACACGCACACAAGTACTTTCTGTCAGCCTGATATTTATAATGCCTTCTCTCCTTCTCCAACATCAAGGGTCTACGTTCTAACCTTCCAGAGATTGAAACCTAATTACAGGAGTCTATACCAGACCTTTTATTTCAAAGCGAAACTGGCATTGAACAGACTATTTCCCTTGAGTTCGTAATTAAAGGATACTCTAACTTAACTTCCAAATCTGACACCAAGATCGTCAGGGGCATGGAATATGCGCCTATATTAATTATGGCTTTCAATGTGAAAAGTACATATCCAGAGAAGATCCTAACTTACCCTATATGTGCTTCTGGGTTGCACTTGCTCACACTACTGCATTTATATTTACTCTCTATCGTCCCCTCAACAGTGGAGTCTTTAAAAGCATATCTGAAAAAATTGACCACGTCTTATCTGCTTATCCTTCGGCTAACATTCACTTATATGAAGACTCCAATGTTCACATTGTGGAATGGTTAACCAACTCAAACAAGACCGATAATGAGGGGAGATTCTGTCATGATTTGATCAATTACTTATGACCTCACTCAGAGTGTTCACGAGCCCAAACGTGTGCTCGACACTGACGGCAAGTATGCGAGTCTCCTAGCCCTTTTTCTCACAACTTGCGCTGAACTATGTTCCGTTTCTATGGTGTCTCCACTTAGATCTTCCGTCCTCCCTGTTTTATCAATTAAGATGAAAATGAAATGTAATAAGTCCTCAGACGTAGCTCTCCATCGTACAGTATATCGATACACTATGGCTGACTAGGATAGGTTCCGTACATTTATATCAGATCTACCTCTGCGTTCTATGTTTAAAAAGGATGTGCCTTCTATAATATCAGACCTGACGGAATGGTTAATTGTAGGTATAGACCGTTTCATAACCTCGAAAAAATTCCAGCAAAAACCTAACAGCCAGCTATGATTCTCTCCAGAATGTGCTTCTACCATTGCGCAGAGAAATCACTTTATCCATTGCTTCCAAAGTAATAGATGTATGGAGACTAAAGCCGCTTTTAGGACTGCCAGCAACCATTGTAAGAAAGTAAGAAAGAACGAAAGAGAGCTATATGCTCAGTCCGTCACGCTCAAATAGCTGAGCAGCGGCTTGGTTCCCACCAGCTTTGGCAAAATCAAACAGAATCCTAAACATAAGCGCGTGCTCTATCACAACTATCATCAATTGACCTGAGATAATCTCGTCAGCATCAGACAAAGCCAAACATTTTGGCAAGTACTATGCAGCTAATTCTACCCTTTGCAACCAAGGCCACCAACCCCCAATATTTCCTCCTGTATCAGAAAACACGTTATGTGATATACAAATATCTACACATGATGTTGCCAAGCAAATAAAAAAATATTGGTTCCAGTAAAGCAACCGGCCCTGACGGTATTCCAATTATAGTACTCAAAAAACCTCAACCAAAACTAGCGTCCATACTTACAAAACTGTTTAAAAGTTGTCTAAACGAGAATTACTTCCCCTCACCCTGAGAAATATTATCAGTATGCCCTGTATTTAAGAAATTAGGTGATCGCTCATCCCCCTCTCAGTACAGGCCAATAAGTCTCCGATGCGTCATGAGTAAGTTGCTGGAATCTGTGTTAAATAGAGAAGTAATCAACCATCTCAGCAAAAATAACCTTCTTAGTGACCACAATATGGTTTCCCTTCTTCTAAATCTACAGCAGATGTGCTTACAGTTATATCTCATAGATCCTGTTTTTGGGCCACAAGTTTCTGGGCTTGACCGTTACTCTTGATCTTAAATAGAACACGTACATCAAATCTGTTGCCAAGGCCGCTGGAAAAATGGTAGGATCCCTTTATCAATCCATTAGATATCTCACTGCTGATGCAATTCTCTATCTATATAAGAGCCAGATTCGTTCAAAGATGGAGTACTGTGGCCACATCTTGGCAGGAGCTGCTAGAAAGGACTTGTGCTGCCTTGATAGAGTTCAAAATAGATTCGTAGCCTTGTAGGAGATGCCCTTTTCTCTTCTTTGCAACTTCTATCTCACAGAAGAGATGTTGCGAGTCTGTCTCTGCTTTATCGTTATTTTCATGGAAAGTGTTCGACTGAGCTTCAATCTATGGTACCTCTCGCCAAACTTTCACAAGAAACACCCGGTTAGCTGAAACCACTGCCAATAATTTCCCCCACTCTTTATCTGTGCCTAAACCTAAACATAGATTCCATGAATAAAGCTTCTTTCTTAGAACTGCACGCCTATGAAATTGTCTTCCGTTCTCCTGCATTCCAGCTGACTACAATATGGTTGTCTTCAAGTCCAACGTAAACAAATTCTTGATGAGTCGTTCCATTTAAGTAAACTAATTTGCCGAATTTCCATTACTAACAATTACTATATTGCTTAATTGACTACTGTAGACACTTAACCCTTATCCTCGAGTGGTTTCTGGACCTGGATAAGCCTACGTATAAAATCTATAAATACGTTTATTCGAATACAAAACAATGATGTTAAGGGAGAATTTTAAGAAAGACATGAGAAAAACCATTTTCATTTTCTTTATGTGCATTGGTATAATTTTTTTGACTTTATCCGATGACTTATGCACTTTTGGCTCTCGCTGACTCTTATTCTATAAAAATGTTATATTTTTTTTACAAATAAGTCGATCTGATTGGTTAGTAAACATACATTATTCTTACTGAAGATTATCCTTATATATTGCAGGATATCTATCGCCTTTTTGTATTTTGAAATTATTTTTACTTACAAAAAGTGTTTAATTCGATTAATCAAACTGTAAAAAATATCTGCGAAATAGCAAAGACGTTCTATTTCTTTGCGTTTAAAATTTTCCAGAAATGATTAAAATAGTATTTGTTATGCAAACTCATACTTATTTATTTGTTAATAAATAATCCAAAGTCTAATATCTGTCATGCAAAAAAAAATGTATTTTTATTTTCGAAGGAATTATTAAAGAGGCAGAGGAGAACAAATTCGACTGAGGTAATTCTTGCTTCTCACAATCTTCATTTATAACCTATAAAATCAACCTTGGGTTTTAGTTTTGCCTACTCTATCTGCTTCATTTTTTAATCGTTTTATTTATTTAATTATATTAAATAGATGGTCATCTAAAATGCAACTGTTTTCATTACTGCTTTTTTTTTTCTTTTTTTTACTAAAATATGCTTTCAGTAAAATGAATTGCGTGGTAGCATTGTCTAAACTAAATAACGGGGCTGAAATAGGATTTAATTAATATTTAAATAATCTATGATAAACACTGGAAGAGTTAAACTAAACGCCTTTAATTTACTTTGATATTTAGTGAAAAAAAACAGTTACTTAGAGAGAACAAGAACGCGCAGACAAAAGAAATATCAAATAGTTTAACTCTTCCATTCACAATATTTTTATCTTCATCTAAATAAAAAAAAAACACTTGATAAACAATGTGACATATTTCAATTCTATTGGAGGTCAGGCGTGAACGCAGATCCCATAATTTCAGTATACTATATGTCTTAAAACTAAAATATACTTATCAAATTATTCATATGCTTATCTAGAACAAAAACCTTTGTAAAAGTTCTTTTTGAAATTTCGATTTTTTGAGACCGGGCACGAACGTAGACCCCCCAAATTTGAATAAACCACCGCTGTTTTAAATATAGCATGTCTATTTTGGATTCTTGATACCTCATCTATTATTGTATGCAGTCAATTTAGTATAATAGAAAACCATATAGGAGTCTATTCGTAAATAGCCACACACTCAGACGGTAAGCTTTGTTATATACTAGCAGAAGTACTCGTCGTTGACTGGGTTCAAAAATAGGCTACGTCGTTCTATATTTCTATATTTTAGGGGCCAGGCGCAACACAGACCCCACAACTTTAATGACCTCCATCTGTTCAAAATTAAAAATGCCCATATTTTATCATCGATACCTATCAGTGTACGTGGTCAGTTTTGTATAATAGTCAACCGCATAGAAGCCTACACACACATAGACATCCAGCTTTATTATATAGGTTATTTAAATATTAGTCAAATTCTATTTTGGTAACCTAAATTGCTTTCGGCATTACTTATAAACAACTTATTTTTCGTAAACTATATTTTAGTAAAAAACAAATTAAAATCAATGCTATGAAATCCAGACCACCCCCAAAATTGTATTATACCACACCTAATCAAACTTAAACACGCTTATCACAAATATCCTGTGTGGATCTATATTTAACTAAAACTTCTTAAACTTTACGACATATTTCAATTCTATAGAGATCAAACGCAAACCTAGACCCCATAATTTTATTATACCATATTTCATCAAACTGAAACATAATTAATAAAGTATACTACGCAGATAGATATCGGAAGTATTGTTAAAGTTTGTGGCATATTTTAATTATATTGATGCAAAGTACGAACTCAGACCCCATGATTTTTTAATACCATCCCTGTTCAAGCTGAAACATACCCGCCAGCTTATTCTCATGCGCATCTATATCAACAACCCTTGTAATTGTTTCTTTTTTTTTTAGTTTTTCATTTCCATTCTTTGGGGACGGAGATCGTACGCAGACCGCACATTTTAATAAACCACCCCTGTTAAAAATGTTACACACCCATTCCTTCTCCTTGATCCCACTTCTATCATTGTATGTGGTCAGTTTTGTGAAACAGTAAACGGTATAATGGTCCAGACACACACATCAGCTTATATATATATATATATATATATATATATATATATGTATATATATATATATACATATACATATACATGATGAAACGCGGAATATTCAGTGTAGCTTAATCACCATATACATTTTATTAATTACTATATATATATATATATATATATATATATATATATGTATATATATATATATACATGTGTTTGTGTAGAATACAACACAGTGTTTCTGTGAAAGTTTATTTGATTTATGATTTATTTATTTTTCTGAGCAATTAAGAAGTTCTTACAAAAGAAATCTACAAATACATCATATATCACGAACGTATTGAATATCTTGTTGGTGAGTTGAAATAACTTTATGGTCCGCATGGGAAATAAAAATGATTTCCTCGTGAATTTGAACGACCTTATCCTCTGTATGTAATCTGGTTATATGATATAAAATACGTATAGCTGTAATAAACTACTAAAAAAACAGTCTCATATAGCTAAAAGTTATTCTATCTCCACCCATATATACATCTATATATCTACTATGCGTTCTATCTATTTATATCTATATTCAAATCTCTGTCTATCTATCTATCTATCTATCTATTATAATATAAAACTCAAATCGTTTTCCTTGGGCGTTGAAAACGTTTATCCGATTTACGAATCCCGGTTTTCAAAATTCTGCGCATGCTTCACCAAATAAAAACAAGCCATGAAAGCAATTTACGGATCGTTTTCTTTATTTTATTTGTTTAAATCGACTTATACATAATATTTTTTACACTCCATACATAAACAAAACGAATATGAATAAGCAAATAAAACCGAATATAAATGTTAAAACATTGTTATGCGTTACAAATAAAAAAAAAAAACCGTTCCGCTTTAGAGTCATACATTTTCATTTAAAATAATAAAAGACACAAATACTATTTTCATATTTCCGTTTTCGATGCAATTGCTCGATTCCATTTAATTCTGGGTTCCAGCTTTATCATGAAAAAGTGTATGCCAACGGACATTTATATATATCTACCTAGAATCTCCTCTGAATTCCTAATATATATATATATATATATATATATATATATATATATATACATATATGCGTGTGTGTGTATTTAAAAGTGAATACTAAACTTCAGATAAAAAGACACATTTATTGCTTTGTTCAAACTTTTAACTGGCAGTTATTACGGCTTACTACACTGATTAAATCGTAGGCATGAATCCCCCGTGTCTTTACCTACATATGCAGTAGAGTTATGATAAGCGACAAGCAATGTTCTGATGATAAAAATATACACGTAAACACTAAAACGAAACCGCTTTCAGCATGCATTCTCTTTCTATATTCGCCTTTAGCTGTAAATTTCAAAGATAAATAACATTTAACTCAGCGTTTGTATACATAATATAATGTTGGATTATGTTCATGAATTGTTCTATCTTATTTAAAGTATTCATATCCAATCAATTCAAAATAATATTTACAGACCACAAATATGTATTGGAATTTGAAGTAGAAACAAATATGCATAAATAAAATAAGTAGATGCTAGAAATATATAGTCATTTTTTTAGGTGCAGATGGCTGCCACAAGACAAAGCACACAGTGCAAGCAGGATTTTAAATCAGAGTTATCTTTTCCTAGATGCTTCATCGCTCCCAGTGAATTATGCGCCTCAATACACTAACCTAGAAATGTTCTTCCTCTCTCTTTATCTCTCTCTCTTTATATATCTATCAATCTATACATCCCCCTTGCACACACACACACACACACACACACACACACATATATATATATATATATATATATATATATATATATATATATATATATATATATATATATATATATAAAGCCGAACGTCCACGTGTGTCCGGTCACGAATAGGCTCCTATATGGTTGACTATTATAGAAAACTGATCACATATAATGATAGACGATGTATCGAAACACAGGGATGGGTGTGTTTGATATGGAATAATGATGATTCATTAAAATTGTGGGGTCTGC
Source organism: Euprymna scolopes (assembly GCF_053919585.1). Lineage (NCBI taxonomy): Eukaryota > Metazoa > Mollusca > Cephalopoda > Sepiida > Sepiolidae > Euprymna > Euprymna scolopes. The sequence goes on along the minus strand of NC_136493.1, from coordinate 122,545,687 downwards.
GTACGCGCCTGGTCCATAAAGTATGGAAATAAAAAAAAAATAAAAATTAAATAAAAAAGGTTTACAATTGTTTTTAATATAGATGTACATAAGAATAATTTGATAAGTATGTTTAACCATAAAAAGAGATGGTATAATAAAATTGTTGGGTCTGCGTTCGCGCCTGGCCTCCATAGAATGGAAATGGGCACACACTTTAATAAAGCCTTTTCATATCTATCTGCGTAAGAAAACTTTGATAATTATGTTTCGGTTTGAAGAAATATGGTATAATAAAATCACCGCGTGTCTGTTCGCAGCTGATCCCTATAGACATGCAATATGCCACAAAGTTCAACAAGGTTTTTTAATATAGATCCACAGAATATTGTGATAAGTGTTTCAGTGTTAACAGGTATGGTATAATAAATTATGGGGTTTATCTATTTTTTTTTACTTTCATCATATGTGTCTTTGGTTTTGATACCCCAAATTCGAAGCTATCTGTTTACAACCCTTCCTTTTCATAACCTATTATACTTTCATAAATCAGAGCCCATTTTCTGTAGGGTGTTTTTTAACCCAGTCAACGACGGGTGTATTTGCTAGTCTATAATATAAAGCGGAACGTCTGTGTGTGTCTGGTCACGAATAGCCTTATATATGGTTGACTATTATAGATAACTGATCACATATAATGATATAAGATGTATCGAGACACAGGAATGGGTATGTTTGATTTGGCATAATGATGATTCATTTATATTGTGGGGGTTGCGTACGGGCCTGCCCCACAAAATATGGAATTAAAAAATTATAAAAAAAAACGTTTACAAATGTTTTTGATATAGATGTACATAACAGCACTTTGATAATGATTTTTTTAACTTAAATAGGAATGGTATAATAAAATTGTGGGGTCTGCGTTCGCGTCTGGTCTACATGAAATGGAAATAGGCACTGACTTTAGTAAAGACTTTTCACATGAACAGACATGCAGTTCTGAGAAATAATGTTTTTCAATGATTATACGCTTAGGGTTAGGCACAGATAAAGATTGCGGGAAATTATTGATAGTGATTTCTGTTAGACAATCTTTTTTTTACATGGGGTCACCACTTATCAAGGCCCGAAGGCCACTCAGGGATAAGGGTTATTGCGTGCACAGTAATCAATGAGATAGAATTGCAGTAATCATTTGTATTGGGGGTTTTGATAGAGTGTCTTACTTAAGGCGGCGTTTTGTCAGGTGTTTGTTTATGTTGCACTTGAAGAAGTCCAAGTTGCAGTCAGGTGGGAAACAGGCAAGCGGCAGAGAGTTCCACTGAGAGCAGTTCTAAGTAAGAAGCTTTGCTCATGGAATCTACGTTTGGATTTAGGCACAGATAAAGAATGGGGAAAATTATTGACCGTAGGTTTAGCCGGACGGGTGTTTCTCGTGAAAGATTGACAAGAAGGGGACGGATGATTGGAGCTCAGACGACCACTTGCCATGAAAAAAAAACATAAAGCAAAGACAGGTTCGATCTGTGGGAGAGAGGTTTAAGGGAAGAGAAAAGGGCATCCCCCATTAAGCCACGAAGTCTAGTTTGTACTCTGTCAAGGCAGGATAGGCTGTTTTAGCAGCTCCTGCCTAGATATGGCAGCAGTACTCCATCCTTGGACGTACTTTGCTTTTATACAGATAGAGAATTGCATCAGTAGTGAGATACCTTCTGGAGCGGTAGAAGAATCCCACCATTTTCCCAGTGTCCCTGCCAACAGAGTTGATGTACGTGTTCCATTTCAGATCAGGAGTAAAGGTCAAACCCAGAAGCTTTTCAAAACATGGAGCTTCTCCAGGACGAGAGCCATCCATTTCCATTGATGCCAGATGGGAATCAGAGCGTTGATGATGTAAAGATAGAAGCTTGGTTTAGGATGCATTAAAAGTTACCAGCCACCTCTTCCCCCAATGTACCACGTGCTTAAGATCAGAGGAGATAGAATTAGAGACAACTTTGTCATTTACGGCCTTTGATGTGTTTCCATAGATGGTCGTGTCATCAGCATAGATGTAACGAATGATTTAAGTATGTGTGTATGTGTTTTGGGAGATCATTGACGTAGATCAGGAAAAGAGTTGGACCCAGGATGGACCCTGGGGGACTCCAGCATTAATACCGTGGGGCTCTGACTTCTGCCCTATCAACCACTACTCTTATGAACCTATCGGAGAGAAATGATTTAATGATTGAGAAAACATTTCCAGTAATACCGTAGCTGGAAATCTTGTGAAGTAGGCCCTTATGTCATACCTTATCGAAGGTCTTCAGTATGTCAAAAGCAATTGCCCTGAAAAGAAACCTTTGTCAAGAGATTCACTAATCTAATGTGATATAACCGTTAGCACGTCTGTTTAGATCTTGCAGAGCGCAAACCATATTGCATGTGACTATGAAGGTCGTTTCTCTTGAGGTGGTTGAATACTTCTTTATTTTATATGGATTCCGACAACTTACTCATGACACACAGGAGACTTATTGGAGAGGGAGATAGCTTTTCACCTGAACTCTTAAATACAGGGCATACTGATGAGCTTTTCCAGGGTGTTGGAAAGCACTTCTCCTTAAGGCAACGCTTAAACAGTTTTGTAAGTATGTGGGCAAGTTCTGGTTGGAGCTTTTTCAGCACTATAACTGGAATGCCATCAGGGCCAGTTGCTTTACTGAAATCAAGGTTCTTGACTAGCTTGGCGACCTCACGCACAGATATTTGTATGTTGTCTGTCATAGGAGGAAATACAAGGAGTTGATGGTCATTGTCGCATAGGGTAGAATTAGCTGCAAAGTTCTTGGCAAATAGTCTGACCTTGTTTGATGCTGACGAGATTACCTCAGGTCCATTGATGATAGTTGGGATAGAACGCACACTTCTGTTCAACATCCTGTTTGCTATTTGTCAGAACCGGTGGGAACCAAGCCGCTGCTCAGCTATTTGGATTTAAAAGACTGAGCATATAGCTCTCTTGCATGTTTTATTACTATTTTACAGTAGTTGCTGGCAGTCCTGAAAGCAGTTTTAGTCTCAGTACATCTATTACGTTGGTAGCTATGGAAAAAGTGATTTCTGTGCGCGATGGCAGCAGCACATTTAGGGGAGAACCATGGCTTGCTGTTAGGTTTTGGTTGGAATTTTTTGGATGGCATGAATTTGTCTATGCCTATAATTACCCATTCGTTCAGGTCTGATACTATAGAGGGCACATCCGTTGTAAACATGGAATGCAGAGGTAGGTCAGATATGAATGTACGGAAGTTATCCCAGTCAGCCATAGAGTATCGATATACAGTACAGTGGAGAGTTACGTCTGAAGACTTATGAAATTTCATTTTTATCTTAACTGCTACAACAGAGTGGTCAGAGGATCCCAGAGAAGATAGAACGGAATATGAACATAGCTCAGGGGAAGTGGTGAGGAAAAGGTCTAGAAGGCTTGCATATTGACCGGGTGTATCTGGCACACGGGTGGGTTCATGAGTTAGGTCATAAGCAATGGCAAAATCATGATGAAACCTCCCCTATGCATCGGTTTTATTTGAGTGGGTCAGCCATTCCACATTATGGACACTGAAGTCACCGCAAATGTGAATGTTAACCGAAGCATGAGCAGACAGGATGTGGTCAATTTTCTCAGATATGCTCTTAAAGATATTAGCCCCACTGTTGTGGGAGCGATAGAGGGCAAATATAAATGCAGTGGTGTAAGCTAGTGCAAGCCGAAAGCACATATAAGATAAATTATGGTCTTCCCTGGAGATATCCCTACCACATGGAAACCCATCTTTGATGTAGGCACATATCCCATGCCCATGGCGATCTTAGGGGGCCAGATTTAGATGTTAAGTTGGAGTATCCTTTAATTATCAATTCGTCTAGAGAAGTGGTTGGCCCTATTCCAGTTTCACTTAGAAAGAATATGTCCGGTTTCGTCTCCTGTAATTATGTTTCAACCTCTGTTGGAGAAGGAGACCTGGTAGTAGGGATCTACGTTGGTGGATGGGCGTCTAGGTTTATACGTGTTTCTTTGTGGAGATTTGTGATGATTGAGGTGTTGGGGTTTGTGGAGCAGTTCGGTAAACTTGGTTGGAGCAGGACAGAGAGGGAAAATAAGAGAGAAAAAGAAAAGAATTATTTTTTTATGGCACATGATAAGGTAAAGCCGTAACGATTACCCACTAGTATGATATGCCAGAAACTACTGTATGGTCTAGAATCCATTCACCAAATGACAATACAGCAGCCCCGATACTTTGCACCTGCTGATAGGACAGCCTCCTTAGTGGTTAATCCAAGGTTGTGGTCCCTGACTACCAGGCGGGTAACGTCAGCCCAGATGAAACGTTTACCTCCAGCTCCCTTACTAGTGATATGACCACAAGGATAGACATAGAAACAGAAATTTTCCGACATCTCAGGCTACTCTTTACAAAGTACTACCAACTTAGAAAGCATCTTTTTCTTCACCCTTTGTCAGAAAAATCACTCATTGAAAATGGGGACTGAAGGCGTGAATGTTTGGCGAGGGAGGACCATAGATTGGAGCTCAGACGAGCACTTGCACTGAAAATAACGGTAAAGCAGAGACAGCCTCACAACATTTCTTTTCTCTTTCATGGCACTTATTTCTTACAACAGCGATGTTGCAGGCGTGTCTCTGCTTTATCGTTATAAGACAGGAAAGGTCATCTTAACAGCTCCTGTCGATATGTGACAACGGTACTACATCATTAGACGTAGCTGGCTCTTATATAGCTAGAGAATTCCCCTCCTCTTGTCATTTTAAAGTTGATCGTGCTCATTATGTTCTTCGTCTTCTGATCACGATGCCTAAGTTCTTTGGTTTGATCTATCGATGGTCTAGAATATTTAATAGTTTTATTGATTAAGTTTTTTAAAAAAATTTTTTAAATTCATTTTCTCCAATGAAGTTTTGTTTCTTTAAAACTACTCTTTTATTTCTGTAGATTTGACGTGTGTGCTCTAGAACTACCTATTTAATAATAATAATAATAATAATAATAATAATAATAATAATAATAATAATAATAATAACAACAAAAGCAACAACAATAAGTATGGTAATAATAATAGCAATAATAATATTAATAATAATAATAATAATAATAATAATAATAATAATAATAATAATAATAATAATAATAATAATAATAATAATTTATTACGCATTTTGTATTCACCCAGCAGTGGATATATCTTGAATAGCATATGAAAAATTCTATCACCGTCCAAGTTAAAAGTGATATGATAAATGCGAACAGAATCGAAGTCATAAGTTCGAGTTTGTTTTCCTTACAACGCCGCCAACTCTGAGGTAGAAATCAAAAACCCGTAGACCGACAAAAGAACACACTCATAAAACAGATTAGGTATCGCAAGATAAATAGGAAGCAATATGATATACGTCGGGAAATGTTTGCTAAATTATCAAGTCGTATAATACTTTAGAAAAAATATTTTCAGAAGTTTTGTTTTCGGAGAAGATATACTTAATCAGGAAAAAGCAATATTTAGAAGCGAGTTGCGAATAAATCGACGAATTAAGTTCTTGATAAGGTTCTGGACATTCTTTTTGTTTTTATTTTACAGTAAAGATTGAGAGAAACGATTAATCCAGTCTCTGTTATCGAAGTCTTGCGCAAGTGAGATTCCCCTTTCATCTGAAGCTATCGTGGCGTTATCGTAGGAAGTTGGGAAACTGATACGTCTTATCTGGCGGAGACAAGATGCTGGCACGACTAACAATAACGCGACTGTCTTGCCTATTCTTAATCTTATTTTTAAAAATACCACTTTTATTGGATTTACAGATAAATTAACTTCATTCTTTATCTCAAGGTGTAACATAATGAAAAGTCAGCTGCATTATTTTCGTTTCAGAGGAATAAAATTAGGTTAGCCGGCTTACATTTAAAATTATACTCTAACTTCTTATCGTTGTATACTATCTGATTCCTTTTGTTTGTGCCCCCTTAGAATTTAATTTCCTTATAACTTAAAATGCTAATTACCGGTAGACTGAAGATTTGATGCCAGCTTACGGAGTCAAGGATAATTATGTGATTGGTTTGTAATTTATCTACAGGTAGTCATTATATTTTCCTACATTAAAAAGATGGGAGGCTCGAAACAAATGAGGCTGTAAGTTTAAATATAATTATTAATATATATATATATATATATATATATATATATATATATATATAAAATATTACATACTAGTAAAACCGTGTGTCAGCGTTGCCCGTTGGAAATATCCCATAACACTAAAACAGATTCGATAAAGGAACGCACTATTTGCGAAAACAACCCAAACTAAAATTAACTAGTATATTATTGTATGTTACTTAAGTAAATTTCTGGAGATGGAAAAACAAATTAAAGATGTTAAGAGAAAGATGGTTGCGCTTGCTTGTGGTGACCACCGTCGGCCCTTGAAAATAGCGGGTACTGGAAACCGTGCCAAAATGAAATAATATAACTTCAGGCATTGTTCTATAGTGGCAGTAAGCGAAAGCCACAGGCTGTTACTGTCAGCACTAGTCGTTATGAGCTATTAGCTTTTGTTTAGGGCAGTCACTAGGTGTTTTCTGGTTGGCACTGGCTATCTGACAAACTGGCGGTCACTACATGCTATGACCAGTGCTGCCCGGCATTAAACTGCTTAGAACGAAAACCCTCTGTCTTCAACTGTCAGAAATTATGGTCGCTGATATTCACTGGCTGTCAATAGATGCTTGAGGCGCGTACTACTAGTTATTGATTTTTAATGCTGATTTGAGGCGATTACTTGCGTTTACTGATGAGCACTGGCTGATTTTTAAACTGTCATTGTATGTTCCTGACGTTAATTGTCAGTTATTATACCAGTTGACATGATCAATATCAACCTTAATTAGTCTGATCAAAAATAAAAATGTCAAACTTCAACCGTTTTCTTCTGATGCCAGTAAATGGCACTTGTAATCACTGGTGTTTAGTGGCATTTGTAGGCAGTTACCTGAGTTTACTGCAGCTTATTGAGTCAACAGCTATCAGTCATTGTCTAGCACTTCCGATTATGACCATTGTCGGCCTACATTGAACTGCTCCAAATTGAAATCGCCTGTTTTAAATTGTCAGACACTGTCATTTAGTGGCGAGTACTATTGGTCATAGAGTGTCATGACACTTATGGGCGATAGCAGATGATGTGATCTTGTAAGATATCTAGAACCATAGTATAATGCCTGTTCCAAAACCTCGCTCCCTCCTCAGTCAGTGGAGGAGAACCCCCTCATGACTGAAACAACTACCATCCCTTCTATCATCCCCTCCCATACCTATACCCCCTCCAATGCCCCCCTCTGGGGAACGAAATCTTCCCCGCACTAGGAACCGATCCTGGGTCTGGCCATACCCACATGGCGAGACAAATGAATAGAAAGATTAAAAAATCCGCTATACATATTTTAAATACGCCCCTCTATCTAAAAAAAATAATATAAGGAATACCCGAAAAGACTTACACAAAAAATCACAATACTAAAATCCAATAATCCAAAAAATAAATATCAAAATAGTATGAAAGCACCCCTACCCTTATTTCAGAAGAGCTGGTCCCCCATCCACACACATACACATTAGTAACGACCACACCTCGGACCAAAGTCGCCTTCCTAAGGAAGCAAATAACCCCCAAATACTATAAAACAATATACACATTCTCAAACCAACAAAAGCAGACACACACACGCACACACACATGCACACACACAAACATACACACACACTACCCCACCCTAAAGGAAAAGAAAAACATTAGCAAAAAGAGATAGCAAGGTCAGCGGTCTCCCCCGACAAGCCCAATAAAAGAGCAATACAAGAGTAATAAAAATTGAGCGTGCCAATGAATAATAAACACTTACAAGCCCCCACCCCTTGGAAAAACTTCAAATTAACAACAAAAATCGCAATTTTTACATCTCCAACACATTTGAAAATAATTTCTGACGAGGACGCATAACAGAACGTCTGAAACGCGTGTAAAACGAATTCAATGACTTAAAAACATTATTACAATGATCCAAACATAATTCCCAATGAAAAAACAATACACGGAATAATAAAATAATGTTAAAAAATACAGATTGTTGGTGGCTTCTCCCTTATTTAAATATACATCTTTCTTTCGTTGGAATTTCTTAACCCATTATATATATATATATATATATATATATATATATATATGTATATATATATATATTTATATATATATATATATATATATATATATATATATATATATATACCCATTTGTTACTGATTAAAAGAATGAAAATAGCACTCATGTATAGGATGATATTGTGTACGATATGAACCAATCTGGGTGAAACAGTATGCTTATTTTTTGTAATGCTTGAAACATAGAAATAATGTGAAACTGAAATAAATGGAATCACTCGCTTCATAATATTAAAGCATTAATTGTTTTTTTTATGAGATTGCGTATAATTCGGGACAGCATAGAATACGATTAGATGTATATTTCTACAAGTTAATCTATTTTTAAACAGCATAAAGACAAATTTTATTCTCGTACTGCGCGATTAAACGATATGTGTTTTTATCTTACAATTTAATTAAACGATTATCTAATATATTTTATAATTTATTTTTATACAAAAAATATGCATTTAAAATCTTATTTAATTTTACACGTATCAACTATTTTAAGTCGGCGGCGACGACGGCGACAGTGGCCGCTACGCCGATAACAACATCGGTAATAGAGAAATACTGGAGTTGGGGATTTTTGGACAGTAAATAAAAAAATCTATCGATAATTAAATCACTTCACAAATATATATAGCTTTTTGTAACTATTATGGAATTTGAAATCACATTTTCATACACAAAATACCTATTAATAAACATTTAAATTGGCTAACATAGCTAAAAAAAATGCATGGTCAGTAACATATCTCCACCTTTGGAAAACATATCTACATCTACGTAGCAAATTAATATTGCGGGGAACAAAGGATATGATGCTACTTGCTTCGCCCAGGCTTCGAACAAGACACGACATGACTTTAACTATCGGCTGCGGTCAGTAACTGACTATTGTTAAGTAACCAGTTCTCGCACGCCAATATTTGCAGGTAACCACCTTAAATCAACCAAAACCGCCTAAAACTGAAATAATCGACTCGAAACTGCAATACCCACCAGTGCCATGAAGTAACAGCAGTCAGTTTACAAGATCAATAACCGCCATTGATACGGTGCCAACCACAAGATGACAATGTTCGAAAATTGAAGACCTGTGATTTTCCTGCCAATTCCCACCAGTGCACGCGTGCACGAGAGCTTGAATAAAGGTCATTTTATTTCAGAGCAGTCCTATAGAACTGTATACTATCCATGATCAATATTGACCGACAATGACCAAACGAAAGTAATTGACTTACAACTCTAATGAGTACTAGTGACTGACATTGAAAATAGACAATTTCATTTTTGAGCAGTAGAGTGGAGTCCGATATTAGTAATTGCCAACAGTAAACGCCCGAAACATGACAATGACAATTGTGAAAGCATACAGACGCAAATAAATAAAGTAATCATCTCAAAGCAGCACTAACTGCCAGTGACCATCAGTGGCAACCACAAGCATCATACTGCCAACCAGTTTATGTCATGACCAATGATGCCTGACAGTTGAATAATGGCGATTTCAGTTCGGAGCATTCCAATGGAGGCTGGCACTTATAAGGGCAGCCAAGTATTGTCGTTCCATAGAAAATTAGTGACCACCAGTAAACTCGAGAACCCACAAGTAGTTGCTATAACTCAAGACTAATCGCCAGTAACCTCCCGTGCTGGTAATGGCAGCCTTTGAATTCCGATTGCTGCCTTTGCCAGATACTGCCAGTGCATTGTGACAGGGTTCACTATCGTAGCATACATTTTTTTTACTGAATCTTTTTTGAATGTGTTCTGCCTTTGTATAGTACTTTCACCGGGCATCGCCGGTACATAGATCCTTGTAGTAGTATATATGACAACTAATATATACGTGCTAGCGGAGGGAGGCACTCGGCTTTTTCCGTACGTAACATACGCTTAATATGATATTCAAAAGTTCCAGATTTGGTATGTATTATTATAGAGCCGTGATTTCAAAAGTAAAAGAAAAATATTTGAGTGTTATGGACTAGAATCGAAACCGAAAGCAAAACTTTAGTATTCAAAGCTGATGGTCTTACCAACGTGACAAAAATATCGACTGATTGAAAATGAACTAAGATGAATGTACAAAATGTATACGGTTTTCCTTTCTATTTTGACCCTTTTAAATCTATTTTAACTTGCCAAATATGCATAAAAACTAGTCCATTAAGAAATCCTATCATTTGAGGGCTCTAGAGCCGCTCTAGAACTTTTAGTTTCGGAAAGGGATAGAGTTTGAACATACATAGACAGGCAGACATAATGCTTTTTATATATAAGACTAGAAATGGGGAGGGTGCTCAACCCGGTCGTAAAATACGCTAAAATATGATATTAAAATTTTTACAGGTTTACGTGTATATTATTATAGAGTTGTGATTTCTAAAAGCAAAAAATCGTATTTGGGTGCCACCAGCAAAAATCTAAACCGACTTCAAATCGTTAGCATTCCAAGCTAGCAACGTGACACCCATATGACTTGATTAAAAATATATTAACATAAATGTTCAAATGTATAACGATTGCTTCAATTTTGATATTTTTAGACCGCTTACAAATATTTTTGACCGCTTAAAATATTTTTGGACCGCTTAAAAATATTTTCACCAGCTAAAATCATAAAACGGTTCATAAACAATCCAATGATTTGAAACCCCTAGTGTTACTCTTCGACGTTTTTATTTTCGGATGGGTGGGATAGAACTTGAAAACATGTAGACAGACATACCCACCGACAGACATGGAGCATTTTATATATTAGATAAGTATTTTATAAGACATATATTATTAGATAAGATATAATAATAATAATCATCCAGAAATTGATTTCCTTTCAAGTCGCTTTTTCTACTTTAAGAAAGGTTAGTGAACAAACCATTGATAGATTGTTCTGTCCCTGTTTCAATCTAATGTAATATTCCTAACTGGTGTATAGCAACGACAATGTATTGCAATATTATTTATACGGCTGACTTCACAATGCTAAGTTAAATCATTATTGTTTCATGCTGGTCTGTCGGATTAAAGTTCAAATCCGTTAGGAACCATACAATGTCATTATTTTATCTAAAACTTTTCGGTAATAAAAGAGTACAACGCGGAAAAGTTAAAATTTAAAGAAATATGAAAAATTGTCATGTTATGTATTTTAACAACATTTATTTTTATTTTATTTTATTATCAACACATCTTAAAAAACAGCTATTATGTGTTTTTTATATCTGCTCACTCATACGTTTTTTTCTGATACCACACTGTGATAAAAATAATCTCTTATAAAAAAACATACTACTAAAATTCGAATGTATTTCATATGAAAGTGTATCTATTCTCAGCGATGAACGTATTCATCACATATGATAAAAATAAAATAAAATATTGTTCTAATATTCCTTATTAAGTCCGTCATCAAGTTTAAAATAAGTTTGTCAAAAACTTCTATACAAAAAATATCGGTGATATCAATTTTTAATTACATAACTACTGTTGTAGTATACAATATGCATATCGTATTTTGAAGTCTGATTTGTTTCTTTTAAGAATGTAAGTCTGATTAATCACTTCGATTGAAATTAAATTCTGTTTCTAACAATATATAACCAGAATACGATTTTTCAAATTAAAATTCTTGCGGCTTTAATCCTAATACATTTGTTATTCATTAAACAAAACCCAGAAATAGAATATCATTTGAAAAGTATTACCAGTCTGTATTTCATTTTAACGTTTTAGAAAGGAATTATATTTTATATCCTCTACCTTCCTTATGTAAACAAACTAAATAGGCGATTAACGGATGTTCTATAACTTTATTCTCTTACGCTTTACATGTATAGTATAGATGACAACATATCGATAAGTTTAATGTTATCCCTAAATCTAAGGAAGCTGCTGAGTTTCCCATGATTAGATCATGTTTCTTACATTTCTCCCTGTCATTAACATCATATCCCTATATTGAATTACATTTCATAATCTTCAAGTTTAACACTAATGATGCACGATGAAGTTCAATATCGGTTTTTTATGCGACGAAGGAGACTTTTTTCGGAATATTTGAGAAGTCTGGTACACTTCTAATTCAAAATATACAACTTCTCTGTTTCAAAAATATCTGTTATTCTTATATAAATTACATGTCAAATATGAAATAAAATGTTAAAACTTATTTTAGCGTTTTCTTTTTATGGATAAAAATACGCGTAAATTCACAAGTAATGTTGTATATCGTTTAACTAAAAAGAAATATAATATGTAAGTGATCTGCTTAATGTACTTTTCGAATACAAACATTTCCAAACACACAGACACACACACACACAAATATATATATATATATATATATATATATATATATATATATATATATATACAGAATTCATTAAAATTTTTACGGAAGTGGCCTAATCAACATACGAGTATATATATATATATATATATATATATATATATATATATATATATATATATATAAATTTAGTGGTTAAAGTTAGATTCTGAAAATCAAAATATAAACACATATATTCCAGTTAAGAATGTATTGTTTAACACAAGAAATATATAGAGGGGAATATGTTTATTTCCTTAATCCATGGATATTCAATAATGGCTCATATCATCAGAGAAAATGAAATGCGGTTAGCAAAAGTTTCAGCTGTGAATAAGCACGTATTTTGCTTTTCAGCACAATTATTGAAAAAGTTATTTGGGTGGTAAATAATAGTTATAGGAAAATATTTATAGGAACAGGAATTTCATAAAACCTGAGCAGTCCATTATCGGAAGGAGTACGATATCTTTCGAGGTATTATTACCAGATCAGAAGAATAGTAGTCCAGGAGAGAAGGCAGTAATCCCATATAACAAGAATGCTGAAAAGCAAACTATATATATAAATGACAAATATCTACATATCTACATTGCAAATTTGAAAATGTTTACTATCTTTCCGTGTATCGTTCTAAGTACGTTGAATCGCACGATTCTTCACAGCACGCGCTTCGTAGCAGTGAAAAATTCCTGTAATAATTAGTCAATATTATTAATGTATTCCACCCTTTATTTGTAAGAAGCAAAATAACTAATCAACTTAAAAAAGGCACATGATAATGACTACGAAATCCTAAATTTATATATATATATATATATATATATAGTTACAGAAGTCTTTTATAAACAAAGAATGTAATAAATACACCAGCATATATATATATATATATATATATATATATATATATATATATAGTGTACGTGTGAGCGTGTGTGTGCATCTTAAATATTCGGTGGCTCTATCAAATAATTTTTTTTTATTTTTGTTTTTGTTCATTCTCATATTTATTTTAAACAGTTAAAAATATGATTGAAGTCTTTTGGGGGTAAACTTCCGTATGAAATCCTTGAAGTGTCTTAACTTTAAAATATAATAGAAATTTACATAAGAAATAAGATAACAAAAACATGAAAACTAAACTAAAATAAAATTTTCGTTTGCCATTTGGTCATGTATTTTTTATCAAGCTAATACTTCTGTGCACTGAGAGAGGATTTTAGTTCAGTGAACAATTCAATAAGGTTTTTCCGTCTTTACAAATATGGAGGAAATTGTAAAAATAATTCATAATTATTACCAATTTATATTGATACTTTCAAGTTTCTCTTTTAGAAATATATGTGTTTATGTCGGTACATTGGTTTGTCACGCTTTAGTTCAAAATAGCTTTTCTGTACTTATGTAGCATAGGAATTGTTCTATAGCCGTATTTTTCTTCACGGTCTACGGAAAACGTCGAGATATACTGAAAAGCTTAGCACATTTTCTTTAATATAAACAAATTTAGCGTAAACATTGGTAACCATATCATTTGTTTATTATAAAACGAGTCTAAATATGTACATTGTTTTGAACTAAAGAATGCATTTTTAAACGTCATAAATTGAAAACAAAATTCATAAATTACAGGCGTTTTTCATTTATCTACCAGATGATTCCGACTGAAGCACGCCACTTCTGCATGGATACTACGTTTTTATCGGCCACGCACGCAGATTGATTGAGCACATTCTCTATTAAACGCTTCTTAAATATCTGAGAAATATCTTCTCTCCATTCTGTCTGAAAGAATAACTGTAGCAACTGCGTACAAGTAGATCTTTAGCATATATTTACAATGTCTCTATTACAGCTGCATCCTACCATAGCATTGATTTGTCTTTAGAATATAGTTTGCATGTCTTTAGTGTAGATGTTTATTACTCTGCCATTAACCTATCTTTTTATGTACTTGATATATCAAAGTATAATGCATCTTAAAATGTTATTAATCAGAATGTGTTTTTAGCGTAGAGGTGTCTTACTATCTCATTAAACTCTCTTTAGCATGTAGTTAACATGTTTTAAATATAAGTACATTTTATTGTGTTATTTATATATAGTTAGCATGCACTTTGTATGTGATTAGTATTCCTTTCCGATCAGGGCCTCCTACATTCCGTATTTTCTCATGTGACTGATAAGACTTTATGCGACCTGCAAATATTTGTACCAGATGTTACCATACTTAGCTAAAACCTTGACTCTAGTAAAAACTGGTCCCGGCAATATGCAAATCATTGTATTCACAATGCTAACATCAGAACTATCCCCATACTACAAAGCTGTTGAAATGTTGCCTTTAGAAGAAATGTTTCCAAACACCCTGGAAAAATTCATCAGTTCGCCTCGTATTTTAAAATTTCGAACATCGGTCATTTTCATGTAAGTATAGACTAATCCGTCACCTGTGCATCATGGGTAAGTTGCTGGAATTTTTGACAAACGAGTAAGTTGTCCAAAAAATCAGAAAACATAACATGCTTAGTCGGAAGCAATATGGTTTTCGATCTGAAAGATCTACACCTGATGCACTGTTATATCACACAGGATTAGTGAATCTCTCGACAGTGGCTTCGTTTCTAAAGCAATAGCTCTTGACATATCAAAGACTTTTGATAGACTATGGCATAAAAGTACACTTAAAGGATCGACGGTTAGCTAATAGCTGAAATGTTCTCTCAATTATAAAATCAGTTTTCTCTGATAGGCTTATAAGAGTATCCGTTGATGATCAGAAATCAGAAGCTCATAGTATTAACGTTGACATCCATCAAGATTCCATCCTGGAATTTTCATGACTTTCCTCAGTAATCTAAATCGAATTCTTAAATTATTCGTAGACATTTCTATGGTAATCTTTCAAAAGTCAGCAATGGCCAAGATCTTTTTGATTCTGTCTCTTCTGGTCTTTAGAACGTGGTGTTATGGGGAAATTGATGGTTTGTTCATTTTAATAAACTGAAGGTTCTCTTCCTTCATCATAATCCCTTTTAACCCCCATCATGGCACAATTGAAATAAATGTATCTCGTCTTAAGGAAGCTTCATATATTGACAAGCTTCTAAGACTCATTTTCTTTCCTGGTCGGAAATGGAACACATACATCAAATTTGTAGCCAAGATCACTGGAAAAATGTTTGGATTATTCTGCCGCTCCAATAGGTATCTCACTGCTGATAGATTCCTATATGTATAAGAACCAGGTAGACCCTAAAATGGAGTACTTTTTCCAAATCTGGGCAGGAGTTGCTTGGTGCGCCTTACCAAGTTTTGATAGAGTTCGAAACCGCATTCGAAACCTAGTACGTTATGCCTTTTTCTCTTCTCTGCAATCTCTTTTCTTTTTTCAATATCCCACAATAAACACTCGATTTGCTACAACCACTATATACTAATCCCCTCCACCCTCTACATGTGCCCAAATCTAGACGCAGATTCCATGAATAAAGCCTCTTTCCCAGAAGTACCGGCCTGTTTTTTTTTATTACACAGTGATCACCACTTATCAAGGCCCGGAAGCCACTCAGGGATAAGGGTTATTGTAAGTACAGTACGTTAGTGTGGAGATTTGATGAAATGTTTACTTAAGGGGGCGGTTCATTAGGAATTTGTTAACGTTGGACTTGAAGACATCCAAGTTGTAGTCTGGTGGGAAGCAGGCAGACGGAACAGAGTTCCACAGGCGTGCAGTTCTAAGAAAGAAGCTTTGTTCATGGAATCCGTGTTTTGATTTAGGCACAGATAAAGAGTGGGGGAAACTTTTGAGAGTGGATTCAGCTAGACGGGTGTTTTTCGTGAAAGATTGGCGAGGGGGGACAAGAGATTGGAGTTCAGACGAGCACCTGCCATGTAAATAACGATAAAACAAGGATATGCTCGCAACGTCTCGTCTGTGGGTAAGAGGTTGCAGGGTAGAGAAAAGGGCATCCCCCACTAAGCCACGAAGTCTATTTTGTACTCTGTCAAGGCATGATAGGCTGTTTTTAGGAGCTCTTGCCCAGATATGGCAATAGTAATCCATCCTTGGGCGTGCTTGGCTTTTATATAGATAGAGAATTGCATCAGTAGTGAGATATCTTCTGGAGCGGTAGAAGGATCCCACCATCTTTCCAGCGACCTTGGCAACAGACTTGATGTACGTGTTCCATTTCAGATCAGGAGTAAAGGTCAAACCCAGAAGCTTGTCAAAACATGGAACTTCTCATAGACGAGAGCCATCCATTTCAATTGATGCCAGCTGGGGATCAGAGCGTTGATGATGTAAGGATAGGAGTTTGGTTTTGGATGCATTAAAGGTAACCAGCCACATCTTCCCCCACTGAACGCGCTCGAGATCAGAGGAGAGAGAATCAGAGATAACTTTTTTCATTTACAGCCTTTGATGTGTTGCCGTAGATGGTCGTGTCATCAGCATTTATGTCAACGAATGATTTAAGTATGTGTTTAGGGAGGTCATATATGTAGATCAGGAAGAGAGTTGGGCCCAGGAATCCTGTTCCGCTGGCCTGCTTGTAAGTTTAATACAATAATGAGTACTAGCGCATTCTTGAACCAGACCTAACCATCCGTTCGCTCAACTTTCCCCGAACCTGACGTTCACAGCCGACAAAGTCATAACACAGCTACGTAAAAGAAAATAGCAAAATGTAGAAATATAAAAAAAAACTACCGTTATTGTAATGTTATGTACTGTTTGAATGAAATATTATAAGGGCTATTTTGGTCTATTAAAATATTTTAAGCAAATGTTTCCAAGTAAAGATACAAAAAGATAAGTTTTTTTTTTTAAACAACTTTGTTTAATAATCTGATGATTTCATTTCTAGGAGGAAAATGGGAAAATAACTTTTTATTGTTTTCAAGTATAGTTTTCCTGTTTATGAAGGAAAATTTAGAAAAATAACTTTCTTTTTTTTTTTTAGTCCCAGTTGCTTTCTAGAGGTTTCTAGTTAAGGTCTTATTTTTTCCCAAGTATTCGTTGGTAAAAATTTGAAACAAAAGTGGGTAGTATAAGCTTTTGTTTCCAGGATTTAGCGAAGAGGATCCATGTTAGGATGCTGTCCACCCTCGACACTTCACATTTGCACATCTCCAAACATAGCCGTCGATATTGTTCCCTCTGTTTGCTAGGCTGCATATTTGGCAACATGTTGCACATTTTTGTTTTTGTCATTAGTTTCCGCTATTGACAAAAGTCAATTTCGGCGCCCGGTGTCTATAGCAGTGGGCATAAGATGGTCAAATGCAAGTTTTAGTCTTATCCTCCTGAATGACTTGCATATAAGAAATAATGTTTTTTTTAATTTTAAATATTCTTTCAATATTGTCTAATTTCTCGTCTGCTGCTCGGGAGTAGCACTCACTCGCCCACGGATCGAGTTTAAACTAAGCGTGCGGCATTATGATTGGTTAATCGCGATGATACGTGAGACAGCAGCAAGGCTCAGGCTTTTTACGTCATTGTCTGGGGAAAGCTGAACGAATGCTGAGTTACGTCTGATTCCAAAAATTCACTAGTATCCAACATGGTAGCTTTCAAGTCCCATGTAAAAAAATAATTGGTGAGCTGTCTCAATAAATAATCAATTTCTACCCAATTCACACCATTAACGGTTACTACACTGCGACCTTACATTCATTAAGCATTAGCCTTCAGTGACTTTGCCATCTTGATAATGGCGACTCACAAGTAAAAATGAAGTACATGCTTTCTACTGTGTCAATAATATATCTTTATCATGTAATAAGAATATCCTATGTATGTATTGTTCTGCAATGTATAATTTCACTGTGTTATGTACTTTGCAAGTCTTAATACAGATGCGTCCTGCTATGTCATTAATTTATCTTGAGCATATATTAAGCCTGTCTCCTAAATACATGCGTCGTACCAAGTTATTAATCCCTTTTAACGTACAGTTAACATTTTAGTATAGATGCGCCCTATTCTGTCATTACTCGATCTTTGGCACGTACTTAGCATCTCTTTTGTATATATCCGTGCTGATATGTCAATTCTCTGTCTTTAGTATGTAATTAACATATATTTTGTATAAATAGGTTCTCATGTCTTATTAGTCTCTCTTCGTAATATAGTTATATATAGATGCGTCCTATTATGTATAGTATGTAGTCGAAATGTTTTATGTATAGATGTGTTCCATTATGTAATCTATCTCTCTATGATATTTATTTTGCATTGCGTAGTATAGCTACGCCTTTCTATGTCATTAATATGATTTTGGGGTCTACTGAACATGTATTGTGTATAGATACGTCATATCATTGCATTAATCTGTCTTTTGGATTAAGTGAACATATCTTTAATATAGATTCGTCTTCCTCTGTCATTAATTTGTTTTAGCAAAGACTTGGCATATATTCAGTATCGATACGCCATACTATGTCGCTAATTGTGTCTTACACATGTAGTTTACATGTTTGTATTATATATATATGTTCTACTGCGTCAGTATCCGTCTTAAGCATGCGATTTAGATGTCTTCAGTGTAGGTACGTTTTATAGTGTCATTAATCTATCTTTAGTATGTACTTAGGATATCTTAAGTAGATATGTCTCATCTTACGTAATAAATCCGTCTTTAGCGTGATATTTAATCGTCATTATTATATTGCATTTACTATGTGATCAATCTGTCTTTAGCATGTAGTTTAATTGTCATAAATATATTTGCACGTTACTGTGTCATTTAGCTGTCTTTCGCATGTAATTTAATAGACGTTCTTATAGCTGTACATTAATCTGTGATTAATATGTTTTATCATTTATTTTGATAGTCGTTATTATAGAAACATCTTAATATTTGATTAATCTGTCTTTAGCATGTAGTGTAATCCTCTTTATCATCGTTGCATCTTACTATATGATTAATCTATCTTTAAAATGTAGTAAGCATGCCTTTGATATAGACTCGCCATCCTATGTAATTAATCTGCGTTTAGTATAGATACGTTATATTTTGTCATGTATCCGTTATTAGCATATACTTAACATGTCTTTAGTATGAATGCAATCTACTATCACATATATCCGTGTCCATAATGTAGTAAAATATACATCCGTTTATGTCTTTTATACATATTTAGCAAAGACGTGCCTTCAAATATTTTAACATGTCTTCAGCATATGTGTGTTCAAGTACGATTTGGCATGTAATTTTAATAAATGCATCTAAATATTATCTTATCATGTTTGCCACATACATGCGTTCAGATGCGTATCAAGCATGTATTAAACAGCTCTTTCTACAGATACAAGAAATATATATTTTGTGTATATTTGAAATATATTTTATTTCCTGCTGCTTGTTTATATATCGTAAAATTGTTATGTCCTGTGGATGGAACCTTATACCGGATGTTATAATTCACCCACTATTTAAGTCATTCCAACAAGATATCATTTACCAGATTCTACAAATTCTTTGAATGCAAATATTTGTATTTCTCTTGCACTTGATTCACTGGTTATATATTCTGTTTCGTGAGGCATGTTGTTTTAACTAATGTAATGATCGTGATTCTTTTAAAACCTTCATATCCGTCATAAAGTTTTTGCTATTTCGTTGTCTTCTCCTTCTCAGCTCTGTAAATTACACCATAATTAGAGACATTTAAATTAACTAGGTTTTCCACATTTCCTTTGTTCGCGAATATTTCGTTTAGAGAGAACGGGAGATTGTTTACTGTGTTTGTAGATAGAGGAGTGGACTATAGATGGAATTTCAGTCGAGCACCTGTCATGAAAATAACTTTAGAGCAAAGATCGACTAGAAATGTGTTATAGAAGATGAATAAAATGATAGCGACTACTGAATTAAACGCCGATTTTAAGTCCTGTAAAGACAGGAAAAACTGCACTGAGCAGCTCCTCCGTTGAGGCGTCAACAGTACTCTATCGGAGGATTCTTTATCTCTAGTAGTAGAGGAATGAGTCGGAAGTGAGATGCCTTCTGGTGTAGTAGAATAACCCAACCATTTTCCCAGCGACTGTCGCAACAACTTCTATACATCCTGAATATGATATACCATTGTTAAACGCGTAGATTTCATAGACGCATCAGAGGAATAACTTTTCCTGTTATTCGTCATAACAATTGATAAAATTGAATAACATATGGAAAATTTGTCGGTGGTTTTGCATAAAAAAAATAAGAGAAGTGTGAATAAATTCAAAAGAAAAAAAATACTAAATTAAGCACAAAACCATTTTG
Organism: Euprymna scolopes; assembly: GCF_053919585.1. Taxonomy (NCBI): domain Eukaryota; kingdom Metazoa; phylum Mollusca; class Cephalopoda; order Sepiida; family Sepiolidae; genus Euprymna; species Euprymna scolopes. Next base: position 122,524,828 of record NC_136493.1, on the reverse strand, counting down.
TTAAATTCATCTTTTTTAAATTTTTTGTTGCAACATTAATAGAAACAGAAAATGAACAGAAAATTTCATATGCGTATAAAAAATTTTAATCGCAGAAAATCTAAATTTTCAATTAAATAGAAAGCAATACGTGATGAAAATTATAATGTTCGATTTTGTTGAGACCCAAAATTATTGAATTGTAAAAAAACAAAAAAACATTAGACATTCTTTCTTATTTCGCTTTGAGAACTTTGCCTTTTAGCCATATTCTCAACTCTACAATTAAATGTATGTAACCCTCTTGTTTCCCCATTTTAAAAATATACTCAAAGCAGTTTTTTTAAATGTAATATTCGTCGTTGTTGTATTAATCTAAGGATTGTTATTTATTTACCCACTAAACGTTATTATAAGTTATCAGTCGAGATTACTCATCCATAGAAACTCACTAGTTGGTTAGTTGGTGTTTTTACGGGATACCAACCCTTTTCAGGTTATTTAATGCCGAATCCAGTAATTTTGAAGATTTTTTTTTAATAGAGTATATTTGTTTTTTTTGTTTTTTTTAAGTAAGTTTCTATGTAACCCATAGTTGGGGCCCTAACAGGTACTATCAGTCCAGGTCAGAGTGGACCTGGGAACAATGGCAATTAAAGGGTGGTTCCCCACTCCCCAAAGCCTCACCATCGGATATAGTTGTAGGTCCTATGCAATACCAACTCACTAGTTAAGCCTAAGCTTGTGTGATAATTGTTTAGTAATACTCTTTGCTTATTTTGATAACTTTACAAATATGGGGTAATACATTTTATTGAAAATTTTCATTAGCTCCCTTCTCATTTTAAAGACAGGCTTACATTGAAACTTAGAGAAACCTCTTATATCCAGGCGAAATACTCAGAGATTCAACAGATGATAATATATTTGTTCAGCTCAATCTATTTATATCTAAAATATAAACGGTTATATGTCTGTCAATCTGTCTGTCTGTCTATCTCCATATTTTACAACCCCATCTCCTCTGAAACTAAAAGTCGCACAGTAGGGATAGTGGCCTCAAATGATTGTTTTTTTCTACGGACAGATTTTTATGGGTCTTTAACCGGTTTAAATTTATTTAAGGTGTCAATATTGGTCAAAATTGAAAAAAATCTTTAAACATTTGTACAATCATCTTAATTTTGTTTCAAGTTTTAAGCAGTTTATATACGTGTCACGTTTGTACAGTGGTAACGTCAGAGGCTTTGAATGCGACCGTTCCAGTTTGGATGATAATTAACTGTATACAATTTTTTTAAACGTTTAATCACGACTCTATAATAATATATACGAAATCTGCAAGAATTAAAATATATTGTTTAAGCGTATGTTACGCCCGGGCAGAGCCGGGCGCCCCTCTCACGCTATATATATATATATATATATATATATATATATATATATATATATATATATATATGATTTTTTTAATAGCAGTGCTTCCAGTAATGTTCAATTGTTACGGTATCAATTGCACACGAAGGCAAAATAATTTTACCAGGCATTCCATATAAGTTTTGGTTTCGGTTTCATTATTGTAAATGGCACTCCAATAATCAATTTTTTGGGGACTCGAATTCGGTGAAGGAATTCTTTGTTCATGAAATATGATTTTTATTGGTTCTTCTATAATTTACTTTCATGGTAAAACTATGGTAAAATGCAGCGTAAAAAAGCAGGAGTTCAAATATATACAACGGAAATACAAGAAAAGAGTAATAGTAAAATTTGATAGGTTGGTGCAAAATTAATTTTGTTTTTTGATGTTCAACTTCAAAAGATCAGAACGCCTATAATAAACTTTATTAATCAAAATAAGGGCAATTAAAATCGACACATTTTTCCCAACGATAAACAAGTTTATTTATCCCATTAACATAGCAATCAAGAGTTTTGAAACCGATGGAGTCGTTCAAGGCCTGTCCCGCATCTTCTCGACTTTTGAAGCTTTTTTTTCGCGCAGGATGTTTTCGATATACTTGAAAAAGTAAAAATCTGTGAGAGAGAGGTCCGGTAAATATGGCGAATAAAGCAGAGCCCCGTAGCCAAATTCATTCAGCTTCAGCAGTGTCAGTTGAGAAACATGTGGACGATTGTTATTTTCCCTAGGCATCACCACTTATCAATGCCAAGAGGCTAGTCGAGTATAAGAGTGTACAGTAGAAATTGGGCAGTACAGTAACCGTTAGTAATGGAGATTCGGTAAATTTGTTAACTTATATGGAACGGCTCATCAAGAATGTTTTTACGTTAGACTTGAAGATAACCATATTGTAGTCAGCTGGAAAGCAGAAATATGGAAGAAAATTCCAGTCTTGCAGTTCTAAGAAAGAAGCGTTGCTCATGGAATCTACGTTTTGATTTAGGCACAGTGGGGGAAATTAGTGATAGTGTTTTCTGCTAAACGGGTGTTTCTTGTGAAAGTTTGGCGAAGGAGGACCATAGAATATAGCTCAGCCGAGCACTTGCCATCAAAATAACGATAAAGCAGAGACAAACTAGCAATATCTCTTCCGTCAGAAAGAGGTTGCAGGGAAGAGAAAAGGACATCCCCAACAAGGCTACGAAGTCTATTTTGAACTCTATCAAGGCAGGATAAGTCCTTTCTAACAGCTCCTACCGAGATGTGGCAACAGTACTCCATCCTTGGGCGTACCTGGCTCTTATATAGATAGAGAATTTTATCTGCACTGAGCTATCTACTGGATCGATAGAAGGATCTCACCATTTTTTCCTGCGGCCTTGGCAACGGATTTAATGTATGTGTTCCATTTAAGATCAGGAGTAAAGGTCAAGCCCAGAAGCTTGTCAAACCATGTGGCCTCCCCAAGACGAGAGACATTAATTTGAATTACTGCCAGATGGGGATCAGAGCGTTGATTGTGTAAAGACAAAAGCTTGGTTTTCAATGCATTAAAAGTAACAAGCCACCTGGTTCCCCATTGTACCACTTGCTCAAGATCAGATGAGAGTGAATCTGAGTGAACTTTGTCGTTTACGGTCTTAGATGTGCTACCATAGATAGTAGTGTCATCAGCATATATGTCTACGAATGATGTAAGGATGTGATTTGGAAGATAATTAATATAGATCAGGAGGAGAGTTGGGCCCAGAATGGACCCCTGAGGGACTCAATCATTAATACTAAGAGCTTCTGATTTCTTCCCATCAACCACTACTTTTATGAACCTATCAGAGAGAAATGATTTAATAATTGAGACGAAATGTCCAGCTATACCGTAGCTGGAGATCTTGTCATGGAGGAGAATTGGTTCTTTCATATTGACCAATCTCGAGCACATACGTTAGAGCTTCAGGTGCATTTCGTAAATTTGTTGGCGGTACCTCCCCGCCGCAATCGTTTCGCCAGGAATACAAGAAGCTGTGATGGATAAGACCAACCTCAGACCACCACACAATTACCAAATCCTTTGTTTTGTTCAATTTCGGCTTGGGAAAGTGTTGTAGAGTTTCTCCAGCACCCAGCTTTTGTGCCGGACGTCGCCGGGTTTGTAGAAGGTCTACTTCTCATAACACTTCACAATCCGCTCGTTTTTTGCTGTTGAAGACATCCTTAAACGACGAGTATTTATTATCGTTCAATTCATGCGGCACCATTTATCCAAATTTTTTGAGTTACCTATTTACTTCAACTGGCGAACAACTGTTCAGAGGGCGACCTAGAGTTACACAGCAAATTCTCGTATCGTGTGGTATTGCGAAGATCGGCTTCAATAAAGGCTTTCAAATGGTCGTAATAAACCGCAGCCGACCGATCACGAGCGTCTTAATCTTCGAGACTCTCGTCATCATTGCGAAATTACTTGACCCACCGTTGTGCTACACGTTCGTTTATGGTTCCTGGGCCAAACGCATCACTGATATCACGAGCTTTGTCAGCAGATTTTAGCCAAGTTTCAACTGGAACAGGAAACTTATGCGGATTTGAACTTTGTCCATGCTGTCGAAAAGCTTGTAAAAAAATGAATGAACAGATTGAGAACGGTAACGAATAAGACAAGTTCATAGAGCGGAAAACGCTTCAAAATAGTATATATATATATATATATATATATATATATATATATATATATATATATATATATCAAGGAATTAATTCAGAGATAATATGTAAATTTAACATATGTGAGAAAACGATATTTTTTTTTGCACCAATCCAATACATATATTTGGAGAGTTACTGGATTAGTTTTTTTTTGATTAAATATAACGCGTTTCACACATACTTCGACCCTGCATTGATGAGAATTTAACGTGTAATTTAGAATGTGTTCGTCTACAGAAACATCTTACAAAGCACACTCTGACTTTCTTAGCCAAAGTATCACTGTAAATAAAGATCAAGAAACGTGTGGAGTGTCATATATCACTAAGCAATGTTTTGCATATAGATTTCATACAACAGAATTCCATAGATAGAATATTATGACAAATATAAGCATGCATGGTGTTTGAGAAAGAATTATATTTCTTATTGAATGTTGTACCGAATGACTGGTGTGCTGGCTTTCTTAATTGCCGATATACACGCTTGAATCATAAAACGGAAAGATGCATGGGAAAGACATATAAGTAAATAAATATAAAGAAACGAAGGAACAGGCAAGGCTTCTTTCTTCACTTGTTTCGCATACGATTTCTGAACATCGCCGGAAGAAACAAGAGCGAGTAAAATGTTCTACACATACCTCGTGAAAACATGTGGAATAAAATATACCTTTTGATATACAACTATCAGACTATGTAGAGGAATGAGAATTTGTAAATAAATTGTAATAAAGTAAACTGATATATACAGATAGTAGGATAATCAGAGATGGGTCTGGTGTAAATGTTGCGAAATATTGCTAAATCGTAACACTAACTATGTAAGAAGGCAAATAAAACAAGATTATAAACCTGTACGCAAGAATTCTAGTAAAGGTAACAAGTAAGAAGGTTCTCTAAAAGTATAACCATCATCCAAACTTCCTCGAAGACACTCCTGGAAGGAAGTAATACTCGTAACTGACCAACAACTGACATATACAAATCTTTTCTTGTCAGCAGAAGTTATAAAACTCAAATTAATTCATTATGGAAATCATATATATATATATATATATATATATATATATATATATATATATATATATATATGTGTGTGTGTGTGTGTGTGTGTGTGTGTGTGTGTGTGCGTGGGAGTGTGGGGTGTGGGGGATCATAAAATCATATATATATACAACTGAACATTTTAACAAATCGGTTTCCGTGACATTAATATTTACATGTATGAGAAAAAATGACTGTCATTTTGTTTAGGAAAAACATTAATTCTATAAACATGCTTGGTATTCCACATTCCTCTTAGAGTAATCCTTTTGAACACACGCACACGCACACACACACACACACACACGTATATATATATATATATATATATATATATATATATATATATATACAGGGTGGGCCAAAATAAGGGTCCTATCTGTAAATTTGAATAACTTCCACAAAATAAAAGTTAAACTCACCAAACTTTATGTGTGTGTATACTGACCCTTCCGAGATTTTCTTTTTTCTTGAAATAAACAAAACAAATTTTGGCCGAAAAACACTTCTTAAAACTTACATGAATTTATGAATTTTTAAAAATAGGACCCTTATTTTGGCCCACCCTGTATATATATATATATATATATATATATATATATATATATATATATATATATATATATATATATATATATATATCAATCAAGTAATATGTATTCAAGAGAGAAAGCTCGTAAATTTAATAAGATTATTTACAATGCCAAATAAAAAAGAGCAAGATACATTTTTATTGATATTGATGGTCTCCACACTGGGCATGCTAATATTTCCGACAGATACAGATGGTCGGTCAAAACCACAAGTATTATCAGGCGACTTCATAATATGTGTTTCCACTGAAGACGATCGGTTCTTAAATAAAGAAAGAGAAAACTAGTTGTTTAAAAAATAAGGCATGTTTAAATTTTAAGGGGGATGGAGAGAGGTCATTTTACATCAAAAACTCTAGACATTGTAAATAAACGCAGAAAAATAAGGGGAAAGAAAAGAAGAGAAGAAAAACACAGACATAACTTCTAACCCTTACGCTTTTCGGCTGCTGCTATGCGGGCAGTGCATTTATATCTTCATCTATTTTTCAATCCGTTTTATTTTACGATTGTTCGTATGTTCTCACTGTGTTTACACCATGGAATAAATTTTTTTTAAACATTTTGCTTGTTTTCAACTTTCAAACAAGTTTTTAGTTTTCAAATATATTAAATATACATGATATATATATTTATATATATATATATGCACCAATAAACCAGATCATTTAATGGTATCTAAGGGCAATTTCTTAAAAAGTTTGCATTGAACTAATATGTAAGCCCCTGTCTAAAACTGGACTGAGTATCTCAAAGTATATTGAGCTGCCTTAAATATCATATGAGCACTTTTATTGATAGTGTAGATATGAAACTCAAACCCACGTCGGAATAGTCTCAACAACTTCTGAAAGACTCAATGGAAATCCTCTTGGGTAAGCTTGACAATTACCCTTTTAAGAGCCCTTTTTATTTATTTACTTGTCTCACAACGACAGCTTTAAAGGTTTTCTTTTAGGTTAATAAATAAATTAAACCACAGTGAACAAGGTCTTGACTATAGAGAGGATGAGGAACTGTCATGATATCCCTCTTGGTAATGACTACTCTTGTCTTTCCGATTTTCCTTTCGCACCGTTGGGCCGAATTCCGCGGAAATGTTTAGCATCTTCAGTTCCTTGCAAATAACTGTGTGTATATTACTCACACTGGCATCGAACAGGCCATTTTTAGTCTCGGTGTTTATCCATTAAATCCTTTATCTGACAAATCAACTCTGTTTTTTTTTGTTTTGTTTTACTTTCTTACTCCTCCCACACCTTTAATATCCCTTACATACTCCCCATCTTTCTTTAATCTCTTATGTCACCCAAAAACTGATGCTCGATTAATGCAAGATGTTTCGAAAGCAGTCCGAAGCATTGCATATAAGTTTTTGTAAGTGTAAACCAGATTTTTTTCTGTATACCCTTCTTAGGAATCCCCTTAGGTGCAGATTGCATTTTTGAAATTCACCAGCTGTGACAACCTAGTTTTTGTAGGGCGCATTGCCCCAGTACCTGACGGCCTGTAGTACGCTGACTGGGTATTGACTTGAAGGGCCACCTTCCTAGGCTCTTCCACTCGGCTTTCGAGTGGATTAATTTTATTGCTTGCTGCCTGAGACACAAAACCCAAATATAAAGTTTTGCATGGATTCAATACCTGATATATGTTTATGTCTGTAGACAAAAAAAAAAAACTCTAGGAGGAGTTAGGTAGACAAAATTTGTTAAATAAAAATATATACGTCTGCATAAATATATATGAAAAAAAAATCATGTTTACTATAAACTTTTTAAGCAAATATTTTACAGGTATAAATCATGTAGAATAGCTGCGTGAATATAATTATATGTAATAGTAAACTAAAGATGATTATCCTATTAGAAAACCGAAGCAACTAATACGGAATTAATTAAAATGAATGTTAAGAAGAATATGCAAATTAGCTAAATCCTTTGCTAGTGAATGCAATTTCACAACCCATATATAAGAAAATTGTATGTTTTTTTAAATAAATAGAAAAGAGGGTTTTTGATATTAATATAAATATACACTAAAAACGAATTGATAGGAGCATAGATTGTGTCTTTATTTTTCTTGTTTTGACAACTTTCTCTTGTGCTAAGCTGAAATTCAGCCCCCCCCCCGTACCGGCAAAACACTGTTCACCCCTATAATATTCGAAGTAAACTAGCGAAAAAACCCTAAGCAAAGTAAATTCCAGTATTTATCACAAACCTGGATTTATTTTTTCCTACATTAGAAGAAGATACAGCTTTATTTAAGTAATATACTTAATATCTACAATTACTATAAGTTCGCTTGTATTGAAAATGTGGCTTCCGTGTCATCTATATAAAACCACTGGATATAATTTGCCTTACTTTCAATTATATTTGTACCTGAAATAAACAGTTATCTTAGATACGTCACTAAGACTAGTTTTACATAGATACACAATGCTTTGTGCCTGACCTAATTGACTTTCTTTAAATACAAATTCCGACGCGCCATGTATTAATTGTTTCTCTCATTACGGTGCAAACACCTCTGATGGTTTGCTACGTATACCCAATATATACTTTTCCTCGAAGACGACTACCTTTTGTCTGATTTGCATGTTAAATTAAAAATTGTTTTCTCGAACTAAACTTTACTTGACACTCTAAATACTAATAATTAATTCTATCGTATTCTGTAAGTTATATCCTCTCCTAAAAACTAACAATCTGCTCTACTACCCAAGTTGCCACTTACACCCGTCCATTACACACCCCTTGGAGAGGGTCCTTAGCTTTTAGTCCATTACTGTCGCATGCTGACCGATTGGAAGTCATTATCACTAAACATATATATATTTCTATCTCTAAGACATGCATTATTTTATTCTTATCCAGGTAGATACTTACTAGCTATAGTATGTACTTAGATTTACAGTTATCTACATTACATAGCAATAACTGTCTCTTCCTTAGTTTTGCAATATTAAATACAAAAACTGAACCGATACTCTGTAATGCAAAATACAACTTCCTAATTTTTACACGAAAGCTGAAGATATCTTCATTAGAATAAAAACATAAGCAATACCTACAAGCTCCATGTATTCGCATCTACTGGAAATTTGCCCATATATCTATTTACTTTTTTATACATACTGAAGACGCCATAGCTTATAATTTAGTTCCGATTATTCCTGTACTGTATTGTACTTTATATAAAAAATGACCTTACTTGTATCTACATTGAATATACATCTTAACCCTCCAGCCATCTAAAATATCCAGAGCTTGGGCAACACATTTTTAGTTAATTTTTTAATATCAAACCATACATGTAACGCATACTCCTATTCCTAAGCCAACATAAAAATAAGGGGAGAAAATGTATAAATTTAAAGAAAAATATTAAACCACATATTCAGACCTTCTGACAAACCTGTTGCAAAGATAGTTGCTTCCACTGCATTAACTTTTATTTACCCCCTCTACCTGTAACAATGAAATAGTACTGTCCCTTAATTACTTTGAGGAGTGTAATTTTTCAGTAGATATATAACCTTTACGCAATAACCCAGTAACATTAATTACCCACGCGAGGTCGCAGAAATACCTTGATTTGGACCCAGGCGCGGGACAAACACTTTCGGTGCTGATGGACCCGTAGATCTTCCCAGGTCATCCGTCTAGGAGAAGGAAAATTCTGAAGTTAAACGTAAGGGGAGGGAGGCCTCTCGAGTCTTGGATGAACACTTTGCTAGAGCTGGTGACGCAAACAAATTACCGGTCTGCAAACCTAAACTGGTTAAGAAGTAGATAGGCACTGTTTATCGCCAGGCTTTTATACTCCTTCTTTTATATTAACCAGGCGTAGATGTCGAATCAAAGGGACTCGACAGAAACACTCAGTGGTCGATCTTGTTTCCTGACTAGGGCAATGAACGCCGTTTTCGTTATTCCCGACTATCTCATCCCTCTAAACTGGGCACTTGGGAGTGCTTGAATACCATAATGCCAGTGCAAGTAGATTGGATTGATCATCGTCTGGTGGGTTGAGGGTACCGGATTGACAGTTCCTGGCTGCTGTTTCTGACTGGTAGTACATGATCCCTAACTCTTTGGTAGTGCTTGGATTGGCTGCTCCAGCAACAGTTGTATAATATCAGTGTTTGTAACGCCATGTCGCGCATGGAAAGGGAGCCTGCACTCATCCCCAGTGGGCTTTCCTGAGGCCACAATCCTAGTAGATGGAAGGTCAACTGATGGTCTACTTGTGTTGCATGTGTGGTATTCTGCATAATCACTTATTCAGCACCCCTTACCCAAACTTAAACTTTTAGAAAATGACAGTACAATAAGAAATTACCCTTAAACCAAGCAAAACCAACTTGACCCTCCTTTGAAGCTTGCATTTACGAACATCCGTGGGCTTAGAACTAATTTAAATGATGTTGATGCATTTATACTAACAAACGGATATCTTTGCACTAAGTGAGACTAACCCACATTCCTCCATCTCGTCTAACTACTTTCACTTGTCCGGCTATTTTCTATTCTGCCGTAAGGACTCTGACAGACATGTACACGGGACTGGAGTTTATATCCGAAACACTCTCCACTTAACTAGGAAACATGATTTTGAACAATTATATTGGGATAATTTCCAAGACCGCTGTGAAAAAGGTAGTTTTCTCTACCATCCTAGAAAGCTACTAACGCCGAGAAGTATCCTGTACCTCTATAGACCACCATTCGTCCATGTATGGAGTATTGTTGTCATATTTGGGCTGGTGTATCTGCTACTAGTCTTTCGCTCCTAGACAAGATTCAAAAGAGAGTCGACAACCTGATAGGTTCTGAACTGTCATCTAAACTTCAGCCTCCGTCCCATCGACGAAATGCGGCATCCCTCCGCCTGTTCTACAAGTACTTTTACGATGAATGCTCCGCGAACTGCAATCATCTGTACCCCCTCGACGTAAATACCCCCGACAAACCCGACAAGCAGCTACATCCCACCCCTACACAGTAGAGATCCCTAGATCTAAGAGAGCCTTCTACTCCAGTAGTTTATTCCCCAGAATCTTGCTTCCCGAACTGTACTGAAAAGCAGAAGGTCAAATGTAACATGAACTGACATCTTGCTGCCCAACTCCCTACATAGTACCCCTGTAGCTTATGTTTCTGATAGGAACCCCTACATCACAGTGGCAATGTGCCTCGTTTGGAGTGAAAATGTAATATATATATATATATATATATATATATATATATATATATATATATAGAGAGAGAGAGAGAGAGAGATAGATAGATAGATAGATAGATGGATAGATACATATAATATTTTATTATAGTATAAATGTTACTGGATAATTGTGGTTTCTTTCTGTCTATCACTGCATTGTTGCAAATGGTGTGTTAGTTCGATAATTATTTGTATTTTCCTTAGGGAATAAGAAAAAAAAAACGTTTTTGAATTTGGCGTCAAACTTCTTGGAAATCTTCCTTAGGTTGAAATGGCTTTAAGCAACTGCGTTTGATTTATGCATTTTACGATGTATATTTAGTCTTTTGGATATTGAAGTTTCTGTGCATGCTGAAGGCTACGCAGATATCCATTTTCTTTCTTTTTATCTGAAAGGTTCTATCAAGAAATCAAAATTAATTGCCACTCTATTCTGATCGACTTCGCTTCAGCGCGTACATCAGTTTGCACAGTTGGAAGACGTTTAAGCCAGAGGTTTATTAGGATAACATTTGAAAGAATAAATGATGCAAATGATTATAAAAATGTTATTTCCTAATCGAAACTGAAAGATTTTCTATAGTTCCTTTTAACAATGTACAACGTCTACCAATTACAGTTGCGTTTTTCTTTTCGATTACCATTTACTCATATCCTCACGAAACAGGTGTATTTCTAATAAGACGTTAGGAGCTGCTATTTAAGATAATGTCCAATATATCATTGTATTAAGAGATAAACAGAAAAAAATGTTTTCATATTATATATAAATATCTGCATATAATTATTGTAAAAGAATCTTGGAAGGAATTTCAATGTCCAGCAGTCGATGGTAAAAAAAACATTGCAGTAAAATCCTTCCAGCGTCTATGAAGCTCTACAGTTAAGAAGTTATATTGTGTTGCCTGTTATGTTACTCAGGAATGTTTATGCCGAGAGGCCACAAAAAGGTATAGGCTCATTTGAACATATTCCATTGAAGTACATGTAAAACAATAAGAGGGATGCAATATTTCGGTGAGACAAGTGTAGAAGGTCGGATTAACAACTATTTATTGGGCCATACATAAAAGGAAGAGACTAGTGCTAGATGCATCAGCACGGTTGTATTCGATGCATTGAAAACAAATGTTTATTTTTTAGACATATCGGATACACAAATCTGTGAGTAATCTTCCATTGTGTAGAAATAACTATTTGTTTTCTTTTGTTTTGCTTAACTTCTAAAGCAGAAATAATTCATGGGTTATTTTCATTAGATAATGATGTTTATGTAATAGAAATGTCTGAAATAATTAATATATAAATCACACCGACTTGTTGTTTTTTGTTACAGGATCCATAGTCCATTTAATTAAATATTAAGTCGTCGTCGTATTATTATTATTATTATTATTATTATTATTATTATTATTATTATTATTATTATTATTATAATAATAATAACAACAACAACAATAATAACAATAATAATAATAATAATAATAATAATAATAATAATAATAATAATAATAATAATAATAATAATATACGTGCGTGTGTGTGTTTCTAAAAAGCCCCATTTACTAACAAAGAGCCTTATCCATTTTATTAAAAATAATACTTCTGATCTAATATTTATGTATTCCATTAATGTCTGAATCGTCATTGAGGTATTAATTTTAACTTTCAAATCGCTATAACCAAGAAAATATCTAACTCTGACCGATTTTCTCTCCCCAATAAACAGCACAAATCGGTAATATACAAAAAGCAAATGGTGTTAAATTGCGCATGTTCGTCCACACTCAATTATAATTTAATAATCCAAACAAACATAAAAATCGTTTCTTTTTAACTTTGGACAATAAATAATAATCCATACATATTTTGAAAAATATAATACGCAAACAGTCATATAATTTATTACTGAAATATGAAATGTTATGTGAAATCAATATTTCAATATATTTCCTTTTACTTGAGATCAAAATGTAATGTGTGTTCTAAGCATCAAAACGACATTAGTTCTTTTACGATATTAAATATTTAGATATAGCTAATTGCATGTGTACTATTTCTAAGAAATTCTTACAGTGTAATGTTTTATGGAATACATTTGTAATTTTTTATTGCCAATTATTCTTAATAATGCACCGTGCATATATTTATTTGCGGACTACCATTCTCAGCTTCTAGTTTTTGCTTCGCAACGTTTCAATTAACTATTCCTCTAGCCTTCGTGAGCTGGTAAAACGCGACGAGAGATGTATGCTGAGTCTCTTAACTGTATCCTCAGTAATTACTGCCTTCCATAGTTGCCGTCTCACAACGTCTTGGCCAACTAAGCTTCAGGCAGGATTTTATTAGTATTAAAACCGCAATCTTGCGACAATGCTCACCTGTAATCGTAGAGTTCAACGTCTCTATCCACAGCGCCACGGGCTCCGAAGTGCGACCATGTTTAGATTTTTGGTATTATATATATATATATATATATATATATATATATATATATATATATATATATATATATATATATATATATATATATAAGCTTTTTGTTATTATCTGATCGCGTTGAATCTCTACGGTTCCAGGTGAAGCAATAAGTAGGAGATGAGGATAATAGTCCGCCAAAATATAAACAAATAAATAAATAAATGTATACATTCCTCATCTTAAAAGGATTGAACTCATAAAAATAAGAATACACTATAGTCTGTTGATATTAAAATGCCTCATGTGACTGAAATTTTGTATTGCATAATCTATTAATTGGTGTGATAAATGCTATATCGGACTGTTATCATGCTTGTTTCCCCAGAAATTATGCCCTGGGTTTTAAGAAGTGGTGCCTTAAACTTCCAAATATTACCTTTTCTTACGGAGAATTTAAGCAGTATCCTTTGACATGAGTCTATCTTTCACAGTAATTATTTAACTAATATTTCTTTAGAGAGAACTATTGCAAATGTAATCCATTTTTACAATAAAAATCGCCCAGATTTACCTTCTCATTTTCACTGCAGTAGTATCTATTCGTTATTATAGTAATCTCTTAACTATTAACGTCTCTATTGTAACTCAGTATAATATAAGGTCGTTCGCGGTACCTTAAAGGATGCTGCGAGTATATATCTATGCTTATATATATATATATATATATATATATATATATATATATATATATATATATATATATTGATATTAATCGTTCTCGTATATGGAACGTGGAATTGCATTCGTCTGCGAAAGATCTAGCTAATTTGCTTATTTATAAAACCTGTATCTATATATTATTAAAATAGCGTGGGTGTTATTTTCTGTGTCACGCATACATCTTTTTCTCCTTCCGAGTGATTGTCGTTTTATTGTTATAACCTTCAATTTCTAGTAATATATCATTTTACCAAGAATTCTTTATAAGTTTTTGTTTCGGTTTTGATTATAGTTGATGGGACTCAAGTCATATATTTTTTTCTGAATAATTTTACTAAGTTTTGGTTTTGGTTTCGATTATAGCTGAAAAAATTATATATATATACATATTTATATGTATGTGTATATATATACACATATATATATACATATATACATATATATATACACACATATATATATATATATTTATTTATATATTTTCTTCATAAGTTTTGGTTTCGGTTTAAATTCAAGCTGATGCACCCACGTTATATATATATATATATATATATATATATATATATATATATATATATATTTATTTTTGTAAATTAAACTTTATAAGAACCGAATTGAATCTATAATAATATATACAAGCATATTAAAGCGTATTTTACCGGCTCTCTATGCTTTCTTATATAAATACTTTGTAATTTTTAACAAAAAAGCTATCATAATACCACGGCGTCTCCATTTAAGCTGAACATCCATAACATGCCAAGATTAACATATAAAAGAGTTTTCTGTAGTATTTCCACAGGTCCAGGTAGTTTTAATTAATTTCCGATCCGTTTTGTATTCGGTTTTCTTATAGTATGATCATTTTTAATTAACTATTACGCGTAATTATATTCATGCATATATTTTACATGATTTATACTTGCGTAATATTTGCGTAAAAGAGTATAGTAAATAAATTCGCTTACTAAATATATATATATACATATATATATTTTTTTTTATGTATGCGTATATATATTTGTTTAAAACAATACCTACCAACTCCTCGATCAGATTCGGTCTGCAGACATGAACTTTATATAAATATAAATATATATATATATATATATATATATATATATATATATATATATATATATATATATCTATATATATATATATATATATAAATTTAAAGGAGATTAGAATAATAGTCTAAAGAGCTAAGTGTATTTTAATGTAATAGTGAAATTACTAGTTTAATTAAAATACAGGAAATGCTCGTTGTAATTTAGATATATAATAAGTTCGATAGTTAAATGTCCTAGAGCTAATTCAATATTAAGTAATGTGATTTATAATTTAAAAATTTAAAAAATTTTTTAAATTTAAAAATCAAAATTTAATTAAATCAAAAATCAGTTTCATAAGAAGGAACAACAACAAAGTCAATTATCTGTACGATCGTTTCGGAAATCCGTGCTTTTTATTTGTGGTATACATGAAGTCACGTAGAACAATTATACATAGTTTTTTTGGTAAGCACGGTCTCCTCATCAGCAAATTTAGGAGGATTTCTATTGAATTGAAAAGACACCAAAAATAAACCTAGCATTAAAAGTAAGGCAGATGAATCTGAAAAATTGAAGTAAAAGTTTTGGATTTAAAATTTATAAGAAAATTAATAAGAAAATTGGTATAGGTTAGAGATAGAAATGAGTAGAAAAAAATATATTTTTTTTGAATTTACATAATAAATTTGATTTAAAAATATATAGATATATAGTTACTTTTTAGTTTTTCTTTTTTTGAAATCAGGAACTGTATTTAAAGTAGTCATTTAGATGTTTGCTATAGCTTTTTTATTTTATTGAATGATGAATTTTAAAAGGGCGACGCTCGTGCAGTAAATTGTTTCCGTTAGCGTATTTTGATTTAAAGACGCTACAGTTAATATCTATAGAGAGAGAGTATTTATTTTGCAAGTTTTTAAGGGGAGATAATTGTCATGGCTTTATTTATTATTTGATTTACGAGTCTAAGGGCGGTAATTGGTTTAACTTAATTTATTAAAAAAAAAAAAAGTAATCTACTTTTACTAATATATATACATAGGTATATCTATCTCTCTCTCTCTCTCTATATATATATATATATATTTAATTATTTTTTTACTATAATAATTAAATACCTACAGACACTAGTGTTTCATCCTTTCGGGATTCTTCAGTGCAGGGTGTCACGATTACTACCAGTCGAACGATTCGAACCCCGCGACACGAGACATCTCTGGCTCGATTAGCGGAGGCCGTATCCATTCGGCTACTATTAACCGTGTGAAATAGCGTTGAATTTTAAACATTTTTTAATTTAAATGTTCATTACGTCAGACAGACAGTGATCAAATCGTTATACGATGATCTACGCAGAAGAGCTAAATTGACCGACTTTTAATTCAACGGAAAGTGCTCAACGATAAGAAACGAATTTCTTAAAGGGGCTGTCATAATTATTTTTTTACTATAATAATTACATACCTACAGACACTAGTGTTTCATCCTTTCGGGATTCTTCAGTGCATATATATATATATATATATATATATATATATATATATATATATATATATATATATATATAACGCATGCGAAACTTTATCTTGCGCTTTTACCGGAGAAAATTAAGAATAAATTTGAATTTTAAAGGTTGGGATCGAACGGCGACATTACGAATTAACGTAACATTAGAGCTATTGGTTCATGCTTTAATTTTTAGCTTTACAGGAAACATGTCTTCATAGGTCAGGCATTAACGTCAAAGGAAAAAGTAAATAGTAATCTAACTGCATTGGTTTCAGTTCTTTTAAAATCCCCAATATATATGATCCAGTATAATTTAATAATAAATACGAAATCTGCATCTATCAAAATATCATATTTAATCGTATTGTACGACCGGGCAATGCACACACACACACACACACACACACACACACACACACACATATATATATGTATATATTATATGATCATCACATACCACCAAAAGATATATATATATATATATATATATATATATATATATATATATATATATATATATATATGATCTTCACACAACACCAAAAGATGGAGGAAGTGAGAAGGCATGGCTTTGGAAATCGTTTTACACGAATACGATCTTCACCATGTTAAAAATATACCTTTTGTTGTAAAAATCTAATGGACAAACTTCTGAAGGTGGGGGCAGGAAATTTTTTTTGTTATATTACTCTCTTTCTTTCTCTATATACATATACATATATATAATATAAATGTATATATTACTCTCTTTCTTTCTCTCTCTCTATCTCTCTCTATCTCTCTCTCTGTATATATATATATATATATCTGTATATATATATATGCATACAGAGAGAGACAGAGAGAGCGAGAGAGGAAGAAAACGATTAATATATATATTTATTTATGTATTTAAAAAAAAAACTTAATACAACAATTTGTCTATCCATTTGCATGACTACATATTCAAAATAAATAAGAAAATAAGATTTCATAT
Source organism: Euprymna scolopes (assembly GCF_053919585.1). Lineage (NCBI taxonomy): Eukaryota > Metazoa > Mollusca > Cephalopoda > Sepiida > Sepiolidae > Euprymna > Euprymna scolopes. The sequence goes on along the minus strand of NC_136493.1, from coordinate 122,507,189 downwards.
TATGCATTTGTAATTTTATTTGTCCTTTTTCATTATATATATTTATATATATATATATATATACATATATGAAATAGGCATATATATACGCGTTCGTTTGCAATAGCTGTATCCGAGTTAAACGTAATCAATTAAAATAATTTAGTAAACCAGAATAAATTACTTGAATCTTTCATTATAATATTTCGCGTCAATGTTTAAATCATTATTCCTAAACCTTACTGGATAGAAAAAATGAGCAAACTCAGCATGGGAAAAAACTCTCAATTTAAAGTGGGGGGGGGATTGTTATATGCACGAATCTAAGTTTTTGTCTTTTCGTCTGCGTTTCTGATTTATTGCGTTACATTTTCTAGTTTTATTGTTTTCAGATCCAATTAATATTTTGAGACGACGAATAAAGTTTCTAGTTCAGGTTTAAATGTGCTTTTTTTTGGGGGGGGGGCTTTTTAGCCGAGAAAATGATTATGATTAAAAATATTGGTTTTAACAGAAGAGAGAGAAACCCACAAATATATGTATATATATATATATATATGTATGTATATATATATATATATATATATATATATATGTATATATATATATATATATACACTATGTATTTTAGTCATGGTTTCATTTAAATAGGAATTGTTTAATAGCACTGAGTCTTTCTGCTTAATCGTCTTTTTTGTCATTTCTCCATTTTTCGTATGGTCATTCTTATATGTCGATCGAATGTGTGTAAAAATGTTCCATCGTCGTTTGCATATATCAGTTTTTTGTTTTCATTTTTTTGTAACTAATTGAAACTGATTTTCTTCACTCAGATTGTTATTACTGTTTCGTAAAAGTTCGGATGCTGTTATATGCTTCTGTCACAATTATATTTAAATTACTTGAAAACGTGAAATGTCTTAATTTTAAAAATAATTGTCTTCAAAAGTGAATCTCAGTTTCGGTACAAAACCACAATTACAAAAAAAAAATATTAATTTAGCCACACTGATCTTCTCAAATAAAAAATATATACTACAGCGATTTAAAAAAAATTTAAAACGTGTTTTAAATAACAAATTCCACAAATTCTTAGTCAATAAACAAATTAACAATATATGTATGTACGCATATGTGTACGTACACTTACATAGGCATATATATATAAATATATATGTTGTAATATAAATTTATAAATTAATTAAATAAAAATCTGTAATTTACATACCATATTGTAACTCACATTGTTAAACAATTGTACATTTATTTACGTCACGTTCTTTACACGTTGAAAAAATAACATTTTACGCTTCACTATGTTTAGTATTTTAAATGTAATTTAAAATAAATCATATAGAAGTGGTAGATTTTTAACAAAACAGTAGTCAAACACCACTTAAAATGAAAGAACAAAATCAAAGATTTGTAATAAAATAGATGGACGACAACGACTGCGAAATTTCTCACTTGCGTGTGAGAAATTTCGCAGTCGTTGTCGTCCATCTATTTTTTTCGACCGAGATATTAGAAGCACTATACGAATATATATATATATATATATATATATATATATATATATAAATGGACGACAACGAAATTTCTCACTTACGTGTGAGAAATTTCGCAGTCGTTGTCGTCCATCTATTTTTTTCGACCGAGATATTAGAAGTACTATACGAATATATATATATATATATATATATATATATATATATATATATATATATATATATAGTCATCCACATACATTACTGTTTCGTTGTATCACAACTCATCAGTGCGGCTAGACCAACACCTTTCCCCAGCCGTGGATTGAACCAACAACCGTCGCATTGACAGTCGGCGGCTCTCACCATTCGGCTACGAATCAGTGCCGTAAATATTTCTCATAGAGTGTGTATTAAATTCACACCCTCACGTCGCACAGTGCTCGAACCATCAGCTTGTTTACAAACAAATTAATAGTGGGCTTCGTTTAATCGCTTTTAAGTACGCGTCGGGTGAAAATATATTTACAAAGTGCTCAAATATATATATATATATATATATATATATGTGTGTGTGTGTGTGTGTGTGTGTGTGTGTGTGTGTGTGTGTGTGTGTGTCTCTGTGTGTGTGGGGGTTGAGTGTGTGTTTGTCGGTAAGTTCCTTTCGCATATGTCCCGAAACGTTCTAGCCTATCTTTTGCAAATTCACACAAAGCCAATGTATATATCTTACAGAGCTTTTAGATATGTTCATATAGAAATTCATCTGATTAGTGTAAAGTCCGATGTTAAAAATACGTTTTCTCGCTTATAAATATAATAAGAACATTTTTACCGGGGAATATTTAACGTTGCACCTCTCAAAACAGATGAGATATTTTGAGCTTCTGATTTCTTTATAAAAATAGATTAATTGTAATCTGGAGTGTTCAATCCGAGTGTACCTCACCATTTTTATTATAATTATTAATGAGTTCAAATTACGATAAAAGAAGTGCAACGATTTAAATTCACTGCATATCATTTCTTTGCTTGGATATTTTAAAAATAAACATCAATCAAAAGTGACTTTCAATAATATAAATCTGAACGTCTGTGTGTGTGGGTGTATGTATGGGTGCGTGTATATGTGTGTGTGTGTGTGTGAGTGTGTCTGGTCACGAATAGGCTCCTATATGGTTGACTATTAAAAAAATATTACATATAATGATTGAAGATGTATTGAGACACAGGAATGGGTAGGTTTTATCTGGCAGAACGGTGGTTCATTAAAATTGTGGGGTCTGCGTTCGCACCTGGTCCACAAAGTATGGAAATAACAAATTTAAAAATTAAAAAAAAAACGTTTACAGGTGGTTTTTATATTGATGTACATAAGAATACTTTGATAAGTATGTTTTAACTTAAATAGGAATGGTATAATAAAATTGTGGGGTCTGCATTCGCGCCTGGCCTCCATAGAATGGAAATAAGCACAAACTTTAATAAAGACTTTTAACATCTATCTGCATAAATATACTTTGATAATTATGCTAAAGAAGTTGTTGTTTGAAGAAATATGGTATAATAAAGTTATGGGGTGATAGTTCGCGCCTGACCTCCATAGAATGGAAATATGTCGCAAAGTTAAACACGGTTTTTTAATATAGATCCACAGAATATTGTGAGAAGTGTTTCAGTGTGAAGAGGTATGGTATAATAAATTATGGGATTTATCTATTTTATTTTTACTTTCACCATATTTTGCTTTGGTTTTGATACCCTCAAATTCGAAGCTATCTCTTTACAACCCTTCCTTTTCATAACCTATCATACTTTCATAAATCAGTCCATTTTCTTTAGGCTGTTTTTAATCCCAGTCAAAGACGGGTACTTTTTCTAGTATAAATATATATATTGAATGAATGACAAAAGTCTACATACCAAAGTTCATGACGTTGATTATCTCATAATGTATTTTTTTAATTCAGTTGACATTTACAATTCTTGGGATATAGACATTTGTTATTCATTCACTTTATTGCTATGCGCTGCTTAAATAAGGGATGGTAAATATTATATGACACGCTCCAAGAGCAACCCTGCACTTACTCTCTTTATGACTCTGTCGTCGACTTTTTGTAGCCCTTGGACCAACTCTTTTTCTCGCGTAGATAAATTAACTAAGACACTGAAACACACATTTTGATCACTTCTACACATGACCGCCACATCCTTTATTTCAAGTAGCGAAGGTAAGTTACTTACAAAAAAAAAATAATAACTGCTTGAATCTGATGAGTTCATGACAGTTAAAATCATATGCAGTTTATTTAGTGGACTTTAATGAAGTAAATGACGCAGTAAATACACGTGCATAAAATATTACGATGAATATATATAAACCAAGAATAAACTTAGTACTTCAAAAATTGTAGGATTTAGAAAATATTTATAACTATTACAAAATATTTATAACTATTACAAAATATTTATAACTATTACCAAATATTTATAACTATTACCAAATATTTATAACTATTATAAAATATTTATAACTATTACAAAATATTTACAACTATTACAAAATATTTATAACTATAACAAAATATTTATAACTATTACCAAATATTTATAACTATAACAAAATATTTATAACTATTACCAAATATTCATAACTATTATTTTTAATTTAATAACATTCGAAGCTAAAGGTTATTATTCAGTCCATATATGTATATATGTGCGTATATATATATATATATATATATATATATATATATATATATATATATGTGTGTATATATATATGTGCGTATATATATATTATGTATATATATATATATATATATATAAACCCACACATACATATATATATATATACATATATGTATGCATGTATAAAGAATAATTTTATACCTACAGCCACTGTTGACCCTCTAAACATACATTTACTACTCATAATTACGAACAAAGTTTATCGGACACTATTAGTATTTAGTGTGCACGGATGCTGAAATAGCAGCGGACACAAGAACCTTAATAAAGCATCTACGCAAGATTATTACATGCAATGCTAAGACTTTTCTACATAAGATAATAAATATGTATAAATAAAACATATATAATAAGGTTATGCGGCTAAATAGGGTTGAGGGTGATATAAGAAAAAGAAGGCATTCAAACTATTTTAAAACATTATTACAGGACAAGGTTATTTCGTGAAAAATGTTTTTTTATTACCTATTGAATCTCGAGAAACGCACGATTTAAATGTCTAAACTATGAACGAGTAAAAAAATCAACATGGCTGCCACTTGCAATTCGGCAGACCATATAGCATCCTTGACTTTGTGATGAAAAACCAAGATTGCGTGAAAAGGAAAATATTGTTATTTTTATTTATGTTGCTTTCTAGGCTGTATAGAATTCTACCAGTCCGAGCGTAGAAAGTATGAAAATAGGAATAGTATTGTTGTCATATCTGGGCTGGTACATCTGTTACTAGTTTTTCACTCCTAGACAAGGTTCAAAAGAGAGTCGCCAACCTGATAGGTCCTGAACTGTCGTCTAAGCTTCAGCCTCTGTCCCATTGACGGAATATTGAATCCTTCTGCTTGTTCTACAAGTATTTTAATGGTGAATGCTCCGACGAACTACAAGCACTGATATACAGATGTTCAAGTGTAACGTGCACCGATATTGTGATTGTTAAGCCTGGAGGATTTAACGAAAAGCTGTCAGATATCATATTATCGGCCATGGCAATCGGCTGCTGAGAATGTTTTTGTGACAGTTCAAGAAAAGAGCTTAGTCTTAGAAGCATTTACTATTATTATCTATTTACGTCATTTTTCTACTAAAAACCGGAGTGTAAACTGTATTTGGTTTAGACATCTAGCGATTAAACGTAATTTTGACTTTCATATTTATATACGGCCATATGACAACACCCACGAATTTAAGTTGACACCATACGTTTTTCAAGTACTAGCTCAAGTACATTTCTTTTGATTATGTCGAGGGCTTAAAGTTGATGAAACGCAAGTAAAAGCATGTATTGGTGAATAAATTCACTTTGCATAAACATTGGCGCTAATAATTTATCAAGTATCCCACTTTTATCCCTATAATTTCAATGAGATTCTTTTTGGTAACGTCAAAACAAATATCCTTTTATCAGTTTATTAAAGCAAGAGTATTGCGAGTACATGCCAACAAGTTTCAATATCAAGAAATCAAGAATCGTAAAATATATCGATCTGTCATCTCTCCGATTAAATAGGGAAAATAAGAGAATCGACCAAATCAGATACCATTTCCAACTATCGGAGATGATAAGTGTGTTGCTTCTAGTACACTTTTTGCTTATTTTTTCGAACATTAATGGGTGGTAAAAAGTGTATTGCCAAGGTAAATCTGATTAATTGACATCACGTGTCAATCTCTGAATACGTTGCATTATATCAGACTCTGATATATAGTCTAAATTCTACTGACTGATTAACCGCTTAATGATAGGTTTTCAACTTTTCTTGAGTTTCATAATCATGAATAGAAAGTTATGAACACCCATAAATAAATGAAATATATTTTAATATACATAGATTATTTAGGTAAAATATGATGATCGACAGTAGATAGGATATTTCTTGCGCGTAATATAATAAAAAAAAATACAGAATCATATCATGTAAATTCACGACCACATTTAATATTAGACTTGAACACAAACACTTAAATAAAATGTCCGCTTTTCCAAGAAAATTTAAACAATTGAAATTAGTTTAGTTGAGATAGTTGCACACGCATTGTAGATTGTTTGCGAATTTTAAAACAAGAACAAATTTAATCGTTGGACAACTTTATCTATTTTTTAAATATTGGTAACATACCTTAATATTAGCGAAAGCATCTGTGATGTTTGTTGACCAAACATAATACATATTTTTATATTTTTACCCATACAAGCTTAGCTAAACTGCTTGCGTTTCCTCTCGGCGATTGAAACACAAGTTAAGTATTAGTAAAAAATATAAAGCAAAACGTTATTCGTTTACTCGAGTATACCTATTTTTTAATTCTGGAAAAACGTTTTTGTATTCAAATTAAACTTACTGACAAATATTCCATGAATAACAAGTGCGTTGAACCGTATCATATTCAATTAGATAAATACTTAGACAAAGGGAAAGAAGTTTATATACAAACAGACACCCGCATTTTACGTTAGTTCGGTTTAGTATGAAATGGCTTTAGAATAGATGTGTATATATAGGCGTACATGCACGACAACACACACATACACATATGTGTATTTTTTAAAATTTAAAAAAAAAACATTATGCTAAAAGTACATACAATTTATATTATCCGATTAGGAGTTCAAATAAAGAAGTAAAACATTTTCCAATAATGTATTTCTTCTCATCAGAAAGAAAAAGGGTTAAAAAATATACAATAAAATTTGCAGATTAATGCATTGAAGGAAATAAACAATATGAAAGTTATCTTAATTGCGTCAAAAAAGTTATTTAAAAGTTAGTGAGAGATTATGAGTTTAAGAAATCAAGAAAACGTAAAAGAGAGAAAAAGGAAAAGGTAAAATACAAAGACAAGAACAGTAAAATGAAGCACAGGAAAAATTCAGAATGAGTCGTTTGAAAATCTATTGGTAATCTATTAGAAAATAGCATTATGAATTTTAATAGTAAAATAACGCTCCCAGAAATTAAACATCAGATCATGGAGAAGGGAAGTTCAATAATTTTATATATGAAACCGTTTTTGTTTTAAATAACGGAAAAAGCAAGTGGCAAATGGATGTGTTAAATTCGATATTTAATATATATATATATATATATATATATATATATATATATATATATATATATATATATATATATATATATATACTAGTTGTACCCTGCCCCGCGTTGCTGTGCCTTAATTTCGTGTAATGGAAAATTCTACTAAAAAGAGGAAATGCATGTTTCTTATATTCTTAGTACAGCAATCCACTCCAAAAAGTAAAAAAAAAAAAAAGCGAAAATAAAAAAAATATGGTACTCTTGCAGAATTGGATCCGGATCTTCGAAAGTTACCATCAATCATAGCTTGGGCTCGACCAACATTCAGTGGATTAAGCCGAAAGTTGCTAAAACGTTGAAACGCTAAATAGTTTTCTTTTTTATTGTATTCAAAGATGTGAGTTTTTAATTAATATTTGGGTAAGGGGGGTGTTACTATACACAGATTCGAAAAAGTTGTTCAAAAACGAATAAATGAAAGCAAAGGTAAGGTAAATTACGTTTCTTTCTAACTGGATAATTTTTTAGTGTTTTTATTTAATGTAAAATGTTTAATCGGCTGAAAAACGCAGTGTTTACCCATGTATTTGAAAAAGACGTATGTTGAATACGTTAAGTTTGGGAAAATCAGTTAAAACTATACAAAACAATGTCAGACACCTACTGATTATATTTTATTGTAACATAGGCTGACATATTAGGTGGGTTTCTGATAGTATTTTGTATAATTTTTTTAGTTTTAAATCATTTTTTCAAACATAACATCATCAACAGTGTCCATCACCGTTTGTATTTTTCAAATACACTGAGAAACACTGTTATTCGAGCTGACTAAACACCTTATAGTAAATAAAACGGGGTTGTATTACTAAACAGACACGAAAAAGTTGTTGAAAAAAAAAATAACAAATAAATGTTATCAAAAACAAGATAAGTTACTTTTCTACCTAACTGGATAAGATTTTAGTGTTTTTATTGAGTGTAAAATGTTTAATCGGTTTGAAAAAATGTAGTGTTTATCTGTATATTTGAAAAATACATTTGTATTTTTCAAATATACAGATAAACACTACATTTTACAGCGGCAGACTGTTGAACACATTAACTTTGGGAAAATGAGCTAAAACTAAAAAAACTATACAAAATACTGTCAGGAACTCACTCAATATATGCTACTGTGACATAGGCAGACATGTATTCAGTGGGTTTTAACAGTATTTTGTATAGTTTCTTTTTAGTTTTAACGCATTTTCCCAAACCTAATGTGTTAACACAGTCTGCCGCCATTTGTAAGTTTCAAATATAACAGTAAACGCTGTATTTTTGAGCCGAATAACAATTTTGCATTAAAAAAAACAAAAAAAAATATCCATTTCGGTAATAAAGTAACATATCTTCTCTTTGATAATATTTGTTAATAAGGTAACGTGAGTTGATTAATTGGGACTAATGCACTTACTGATCCGCGCATTTTTTTAAATCGTATTTCCAAGCTTTATTAAAGTTTTATGTTTTTTTGGTATTTTTTTTTTTAAGATTAGGTCCACCTCCACAATTTTCTTTTAAATGACGACTTTTTAAGGTTTCCGACTACGCTGAATACAGAAATCGAATTGAAATTTTGCAGAAATACGTTGTTATCGAGATATAGATAGTTGTTTTATGAATTGTATTCTTTGGCGGCCATCTTTGTTACGCCCATAGATTTGTTTATGAAGCGCGCAAGCGTGTAAAAAAGACGGCTGCCAGAGATTACAATGCATTATACAAATTTTTAATATCTCGATTACTTATTTCTGCAAAATTTCAATGCGATTTCCGTATTCAGCATAGTCGAAAACCTACAAAAGTCGTTATTTAAAAGAAAATTGTGGAGGTGGACCTACTCTAAAAATTTACCGTTTTTTTTTTTTCATTCAATATTAAGGTTAAAGTACAGAATAGGTACAAAACACCATCTTCTTCCAATGTTAAGAATGGCATTTTAAATAATAACTTTATTATTTCAGCACGGATCAATAAGTGCACGAGTACCCAATTTCTTTATAAGCATTCATATTTTGTTATATAAAAAACAACTTCTGTAAAAAAAAAAAAAGAAAAAACGTGCACGTTCAATCTTTGTTAAAAAAAGATTTTCTTAAAAAAAAAACCCCAAAAATACGGTACAAAAAAAGCAAAGAACAAAACGTTAATCGGCATTCATGCAGAGAGTGATTCTTGCTGAAATAATAACGTTATTATTTAAAAAGCCATTCTTAACATGAGGAGGGGTTTTTGTACCTATTCTGTACTTTAACCTTACAATTGAATAAAAACACATATCATAAAACTTTAATTAAACGTGGAAATGCGATTTAAAAAAATAGCGCAGATCAATGTCTGCATCAGCACCGAAAGTACAGAATAGTTAGAAAACATCCTTCCTCCCCATGTTAAGAATGGCTTTCTAAATAATGTTAATGATTCAGTACTGTTCCTTGTCTGCTTAAGTTTAACTTTTGTTTATTTAATTTTTAGGTGAATGTCCAGAATAGTTACAAAACACCCCTATCCACATGTTAAGAATGGCTTTCTAAATAATAACGTCATTATTTCAGTGGGGTAACTTCTCTGCATAAGAACCATGTTTTGTTTCTAAATTGTAAGGTAAAAGGACAGAATAGTTACAAAATACCATCCCTATGTTAAGAATGTCTTTCTAAATAACATTATTTCAGCACGGTATTTTCTATACATACGTACTATCTATTTTTGTTTATTAAATTGTTAGGTGAAAGGATATAATAGATGCAAAACTCACTCCCCATGTTAAGAATAGCTTTCTAAATAACGGTATTATTTCAGCACGGTACCTTCTCTGCATAAGTACTATCTTTTGTTTATTAAATTGTTAGGTGAAAATATAAAATAGTTACACAACACTCTCCCTTTCCCATGTTAAGAATGGCTTTCTTAATAGCGTTATTTCAGCACGGTACCTTCTCTGCATAAGTACCATCTTCTGTGTATTAAATTGTTAGGTGAAAGTATAACATAGTAACAAAACGTCCTCCCCATGTTAAGAATGGCTTTCTAAATAACGTTATTATTCTATTATTATATTATTATGGTACTTTTTCTACATAAGTACCATGTTCTGTTTATTAAATTGTTAGGTGAAAGTACATTACTCATGCAGAGAGTGATCCGGGTTGTAATAATAACGTTAATATTTAAAAAGCCATTCTTAACATGGGTAGGGGGTGTATTTTTACCTTACAATTGAATAAAAAAAAACATATTATAAAACTTTAATTAAACCTGGAAATACGATTTAAAAAATAGCGCGGACCACTCTTTACATTAGCACAAAAAAAACTGTACTTTTACCAACCAATTTTATATCGAAAAAAAAAAAAAAAAAAACTCAAAAAGCAAGCGACAAACTTTTTTTGGCCTTATATAATAAAGAAAAAATGTGTAAATTAAAAAATTTGGAAGATAAACAAATGAATTATGTTTTTTTGTTTGTTTTGTTTTACTTATCGAGTAAACAGAAAATGTAATCTACTTCTTTTCCGTCAATTCGTGGCTGTGAAATGAATCGAATCGGAAGTTCAGTTTTATCAACAAAAAGTTCGCACTAACGGTTAAAAAATATATATTTATTTCATTTAATATTTTTATAATTCGCGAGGTAAATTTATTTTAATAACATAAAAACATCCCTCGACTCTAAAGATGGGTTGTCTGAAAATTTCAAATAAATTGGTAACGTAGAAATATGTTTTTATTCACTTGTAACAAACCAGGAATTACACACACACACACACATATATATATATATATATATATATATATATATATATATATATATATACACGATGTGCCGCCTCCAGTAATTTTCCAGACTTTTTTGTACAGGCATTTAAAATTCTTGTAGACTCTTGAAGATACAGTATTTTATTGTTATACAGCTTGTTATTTGATTGACCAATTTTGAATAATTTGAAGTTCAAATAAACAGCTACAATAAGAATTAGAATACACTCTACTAACGCTGATTATTACAGCTGTTGAATTGTACAAAATGTAATTAGTACGCGAGGGCAATTTATAAGAACGATATGCTATGAAATTTGGTTTTTAAACTTGGACAAAATTACCATATAAACGCATGATATGCTTTCAGACTGCTTTTGGACCATCTTGCATGGATCGAGCATCTATTTTTGAGTGGCATAAGATAATCAAATAGGGCAGTAATCAGATGTATGGGATATATAAGGAAGTCAGATTACCAGCGTTGATTGGCGAAATAATGGATTTCGTGAATAAGAACCGGCTTGTGTCTATGGGGACAATAACTTCATAGACTGATGTCCACGTGTAAACTTACCGTTCGCGATGAACTGAAGATGCCGACGGTTTTCCCGCCTGCACTTTACCAGAACACCAGTATTTCCACAGATAAGATGCCCATCAAGAAAATTTATCATATATCCATACCTTGCTCCCCGTGGGTTTTGCTTATTTCCTAAGTTCAAGGAAAACCTTAGATGCAGTCGTTATGTGACAGGAGTGGAACTGTGAAGATGGTTAGTCCTAACGTCAGAAAGAGGACTTTCATGGGACATTCAATAAGTTGTTGGAGCAGTACAAAAGTTGGCTGCAGCCGGGGAATATTACTTCGAAGGGAACTAGATTTTTGTGTGTGTACTATCAATAATAGTACCTATACGTAAAACGCCTGGAAACTTATTAAAGAAAGCTTGTGTATATAATGGTTGTATAAACACTGCTCGATGATCAAACAACGTATATAATATATTTATTTAAACAAATATCATTGGGGGTACGCGTACATAAGTTTTTTTTTTTTTTGCGGTGACTCCTTTCAATTACACTGCATCATCAGGCGAACATATTCCTTAATATTAAACTCAAGAATTTACATTCTTTTTTATATTAAAACTTAATCAATTATAAAGAAAATTGAAACAGCAGCAAAACAATATACAGGAAGTAGAATGATAAAACGAATGAAGAGATGTGGTGAAAATGTCAGCTCATGTGTACCCTGGTCAGTTTGAGATGCAAAATGTGTTTCGAATCTCTATTTTTCTGCTATCAGTCAATTTTCCGTAATCAATAACCAATACACAACTTGGCTTTTTTATGGCGTCTTACTTATTTATATTTTCCCATCTTTATCTTGGTATTACCTTTCTCTATGTCTATTTCTCAGGCTTATTGCCAAGACTAATTTCTCTGTTTTCAATCAGCTGCCTTAGGTCTTAAGGATCTCGGCACTAAGCACAATTAGCTGAATGTACGTTTTCTAGGTAGTTCGTTGGAGCCCAGAGAAACACATTTCTCATCGGTTCTCGCTTGCTCTTTTAGCATAGATAACAAACCGTAGACGTCGCTCCCTGAGAGTAGTAGATATGGCGGGTAGGTTGCCATAAAGTTGCTGCCGCATAGGATAATCTTTCTGGGATATATTTGACCCTGTTCGTTGCATAAGAGTATACGTGCCGTCTAGCTTCCATACAAATCTTTTGCTGAATGTCAAGGTGTTGCCATATTACTATAGATCACTGGCATTTATTTTGTAGTAGACAGAGTGCGCTCATATATAAACAGCATATATATATATATATATGTGTGTGTGTGTGTGTTATGTGTATGCATGTGTGTGTAAACCTTTTATACACACAATTGTATCAGTATATACAACTGTAAATAAAACACACACACAAACGCATATATATATATATATATATATATATATATATATATATATATATATGCGTTTGTGTGTGTGTTTTATTTGCAGTTGTATGTTCACTGTTTTGGGGAAAGAATTCCATCAAAGTGCCCGATTACAAAGAATACTTTTCAACATAAGAGCTTAATATTTATTTATTTATTTATTTTAAACTGCACAAAAGAGTAGAAAAACATTGGTACCGTCAGTCTCACACCTAATATAAGGGGGAGCAGTTCATGATAAATAATGCTAGGATCTCGTCAGCAATATTGTTTCCAGAAAGGAATATGGTTGACAAGTGCCTAGACCTGTTTACCATTAACTGGTCACTCTTATTATGTTAGGCTAGAAACCCACGTTACCAATATTTTTCTGACCTTCAGTACAGTTATATATATATATATATATATATATATATATATATATATATATATATATATATATATATATATAAACAAGTAGTCAATAAAAAATGTTAAAACACTTTTAAAAAGAGTTAAACACATATTTAATTTTAAAAAAGAAGGACAAAATAAGTGTATAGTCCTTAATCCGCGGAGTTTCGAAGAATTACTTTCCTTCTCATCACAGTGTGGGATTTAGCAAAATTATTTGATGAAACTACAAGTAAGTCATAGAGCTTACTTTGTTATAAATAGTGAAGTAGAGCGAATATGGTGAAGAAAAAGGTGATTTCACGTGAATGGATTGTCTGGTGATGGGTAAAATATCAAATAACGATAAAATCCAAAAATCAACTTACTCGTAGTTTCATCAAATACCTTTGCAAGCAAAATCCGATCCCGCATTTTGCTTAATCCTACACTCTGATGAGAAGGAACGTATTTCTTCGAAACTGTGCGGATTAAGGACTATCCACTTATTTTCTGGTTCCTTTTTAAAATTAAATATATTTTTAACTCTTTTTCAATGTATTTTAAACATGTTTTATTAACTACTTGTTCTTATTATAAGCTATATTCCCTATTTGGTTTTTATCGAGCTTTTACATCCGGTTGAGATTACTTTATAAATATTAACTCTTCAATACTTATATTATACTTTAGTTTTGCCATCTTGGATTATTTTGGAAAACTTAACTGTAACGTTTTATGTACCGCCGCAACTATGTATATATATGCTAAGTATATAACGTCTATGTAAGAGTCCTCCTGCTAAATCCTACGGGTAAGTGTTAAACGGACAGCACAGTTAACACTTAAGAATAAACATTGAGGAGAGACAGTTCCAGCCCATGTTTACATTCATATTAACATTTAAGAGTTGTGCGCAATTCCCATCCCGATTTTAAACGAATGTTTCGATGTTGAAATGAATTTCATTTTTTATTGCAGGATTTATTTGTTTACATCAAATCCAACATTTGATTTCCTGCAAGTTCTAGCCTCCTAAATGAGAAACGATCGTTCAAGAAAAGAAAAAAAAACACAGCATGATGGATGTATAGATGTGTCTGTCATATCAACTCGTAGTTCCAACATGTTTAGATCTCGCACTTGAGGAATTACCAAGAACAATGTCGTAGGTGAGGTAATATCACGTAACGAGAAATTTCCAAAAAAACATTATCGTACTTTTAGCAAAATGCTATTATCGATTTTTCTTTTATTGTTATCGATCTTTCAAAGCCATTCCTCTTTAATGATATATTAGCAATATTAGACTAACTAAACGAAAATTATATATTTATTTTTCAAATATTTAAAAGAACTATTTTTCGTAACAATAATAAAATAATCTGAAGGAATTATTATTATTATTATTATTATTATTATTATTATTTATGTTATTATTATTAATATAAAAATATTCAACAAATCTCATACTTAAAGACCCGAACGATGAAAAATTTTCAACATACACTCCTCACTCTCCCAACCATATATATTATTTTGTTCAATTTCGGCTGTATTCTTTAAGCATATTTGTAACCACAAATAAAGAAGTGTTTGTGTAAGCAATATATATATATATATATATATATATATATATATATATATATATATATATATATATACTAGCATTTCAGCCCGGCGTTGCCCGGGTGTTTGCAGGTGGGTGTCCAGCAAAAAAAAAAGAAGGGTAGTAGGAATGCAGGCTCGAACCCGTACCGCGAAGGAGAAAAAAAAACGGGGAAAAACGTGACGTCTATCCTGTTAGGACTAACGCCAAACCGGAAGTGACGTAGGTTTTAAGTTAGGCTCAACAATCGAAAGGAGGGGATGGTTTTCGCAAATCTTGGCGAAAAAAGTGACCGCCCCTGTAGAAAAGTGTCTAGTTGAAGGTGAAGATATTAATGTTCCAGCCAATTCTTCGATATTTGTCATCTGAAAAGGTCGACCTTCAAAACGATACTGATCTTTGTAAAATCCGTCGCATCTATCAAGAGTTTAAGGCAGACATGCAAACATACATACATACATTTATATATTCTTAACTAAAGATTTTCGACCCAAACCGATTAAAAAGCTTGCCCTCTCTGAATACCCTTTATATAAAATTTCAAATTTTTAGACCAGAAATTGTCTGAGTAATTTGGTAGAGACCGCAGACGACAATTATTTTAACTCTGACCCCTTAATATTTATTGTTTTGGGCTCAAATGTGTTATTAAGTTAGATCCATGTCCAAGGAACCTACATCTAAAATTTAATTTTTTTATACCAAAAATTGTCGGTGGAGTTTGGTAGAGTTCTCAAAATTCAAAACTCTGACCCCTTAACAGCCAAATTAACTGATTACAAAGATATTCTCAAATCTCAGTACCCTGTATATCAAATTCCGAGTCTCTAGACTTGAAATTGAAAGATTTAGTGGGTAGGGAAATGTACACAGACACACAGAGAGCCAAACAGAGAGGCACACGGACATGTTCACTTATATATATGCATATATATATATATATGGCTTACTTTTTTAAAGTACATTGTGATAAAGTTCGTTATCTACTTAATAGTTTGTAAAAAATATCGGATTGGTTGGATAATTCCTTGATTTTTGGTAGATTTTTAAAGATACTCCGTCAAAAAATACTTGATCTCTCCTCACTGTTGACCATGCTTAGTGTAATATCATGCAGTTAACACAAAGACAATTTCTATTTACTTTACATATAGCTCTTATTTCATAGGGGTTGCAATGTCAAGTTCAATTTACTATTCTTAATATCAGGGTCTATAAACGCCATCTTACCTTCATGGGCGTTATTGACGACACTGTCGTCAATCGAATTACTCGGAAACGGTAAATCAGCTATTGACTCGAGCAGTCGTCGCCTAATATAATTAAATATTTCTTTGTCCCTAATCCTGGCCTATTTCGATAATCCAATTCCATAATAGTTGACGCTTTGTCCCAGCCGAAGTGCTTGCCATTGTCGATTTTATATTTTCGATACGCAAGAATTGCTATCGTTATTAAATCTATTTGTTTACTACTTTTTTACAATATTTTTATTGCTAAATACATTAAGCTTAAATGTGCATACTTATATATTTCACTAGCCAACGTACTCGTTGTCTAATAGAAGGATAGCAATGTGTTACCTTATCATTCTATACAAGAAAAAGATTCCAACAAGATTTTTATACCAATAGGACCAAGAAAAGTTCAGACCTAATCTACTATTATTTTTTCAATTTTGATCACTCATTTACTGACCTCTATTTCATTTAGGTCGTAATTACTTTATTGGTTCATGATATTAGGCTGAGCCGTGAGTAAACTACTTCATGATTAACATCGTCATTTTTTCAGTCACTTATTTACCATTGTAAACCAGACACACATGTTTCGTGTCACAGAACAATTCGAAGAAACATCGTTGTGTTGTTCTTACAACAGTTTCTCCTTATGGTTATCAACAACCTTCAGGCACACTTATGCATGTTATAGCATATCGATCCCACCGATTGCTATAAATCATTTATCATCCTAACTGCTATAGAGGATTAAGGAAAAACACTAATCACAATTATTGAAGTGGACACATCTCCTCTATCCCATAACTCTTAATGTCGATATATATAGCAAGTCTTCGCCTTGTTGCTTGATAACGCCCACCATATCTAAAATATGTAACTACAACTACCTACATCATAGATGAGCGATCATTTCCCATTTTCCCACCAAAATATTTCATAATACAAAACTAAGCTCATTTCTCATACATCAGGGTGACTCACTATTGTGTTTTCCAGCGCGTACAAAATTACCCCTATAATTCCCATATGCTAACCACAATGTTAACTTAATAATTCACGTTATCGAATCGATACATAACGCGGCGTCATATTTAGAATTTTTTCACACTTTTTAACCTCAACAATTTACACCACCATGACCTCTTCTGCAATTGTATTTATCGTTAGTTTTTTTTCATAAAATTTGCCATATATTACCGCTTTCTTCCCGGACAAAATGAAGTATTCATACCATTTTATAAGACGGGCTATACAATGGGAACCTAAAGCATTCAATATTAACTCATCACCAGGGTTTTCTTGAATTATTCGAAACAGTACAATTATTTTCCGCCTACAGTAAAACCAATCTCTTCTATTTAATATTGTGCGATGATCACCCGTATAAATTACGGTTTTATCATCTTAATTTAAATAAATATTATGAGATTAAAGATAAAAATCAATAAACTCCCCCGTAATGACCCTACACAAAAATAGACAACAAATATACACTAAAATTACTTGCCAGGTTCAAATAAAAAATCATTATACATAGATTAACAGAAACAAAGTTTAGTTCTTCTTTCACTTGTTTTGTGTGATTCTAAAGCCGGGAAGTTCAAAATACAGAGAAAAAATCTATTTTTCTGGACAGCCTTAGAAAATATCTTGTTTTAGCTTATTGACTGCAAGACGACGGTAATTTCACATCAAAAATCATAAGAACAATTCTACATAATAAAATGACAGTACAAGTTCCCCTCTTGACCAAAGTATCGTATTTTTACAGCAAGACATGCCATATATAAATTCAATACCTCTTGCCTAATACTCACTACCTTATGTAGCTTTCAAACACCATTTTAGACACATTTAGCCGTGATAATAAAATGTTGCATTGAATCCGACGAGCAACACAATCATGATCGCAACATCTTAAGAGGAAGTAGTCCTTATTTTTATCTCTAAATATTTAGTCCTAACACTGCGACCAGTTTTCATCATGGCCAATCCAAGATTTTCCACAGATTGTGTGATTACACGAATCATAACTAGCCCATAGATGCAAAAACATTACAGAAACTTTCCAATCTCTAATTTCTAAATAATAACAGCTCCTTCGTCAAATACCTTTCATTCTGTTTGGCTGAATTCTAGAAAATTCTATTCCGGAAATATATTTTTCGATTTATAAACGAATGATTAATAAAATTAAAAATATGGCATCACTAAGAGTTATATTATTTGATCCGGCGATGACACTGATGCAATAAACACAACTTCGGTTGTTAAAACAATTACAAAAACAATGATAAATGTAAATAAACAATGCAAAATGCAACTTCTTTAGAAGACAAATTAAATATTTATCGATATTCAGTAAATTTACACGTACATGCTTGTGTTAAGTTCAACGTGCGCTCGAAAGCAAAAAAATCGCAACTTTAGTTGTAAAATACTCTGCAAAATATAATAAATGAACATTAACAAAACAAACTGCAAAAGAAAAGGAAATATATGTAGATATGCTGTAAATTTACATTATATTTAACTTTTCAGTATTTCTGTAAAAATGAAAATTTCTACGTAAATGAGAAAAAAACTTTTGTTGTTAAAAACATAATGAATATAAATAAACAAACCAGTCTGTAACTTCCCTTGAGATAAACACATACACACACACAGACACACACACACACACACACACACACATATATATATATATATATATATATATATATATATATATATATATATATATATATATATATATACTAGAAAAATTACCCTTCGTTGACTGTGTTCAAAAACTGCCTACAGGAAATGGACTCTCATTTATGAAAGTATGATAGGTTATGAAAAGGAAGGGTTGTAAATTTTGGGTGAATTTGTGGGTATCAAAACCAAAGCAAACTATGATGAAAGTAAAAATAAAATAGATAAACCCCATAATTAATTATACCATACCTGTTCACACTGAAAGACTTATCAAACTATTCTATTGATCTATATTAAAAACCTTCTTAAACGTTGTGACATATTTCCATTCTATGGAGGTCAGGCGCGAACGAACACCCCATAATTTTATTATACCATATTTCTTCAAACTGAGACATAATTATCAAAGTATACTTACACAGATAGATATGGAAAGTCTTTATTAAAGTTTGTACCTATTTCTATTCTGTGGAGGCCAGGCTCGAACGCAGACCCCACAATTTTATTATACCATCCCTATTTAAGTTAAAACATACTGATCAAAGTATTCTTATGTACATCTATATCAAAAACACTTGTAAACGTTTGTTTTTATTTTTAATTTTTTTATTTCCATATTTTGTGGACTAGGCGCGACCGTAGACCCCAAAATTTAAATGAACCACCGTTCTGCCAGATCAAATGTAGCCATCCCTGTGTCTCGATACATCTTCAATCATTATATGTAATCAGTTTTCTAAAATAGTCACCCATACAGGACCCTATTCGTGACCAGACCCACATATATACACGCACATACACAAACATTCAGTTTTATATATATATATATATATATATATATATATATATATACTCAGTAAATTAAAAGTAGTTTTTCATTGTCTTTCTATTTATTCCGTTAATTTTCTAGATCAAATTATGCGGGATGTCCATTGTACAGATCGGCCGATAAAAAAAAAAGCTTCTTCGATATCCTAGCGAAATCAGACTACCGAAATGTTAATTTTTATTTAAAACACTATTAATAATACATACCTGTGTTCAGTTTACACTATAATCAATGTTATCTATCTAATTGTTACGAGTGACTTAGTTAAGTCTTCCATGAGCCCAAAAGACAAATCATTTCGGCTATATTTGTTTTGACACGTGACATGTGCCGTAAAGACATGGGAGTAGCTTAAATTTCTAACCCCTACACAAGCTATTCTCATTTAATTATTAATTTATACTTTATTAGTTTGCATACATTATCACGACATGGAAATTCATTAAATACTACTGGTTTAACATGGCTATCAATATTCCTATTAGTACAGTACCGACCAAATTACAGTTGTATTTGAAAGCAATATCTACACTGTATTGAGAAAATAAACATATAAAAAATACATTTTACCTTTTCGGTTTTTTGTTATTTTGGAGCCGCAACCACACCTTGTCGGTACATTTTGGTTTTACATGGTAGTAACCATTTATCAAGGCCCAGAAGCTACTCTGGGATAAGTGTTATTGCGTTTAGAGTAATCAATGGGATAATATCGCGGTAATCGTTAGTAATGGAGATTTGATAATGTGTCTTACTTAAGGGCAGCGGTTTATCAGGAATTTGTTTATGTTGGACTTGAAGACATTCAAGTTGTAGCCGTGGTGAAACAGGAAAACGGAAGAGAGTTCACCAGCCGTGCACTTCTAAGAAAGAAGCTTTGTTCATGGAATCTACGTTTTGATTTAGGCACAGATAACGAGTGGGGAAAATTATTGACAGTGGTTTCAGTTAGACAGGTGTTTGTCGTGAAAGATTGGCGGGGGGGCAGATATTAGAGCTAAGACGAGCACTTGCCATGGAAATAACGATAAAGCAAAGACAGGCTCGCAACGTCTCTTCTGTAGGAGAGAGGTTGCAGGGAAGGGAAATGGGCATCCCCCACTAATGTACGAAGTCTATCGTGTACTCTGCCAAGGCAGGATAGGCTGTTTTTAGCAGCTCCTGCCATGATGTGGCTGCGGTACTCCACCCTTGGACTTACTTTGCTTTTATATAGATAGAGAATTACATCAGCAGTGAGATATCTTCTAGAACAGTAGAAGGATTTTTTTCAGCGACCTTGGCAACAGACTTGATCTACGTGTTCCATTTCAGATCAGGAATAAAGGTCAATCCCAGAAGCTTGTAAAAACATGGAGCCTCCCAACGACCAGAGCCATCCATTTTAATGGATGCCAGATGGGTATCAGAGCGTTGATGATGTAAAGATAGGAGCTTGGTTTTAGATGCATTAAAAGGAACCCGCAACCTCTTCCCCCTCTGTACCACGCGCTCAAGATCAGACGAGAAAAAATTAGAGTGAACTTTATCATTTACCGTCTTTGATTTGTTGTCATAGATGGTCATGTCATCGGAATAGATGCCAAAGAATGATCTAGTTATACAATATTAGTTTGCACGTCATTTTAATTATTGGTATCTTTTGAGATGAGTAATTTGTATATTTATTTAATTATTTCTCATAGTTATAGTTGTTCTTTCAGGATTCCAATATTAAAAATAATTCGGTATGGACATGGCAATAGGAGACCAAATAAAACTTTCAAACATGTACATATATTTATATGACCAAAACCATTCCACCTTGATTGCTCGTCGGAGCCCGTTTTGCAGTGGATGGAAGCGTTGAACCTCTACATTTCCTTCTAGGCATTGTCTGAAGATAGCGGTTTCAACCAAAGCTGGCCAGAAGATTAGTTAACCGAAGACATACAGATAAGACAACGATATGGAAAAAAGTAATTTCTGTTAAAAGACTAACCATTTTTATTTGGTCGGTGTTCGCCGCCTGACGAATGCCAGAGGAAGAGTTGGCCGAAACTTCGTGAAACAGCAATTATGAAGATGGTAATAACAGTCCACAACTAAATAATTATAGTTTTCAATGATAAGTGCTGAGAAGTGTGTTAAAATACTTTTCATTACGATTGTTGCTTACGTTTATAATTATTACCGTATTCATATAATTATTAGTACGTACCAAACATGGCATTTCATAATTACAACAGTTATATCATATATGCACAAGTATAACTAAATATAATTAAAAACCAGAATTTTATTTTTTCATTTTATAAGGAAAAACTGGAATGCATACATTTATATTTATTTTTCTTTATTAAAAAAAATCTGCTTTTGTAAACCTCGTGTGTAGGTTTGGAGAAATAAACTTGTTAGTCCGCCGCAAAATGGGGGATATAAATTCATGAGGAAAAAATTAGGCCAAGAGTGAAAAAAGGAAGAAATCGGTTTTTCACTTTTTATTTCATGAATTGTTATTAATTTTAACTGAACATTTCTATTTTGTAGATCATTATTATAATAGCATATAATAATAAATGGAAGACTTAATCTTAAAAATGATAAGATCGCATTTGATGAGCATATAAAAAAAACGAATTGCAAAAATAAGGCAGTTCAAAATGACTTACAAGCAGATTTTTGATATTTTAAGAAAAGAAAAAGTGAAAACATTTATTTAGGTAGTGGAGCGAATTGGGCAAGGATTCAAAGTCGAATGCTTGCTAAAAAGTAAATATGGATCTGGTCTCCCTAGAGCATTCTCTGTGAATGACGACCGCAGGCTTAAATTAACTGTTTTGAACAATTGAAAGAAAACTTATGTTGACCATAGCAAAGAATTCAAAACAGGGGCTGGAAATGTTCTTTCTAGATATACAATATCTAGATGAATGAAAGAAATGTGATTTTCTTCTAAAAGGTGTGCAAAGAAGCCATTTTTATCTTAGAAGAACATCAATGATAGAAAAAGATTTTCTCGTGTTATGGCAAGAAAGATACAGACTGGTTCAGAAAAAGGTTTTCGGTCAGAGGAATCAATATTTTGTCTTGTTATTGATGCTCCCGATGCTCCCGAATGGTGCAATCGAAGAACTGGAGAAGGATTTTCACCGAGTTGTATAAAAACAACATCTACACATCGGAATGGAGGGATAATGATATGGGGAACTTTTATTGTAGCAGGATTTAGGGAACTTATTAGAGGTGAGAAGTCAATCAATGCAAAAGAATACATTGGAATATTAGAAACAGGAATGTTACCAAGTATCCAGAAGCTGGGAATATCTCAGAACATTATTTTTCAACCTTATAATGCCCCTACACACACTGTTAACGTCACAAAAAATGGTTTTCTGGTAATTCAATTAATGTGATATTTTGGCCAGTTCAAAGCCCCGATTTATACCCAACCGGGAATATTTGGTCCATATTTTTCCCTGCACTGGATAGAAGAACCTTTTCGAAAAATGACAAACTGTGTGAAGCTGTGCCAAGCGAATGGAATAGCACGTCCTCTTCACAGTGTTCCACTTTGGTTGAGAGCATGCCTGAAAGGATTGATATTTTAAAGAAATCAAAAGGGAATGCGATTTCATCCTAAGCATTTATTAAAGTAAGTGTATTGTTCTGTGTTATTAGTCTCGTTTAAGTTTCCTTGTTCCAATGTTCTTTGTTCAATATAGCTTTTAGTTCGATAAAATGTATAAAAGCTGTTGGCCCATTTTTTTTTTTTTTTTTGCTTACGAGTGTATATATTTCTATATTTTGTTTTTCTATATCTCGCGATAACTCTTGGGTGTGCCCTAGGGGCTCTTTTAGGTTTAATCAAAACACTGTATTCTTGAGACTATTGTAACATATGTGTCAAAAATGTTCTATTGTCTACTTAGCAGTTTTGCATATTGCTGAACACAAATTTCAATATGTTAAGGCCGTGGAGACTTTTGGGACTAAATGAGGGGGTAACAAAAGATGGGGTTGGTCATTTTTTTTGTTGTGTCGTTCAGCACTCAAATTCATATATGTTAAGGCCCAAAACTGCACCGATTGTTCATTTTCACCACAAGTTGACGTCGCCTGGGGATTGTTTGGGCTAAATGGAGGGGTATATGATGGACTTAGCCATTGTTTTCATGCCTGGTTCACTATGCACACAGGGAGAACATGCTTAATTTGTTTTATTTTTCATTTCGTATTTATGTTTATGGGGCCCCGATATTGTTTGCGGCATATCGCTCCCTTTTTTGTCAACCGAAAATTTAAAGCACGTCGAATGGGCTCGGCTTGTAAATACGATCTGTCACATATTAGTGTATATATCGATACCACTGCGTGTTTTTTACTGTATTATATGCCATGGGTCGTCAGAATTGTGTATATAACATTTATGTAACATGCCGATTGTCTAGGCCTGGGTGCGCGAATATCTATATATGGGTTCACAGAAGACGGGACGAAATAGCGGTATATTTGCCAAGCAAAATTTTCAGAATAAAAAAGATCAACTCCTGACTTAATCGGACATTACGTTATATAAACCAATATTCATTTGTCTCTAATAATGACCTATTTTATTAATCCAATTTCGTCATCCTTAATGGCTTTGATACACAAAGGGGTTGCCTTTGTCTAGTATGTATAATTTATTATTCGGAACGATTGTTATCGTTTGAAAATACATTCATCAATGCTTTACTATATTTTCAAACTATTTTAATCTAATATACATCAAGCTACAATACGCAAACTTAGATGTTTACTAGTGAACCTACTCGCTTGCAAATAGGTGAGCCGAATCTATCATATATATATATACATATATATACATATATATATATTTGTATATATATATATACATATATGTGTGTGTATGGATGTATATATATATATATATATATATATATATATATATATATATATATACACACACAGAGTAACCCGGATAAGAGACTTATATACTATATATAACATTATTGACTCTATAACATAATTGAATGAGGATTAGCAAATATTCCACACTTCCAATACTACTATTGTCATCTTTTTTTGTTTGTTTTTCAATCAAATCGATGAGTAAGAATCTATAGAATAATTATTTTGAAACGATATCTTTGTAACTATACATGGATCGAATCAAATTGGTAGAGTGTTATTTTCGTTTAATCACAAGATAGGTTACGACCTTCTTAAGAAAAAAAAGATGATTTCCATAATTTGAAAATAATATTTATTGTTATAATTTTAAGTAAATAAGGAAGAGACATATGCGGTGGGTTAATTTAAATGGTATTTAACACTACAATATAAATTATGACATGGACGACTCAAAGGGCCGGTTGGCTCTATAATTGATGGTGCGGAAACTTAAAATGCATCATAAAAACTGTTATACGTAACTCTTTATTAAATTTAGTGTGCCCGGGCGACAGCAAAATACACTGCTGAGAGAAAATGATAAAATAAAGATTATAGTGGTTTAATCATTTTTGATTATCTGTCAACAGCAATGTCATGTTAAAGGTTGAGCGAAAACATATGTGGTGAATTAGTGCAAATAATGCGATGTCATATATTGAAGAACACGTGTTTACACCTCGACTACACTTACATGGCCTAGGGATTACGTACATGCCCCCAAGGACCGGGTAACCAGCTTGCGAATTTTTCAGGTGAGATTACGTGGGAATTCAAAGAGGGGGCCAATCTAGACAAGGCGGAAGTGACGCTGTTGTTGTTGATTGGGTGGGGGAACGTCCTACATCATACCACCCCGCATTATATAATGTTTTGCAGAGCAGAAAAAAGTCATTTTTATAGTTGTTTCTGAGTTTTCGGGGTTGAATTTCTGAGTGGCGATATATATATATATATATATATATATATATATATATATATATATATATATATATATATAAGCTGTACCTTGCTACGCGTTGATCTGCTCAATTTGGTGTAATGGCAACATCCCCATATTAAGAACGCCATATTAAAAATGGCTTTTGGAATGAATACCACAGTTCTCCGACGTTAAGACTTTTTTTTTTTGTAATAAATTGCTAGTTGAAAGCACATAATAGTTACCAAATACTATCCCCTCCCCATGGTAAGAATGGCTAAAGAAAATAACGATTTTCTTTGTATAAACGTATCTGTATGTCACCTAAAAATGTCTTTAATGTAGGAAAAGCATTCATATTATTTTTAGAAAAAACAACTTCTTGTAAAAAAAAGTGTATTTTCACTGTTAAAAGTTTTCTGGAAAAAAAGAAAGCTTTGACCTAACAATTTATGGTAAAACAGCAACACCCCAACAATCGATTGACGTATAATGTCACAATATTTTTTGCCAGATATGCCGTTTAGTAGTACAAATAGCCTATAACCGTGTTATCAAAAAAAAAGGGGCACGTTGGGTCGTCACCGGAATATATCAAGAAGTTTGTTTACGTATAATTTATTTTAGATTAACCACATTGTTGAACAAATAAAAGGATTAAATATGTTTTATTTCATAATTAATTATCGTTTTATAATAAAACTTTTAAAACATTAAACAATACAAATAATACGTTATTTAAAAAAAAATGTAAAATGAAGTTTTAAAATGATTAAATGTGTTTTATTTTATAATGTAACATTTTTATTTTATAATTAAAAATGTAAAACATTGAACAATAAAAATAAGATTTTGGTTTGATTTTACATTTTATGTTGTACTCGGATGCATATGATGATGCGTCTCCACAATAATTCAATCTTTAACTTCATCTTTCATTATTTCTTTTCGGGAACAAAACCAACATGTTATTCATATTGTTTAATGTTTTTATTTTTAAATTATGAAAATAAAACACATTTAATCGTTTTAAAACTTCATCTTTCATTATTTCTCTGTTTTATTTGTTAAACGAAGTTGTTAATTTTAATTAAATTTTAATCGCAGAATTATATTTTCAATAATCACGTAAATATAAACAAACTTTCTTTGTACGATATATGCACACCGTGTCGACTCAACGTGTCCCTGTTTTTGTATAACAGGGTTGGAGGTTATTTGTACAACTAAACGGCAAATCTGCCTTTTTTATAATTTCACGATACCTTATCGTTTAATAATAAATTGTTAGCTGAAAGCGCAGTATAGTTACAAAACACCATTCCCTTGCCAATGTAAAAAAACTATAATTTCAGCACGATACGAAAAATGCATAATAACTGTACTTTCACCTAACAATTTGTAGTTTCACTAATAAAAATAAATTCTGGGGTACTTATATATTTTTTGTTACTGTGTTTAAATAATAATGCTAATATTTTGAAAGGTATCCGAAACATGGGAAGGATAGTATGAATAAAAAAAATATCGTGAAAGTTTAATTTAGCCAAAAAAAACTATGTAAAAATAGCGTGATGTCAAAAATGCATAAGCACTAAAATGTGGTTTAATTTTACAGGAGACATTGTTCCTGGGTGCATACGATGGCAGATGCTAACATTACTATGTTTACATATATTTTTTTAATATCTAATAAATGTAAGATAGTGAGAAAACCCCTCACCTACTCCGTAAGAATTGTTTTCCAAATAGTAACGATATATTTCAGCACGGCACGAAAACTAAATAAGAACCAAAAATTTCATTTTTATTGGTCAATGTTTGTCATTCTAAATAACATGAAAGACATGTAATCATTTCAAAACTTCATCTTGCAGTTTATTTTTTTTAATTTGTTAAGCACGTGATCACGTTTTCAATAAGTATGTTACTATATTTTACCCATTTAAAGTCATATGCTAACACACTCGGGTGATAAACCTTATTTGTGTCAAGTGTGTAGTTCAACATTTACACACCGAAAAATTTTAACACGCCACATGCTTACACACTCTGAGCAGCCATAAAGGGAACAACATCTATTCTTAAAAGAGCCCTCGGATATTAATTTAAATCATAACAGAATCAAGTGTTAGCTCCAGGAGGGAGCCCCTTGATCTCTTAATACTTACTGAAGTAAAATAAATAAAAAAAGGGAGAAACGTTATTCTTGTGACGTGTGTGATTCAAGATTTTCAAATAAATCAACTTTAAAAAGGCATAACTTAACACACATTGGCAAAAAAAAACTAAATAATTGCACTTCTTTTGCTCGATACGGGTGACGACTTTTAAAAGTTCATTTTAGTAACTACCTGGTGTGAGTATATATGTACAACTAAACGGCCAATCTGCCCCCCCCCCAAAAAAAAAAATCGGTAATATTTTATTTAAGACTGCATCACGTTCGTATATAAGAAAATAATGCTATGTAGAATTATTTCGGTGTGCTGAAAAAGAACATGCAGACCATTTCCGTCGCACAAAAAAGTAGTTTTCATGATATGAAGAAATTACTTTTTCGAAAAGGGGGTGATTACTTTGCGATGTAAATGTAACTTGGAATGAGCACCCACTTTGTGCCCACATGAGAGAGTGGCATTTTTTCTGTTTATTTTTGTTTGATTTCCTTTGCATGGTAATAACCCCTGGACGCTGGGACTATTTTCCATTTCACAGCCCTAGCCATCGTTTACGCTACGCGCCAGCATAAACAAAGGGTGATAAATATGCACTAGCGTACCAAACTGCCTTGTCAAAAAAATATTATATGCAATAAAAACGAAAGAAAATGCCCTCTTTCTCAGGAGGCCAGAAAGTTGGTGCTCATATAAAATAAAATTAACATGGAAAAGTAATCACCCCTTTTTCGGGAAAGTTAATTTCAAATCTCATGCAACGTATTTTTTGCGACGGAAATGGTTTACAGTTTTATTTTTTAGCACACCGAAATCTACAAAACATGTTTTGTTATATACGAACGTGAGACGGGCCTTCGGGGGAGAAAACTTTGCATGTAAACCAGAAAATTAACTCGATAGAAAAAAATGGATGGAAAAAATCTAAACAATCAAAACGTTATAAAAGTTAAGTTGAACAAATGAATCTAAAAGTAAAAAACTAATGTTTTTTGTAATTATCGATTAAACAGATATTGAAATATTGTCAATCGGAAGTCAGCAACTCATGGTGCATGGGTAAAAATAGTTCCACATTTACTGAAAATATTTTTATTTATTGAATAATAATTTCTGTATTACTGTTTTAACAATTAAAAAAAAAACAGGATATTATAGTCAGAATCATTATGTTTCGTCATTTCAAAATGGTAAACCGGAAGTATATTCGCTAATCGGTTCGGATTATATCGGAAATTTTCCCCGACGAATAAACATTTTTTTTAATAAGCTAATATTTACTTTTTTATAGTTAAAAACACAGTTATATAATAACGATTCACTGTTATAAAATTTAAAAGAAAACGGGATTGCAAATTTCTAGTTTATCGATTTTGACTACAATTGTCGTTCCGTATATATATATATATATATATATATATATATATATATATATATATATATATATATGTGTGTGTGTGTGTGTGTGTGTGTGTATGTTGGCGTGTGTATACATACACACACACACACATATATATATATATATATTTGTTGAATTAATCAGTAGACAAGAAGAGCTGAGGTTGTTTTCTTTCACTGTGCACTGAACATTTTCCTATCGGACTGCGAATTGTGAATTATTGTTTTTTTTCCCCCTGCCGGTGTCCGATCAGCAGAACGACGGCATATCAACCTCGACACGGGAAAAGTGAATAGGCACCGGCCGCAGATGAAAGATTGACCGTCGCCATTGACGGGTCCTACTGCATTGGCGAGGATAGGTACACTGTGTTGACCTGCGACCTGGGTAGCGACATTATTTGGATCCTTAACCGAAGATTGCCTCATTCGTGACATAAGGGTCCCTTGGCAAGAGGTCCGGTCACAAAATTACTTTTACATGAAAGAAAGAGAAAGTGTTGGATTATGAAATTCTATGCAAATGTATTATTAAAAATGAAACAATAAATTTTACAAATAGATCAAGAAAGCAGTAACGGAGTTCTGTTAAACTTTTTTCTCGGAAAATACTTGACTGATCTGGCTAAAATTTTCTACGTAAATTTGTTACGATAAGGTACAGCAAGCTAACTACCATGGTGTATGTTGGATGCACAGAAAGAGATTAATAGGAATTTATGTTTCATGCAAAATATGATACAAATTTTACAATATGAAATTACCAATTTGGCAAAACCTACCAATTCAAAGTGAACATGCTATAAATTTACCTGGCAATTACTGGCAAAATGTATATATATATATATATATATATATATATATATATATATATATATATATACACACACACACACATATATATATATATATATATATATATATATATAGTGCCGGCAAAATACAACAAAAACAATTACGATTAGAGATGCGTTGTTGCCTGTTGGCGGATATTTTAAACTTCTGTATGGGCGATAATGTAAGCTGGTTTTAAGCCAATATGTTACTGCGGAACTTCTTTTTGCCTCCTCAATTGTAAGTTATTTTGTTAAATTGACGTGAACACTAGAATATTTTAAGTAAAAGTCAAATATGAATAGGTAAAATTATAGAGGATTAAAGGCCCAATGAAATGCGGTATAGTTTGTTTAAACAGTTACATTAAACTGAGCTTAAATTTTCAGTTTTTTTTAAAACATTAAAAGTGCGGACTTTCTTTTTTTGCCTATATATATATATATATATATATATATATATATATATATATATAATTGCGTCACTGTATGGTGATGGATATGAAAGCGCACAATGAAAAGCGGAACTTTATTGTAATATGTTTATTCATATAAATATTATTATTATTATTGACTGCATACATGGGTTTATTGCAAATTATTTAAAAACAATAGTAGCATCTGTATTTTATTGTTCATTCCTTGCCAAATAACATAATTTTTCTAAAGAATTGCGTATATACCCCCTATGGAACATTTGTGTGTAATGATCTGACATAATGCCTCTACAATATTTAAAACAATGCAGCAGTAACATGTATGCACATATGTAGCCAATAACGTTTTTAATAAATAAATAAACACAATATATATGTATATATTTCATACACATGTATATATATATATATATATATATATATATATATATATATATATATATATAGTTAAAAATTTCCAATCCAACAGGTAAGTTTCAAATGGTCCAAAATATTCCAAAAGACAGAATTCCTTGGAAAAAATCACAAATGGAATGAGTTCCAAATCATTAAAATCACTGGAGAGACTATTTAAAACACGTCTGCCAAGGCCGGAGGAATCTAATAAATTCCAAGGAATTCTGCCTTTTGGATCATTTTGGATCATCTGGAACTTACCTGTTTGATTGGAAATTTGGATTTTACCTATACATAGTTACAGAGAGAGAGATTGAAAGGGCGAAAACAGGAAAAAAATGGCGAAGGGTAAAGAGAAAATAACCTAGAGTAGATAGTTGAAAAATCGTCTAAAACACAAAGAGTTTGAAATATAGAACAACGTTTTATCGATAGTTATGTAGATAAGTGTGCATGAAAGCAAATCTAAATAAACAAATCATTTTCCGTTTTCTAAATAATGTCTTCTGAGACTGCACGAAAACTGTTATGCTGTTTTAGATTCTTTTATTCTATAAGTTTTTCAAGTGATTAAATCATGTTTTGCTCGGTTTATTTTTCCCGCTTGTACATTTATTTCATCTTATTTCTCTTTTCAGCGAGACTTGTACATTTATATCCTGTCATTTTCTTGTTATTTTTACATTTTTTTCTTCCTTGTAATTTTCGTTTTTTTTTCTGTGATTAGTATTCATGATGAACTTAAAATCATATTAGCATTGATTTTTCAATTACACTTCCAAGTTTTCTGATAGAACTTCAAACGCGACTCTTCTTGTTTAAAAAATAAATTCTTTGTAAACAGCGCATAATTTTTTTTCCTTTTATTTCTTAAAAATCGATACTCGTGAGTTTTATTTCTTCGTTGTCCCCAATCTTAATCAAAAAGGACGTATTTGCCGTTGTCACTTGTCGCCTGATTTCTCTTTTCTATGAATTGCTTCATTAGTTCGTCACGGAATTATGCAGAAAGCAAAGTGGCCATAAAGGTGTAAAAACGACTCCTTTAGTTTGCTCGGAAGGGGGGGGGGCTAAAATGTGCCAAAATGACCACAAAAATACACTTATTTTTAAGTCGAGATGATTTAAATACATTTTTAATATTAGACTGACACATTATATTATACTAGTCCACACGCTTAGAATACTAGATAGTGCCTATATGATTCCGCTTCAAAGTCTTTAGAAATAACAGGAAAAATGCGAAAAAAAACGCTTTTAAAATCTAGGTTCCATGTAATGTTCTGCCTACTGACGACATATATTTTAAGGAAATTCTAAGCAGACATGTATGCACATAATTAGCTAATATTGCTTGTATAATTAAGTAAACATACCCTCTTTAAGGCGTCCTCTCTGTCTCTATCTTTCTCTCTCATTCTCTCTCTCTCTCTCTCTTTCTCTCTCTCTGTCTCTCTCTCTCTACGAGTAATGAGTTCCCAGACCTTTGGAGAATATGGCCAAACAAAAACCACTGGGCGCCACACTATATAACCTCACACACGAGAAAGACCGCTTGGTGAATTTAAAGTAAATAAATATTTATTTTTAATTATTACTAAAAAACAATTAACCATTTTGTGTTAAATACAATTAAATGAAAAATAATTAAAAGAGTCGTTCTAGGCATCGGAAAATAGGAAAATTTTTTCCGATTCTGATGATATCAAAAGTTCCTAATCCTGATTCCAGTTCCGATTAATCGTACCCACAATAATTAAAAAAAACATTTTTCTATTAAAAATAATACAACAAATTTTTTAACATATGTAGTAATTGAGGGTTAACTAATCTGCATATGTATTCAAACCGGAGCGTTAATTGGTCAATTATTTATGGTTTCTGTTTAGATGATTGGTTACATTTCACTATTACACTGACTCCTATTCACGCATTCTAAATAATTGCGTATAATTAAAGATCAAAACGCAAGTGTATTCATTATTTTGTGGACTGTTACACTCATCTTCATAGTTTCGCTATTTTTTGGTCAACTTATCCTTCTGTCTTCTTCATGTGATTAACCGCGATGAGATATGAATGCTGGCGCATGTAACTGTACCCCCCCCCCCAAAAAAAAAATACTAGCTTATTTATAGATACATGGTGAAGACCTCGTCTGAAATCATTCCAAACAATAAAAATAAAATAATATGGAAAACGCAAATATTTTATATTTACCTCTATATGTATATAAAAGTGACCTTGTGTGTGTGTGTGTGTGTGTGTGTGTGTGTGGAAAATGTTTAACTAAACGTATCGTTATTGAAATGTATATATATATATATATATATATATATATATATATATATATATATATATATGATATTTGGACCTGTAGCACACGTTCGATTTGGATTTCAACCAACGAAAATGGCTGCTAAGATTTTAAAATTGTACGTAAAACAGTTAATCTTGGAGTCGAATAAGACATTACTCCTGTTACATTTGTATATTCTACAAATTAAACATTAATAGCTCACAGTCGTTTATTTTTTATACCTTCCATATCCAGCTGTCAGCAGCTCAGAGAGTAGTGGCGCTGAAGAGATAAATAAATACAAAGGCTGGCGCACTAGACATTTTATTGCAATTCTAATGGATTGTTCCCATAGTGTATATATATATATATATATATATATATATATATATATATATATATATATATATATGTACTAGCAGGACCCGTTAACCGTAAAAATTATAGAACTTCAATTGTTTTTAGTGTAGTTGTAGCCCAACCAGCAACCTCATCAAGTTAAAACGGCTTTAAAAATTGACAGCACTAACCTCTCTATATTAAGGAAGGTTTTCGGAATAGACACCACCTTTTGTGAGTGGGAAGCTGTTGGTCATTTTATTTATTTATGTCAATAGATATATTTCACGGCAATCCAATTAGGTTTCTGATGTTTAAATATAAGTAAAAACATCTAAGTAACACTTACGTATCCTTAATATATCCAAAAATGCAACTACAATTGTATTTTGGGCTGTGGCGTACGTGGGTTTTGAAATGGAAGTAAAAAAATTAGTTACTTATTAGTCTTGCGAGCACGCAGGTGCACAAAAATGTTACTATATTTATATCCCCTATATGGAAGATTGCAAATAGCATCTAGTTCCCTGTCAGGAAAATAACAAGTAGAAGCTACCATTAGTGGCAAGACTCGAACGCTGAACGCTTAATCGTAAAGTAAAAAAAAGTTAATCGGATTGGCCACGGTACATATGTGATTTTACTCTGCTTCGAAATAACCCTTGTAACGCGTGAATGAATTAGTGACTCACATAGAAGTGTAACACAGCTGATTTCTCTCTCCCAGTCTCTCTCCTTATCTCTCCCTCTCTGTGTATCTATCTATCTCTATCTGTTCCTCCGTCCTATTTTCTCTCTGCTTCTCTGTATTTCTGCTTCTGTTCCTTTGTCCGTTTTTCTGTCCTCTGCCTGTTTGTCTCTCTCTCTCCATATATATATATATATATATATATATATATATATATATATATATATATATATATATATATATATATATACCTAAAGGGAGAGAGAGACAAACAGGCAGAGGACAGAAAAACGGATAAAGAGAGAAAATCGGACGGAGGAACATATATATATATATATATATATATATATATATATATATATATATATATATATATATATATACCTCGCCATGTATTAATGCATGTGTGCATATCCCCGCGTATTGTTGGTCCCTTGCTATTTTGCTCGTTGGTGAGTGAAAAGTGCAATTTCGAGCTGACATGCCTTGTTATGCAGGAATGAAAGTTGTCTGTGAGGCATAGTAGTAAACGAAATATTATAATTAAGACATACAGAAATAGAAAAAAAAACAATTAATTATTGTGTTTTACGTTCTAACGAAATAAATAAATGCATAAATTAATTAAAATATGCAGAAGTAACGGAGATGAAAATGACGGTAAAAAACGCAGGTTCAAGTAGCTATGTATAGTCTCGGGTGTCCGTGGATCATTAAATACAATAGCGTTATCAATGATTTTATTTAATGTCGGAAAACTCCAGAAATACAAAAAAGCTATGTAACTAATGAGGAAATAATAAATTTAGTGAAAACATTTTGTAAAGTATATTAGAATATTTTCTGAGAAGCCAATCACCTATGCCGGATTCTGCCAGAAAAAATGATTATCTATAAATAAGAGTATGTGAAAATTATGGTATGTGTATGTGTCCAGTAATTGGTTAAGCACAGAGTAGGAATATGTAGAAATTGCTCCGGTATCTGGTGGGAGCGGTGCAAGCGCAGATTATATAGAGTGAAAAATGGGAACTACTTCCACTAAATTGTGATCGTGGCACTCCTCGGAACTAACAAAAGATTGTATCATGACGCCTTAATGTGTATATAATCTTGTTCTAAAGTTACATGTGATAGTGGCTACTAGTGTAGACATAGTACATTTTTGTATGGCATCTGTTGTTGTAAACCTACGATATTTTGGTCCAGAGGGGGGGAACTTCGACGTTCATCATCATATATGAGGATATATATATACACATATATATATATATATATGTATATATACCCATATATGATAAAAAACGTGGCAGTATAAGGTATATTTATATGTGCATACATGTTTCTCCACTGCCTCTTTTTAGCGATACCACATCTTCAGAGCGAAATCAAACTCAAACATATGAAATTCTTTCATACAAAAAGTATTTAACTTAATTTTACTACAAACGGAAGAAACGTCAAAAATCATGGAACACGTGAATAGGTGAAGTATATGAAAAAGAGATGGGAAGGTAGAAGCAAAGAGAGAGGAGAAAAAAGGTTTATGCATATGTTTATCACTCGTGAATTAAAAATAGTTTAAAGATATGAATTCCTTTTCTTAATAAGCGTATGGTATTCGTTTTGCTGTTCTCACACATTTATATCTCGGCGTGTCCTCCTCCAAATTTACATCTCGTCCGCACTTGTAAATACCCTCGTCCCTTGTCTGAGGTAACACTCGCTTTGTACTTTTGTTTAGCGTGAGCAAACAGTCCTCACGTGTTTGGATTGCTTTTTTTTTCTTTTTTTTAGTTGTCTGATTCCAAAGGGTATTACATTTCCTTCGTCTACACCGTTCTTGTTATGCTAGTTAAAACCAGTTCGTTTTAAAAACAGTGTAGTGGTCGCGCAGAACTGATGACGGAATTAAAGAAACGCAAAAAGGAACGGAGAGTAGATAATACAGTGGATGTGTTATCGGCAGCTCCAGTAACTCTCGCTGCTCCTATTTTGTCATTCAGTCCTAATTCAATGTGTGATTTTTCTGACAAAGTGTGAAGAAAAAGCTGCTTAAAGGTAAGTAGTACTTGGTGACCAGCAGTCTTAGATGTCGGAAATTCTTCTGTCTCTGTCTGTCCTTGTGGCCATGTCACTAGTAAGGGTGCTGGAGGTAAACGTTTTGTCTGGGCTGACATCCGCCTGATAGTCAGGGACCCGAACCTTGGATTAACCACTAAGGAGGCTCTCCTATCAGCAGGCGCAAAGTACTGAGACTGCTGTATTGCCATTTGGTGAATGGATCTGGATCATGCAGTAGTCTCTGGTGGGGCCTCTCGATGCCATACTAGTGGGTAATTGTTACGACTTTACCTTTTCGTGTGCTACAAAACAATCCTGTCTTTTCTCTCTTACTTTCCCTCTCTGTACTGCTCTAACCAAGTATGCCGACCTATTCCACAAATCCCAAAACCTCAACATGAAATATCTCCAGAATAAAAACTCGATTAACCCTAGAACCCCATCTCCAACGTAGACCCTTACTACCAGGTCTCCTTCTCCAACATCAGGGGTCTACGTTCCAACCTTCCAGAGGTTGAAACCCAATTACAGGAGACGAAACCGGTCATATTATTTCTAAGTGAAACTGGAATAGGACGGCCCAATTCCCTAGATGAGTTCATAATTAACGGATACTCTAATCTAACAGCTAAATCTGACACTCAAGATCGCCATGATCATGGAATATGTACCTACATTAAGGATGGCTTCCCCTGTGGCAGGGATATCTCTGGAGAAGATCCTAATTTACCCTATATGTGCTTCAGGGTTGAACTTGCTAACACCACTGCATTTATATTTGCCCTCTATAGGCCCCATAACAGCAGAGTTACTATCTTTAAGAGCATATCTGAGAAAATAGACCACATACTGTCTTCACATCCATCGGGTAACATCCACACCTGTGGTGACTTCAACGTCCATAACGTGGAATGGCTGACCCATTTAAATAAGACAGATGATGAGGGGAGGTTTTGTCATGATTTTGCCATTGCCTATGACCTCACTCAGATTGTTCCCGAACCCACCCGTGTGCCCGATACACTCGGTCAATATGCAAGCCTCTTAGACCTTTTTGTCTCACCTTCCCCTGAGCTATGTTCATGTTCCGTTCTTTCTCCTCTAGGATCCTCCGACCACTCCGTCGTATCAGGTAACATAAAAACGAAATGTGAGAGCCCCCAGACTACCCCTCCAACGTACTGTATACCGATACTCTATGGCTGACTGGGATAGCTTCCGTACATTCATATCTGATTTACATCTGCACTCGATGTTTAAAAAGGATGTGTCCTCTATAGTATCAGATCTTACCGAATTGTTAATTGCAGGCATAGACCAATTCATACCATCTAAAAAATTCCAACAAAAACCTAACAGCCAGGCATGGTTCTCCCCAGAATGTGCTGCTGCTATCGCGCACAGAAATCGCTTTTTCCATAACTACCAACGTAATGGATGCAGTGAGACTAAAGCTGCTTTCAGGAACGCCAGCAACCACTGTAAAAGAGTAATAAAAAATGCAAGAGGGCTATATGCTCAGTCTGTTAAATCCAAGGTAGCAGATCAGTTCCCACCAGTTTTGGCAAATAACAAATAGGATCCTGAACAGAAGTGTGCGTTCTATCCCAACCATTATCAATGGACCAGAGGTCATCTCGTCAGCGTTAGACAAGGCCAAACTATTTGCAAAGGACTTTGCAGCTAATTCTACCCTATGCGACGAAGGCCATCAACTCCCCATATTTCCTCCTATAACACAGAATAAGCTAGGTAACATACAAATATCCGTGCATGAGGTCGCCAAGTTAATCAAGAACCTTGATTCCAGTAAAGCAACGTGCCCAGATGGCATCCCAATTATAGTGTTAAAAAAGCTTCAATCAGAACTTGCTCCCATACTTACAAAACTATTTAAGCGCTGCCTTAAGGAGAAGTGCTTTCCGACTCCCTGGAAGACCTCATAAGTTTGCCCTTCAGGTGATAAGTCATCTCCCTCTCAGTACAGACCAAAGGGTCTCCTGTGTGTTATGAGTAAGTTGCTGGAATCCATATTAAATAGAGAAATAGTCAACCACCTCAGCAGGAATAACCTTCTTAGTGACACACAATATGTTTTCCCCTCTGCAAGTTCTACCGCAGATGTGC
This sequence comes from Euprymna scolopes, assembly GCF_053919585.1. Taxonomy (NCBI): domain Eukaryota; kingdom Metazoa; phylum Mollusca; class Cephalopoda; order Sepiida; family Sepiolidae; genus Euprymna; species Euprymna scolopes. The sequence goes on along the minus strand of NC_136493.1, from coordinate 122,468,811 downwards.
TGACGGTTATATCCCACAAGATTAGTGAATTTCTTGACAAAGGATTCCTTTCTAGGGCAATTGCTCTTGACATATCAAAGGCCTTCGACAAGGTATGTCATAAGGGTCTACTTCACAAGATGTCCAGCTACGGTATAACTGGAAATGTTTTCTCAATAATTAAATCATTTCTCTCCGATAGGCTCATAAGAGTAGTGGTCGATAGACAAAAATCGGAGGCCTGCAATATAAATGCTGGAGTCCCTCAGGGGTCAATCTTGGGCTCAACTCTCTTCCTCATCTACATCAATGACCTCCCTAAACACATACTTAAATCATTCGTTGACACCTATGCTGATGACACGACCATCTACGGCAACACATCAAAGGCTGTAAATGACAAAGTTCTCTCTGATTCTCTCTCCTTTGATCTCGAGCGCGTGGTTCAGTGGGGGAAGATGTGGCTGGTTACGTTTAATGCATCCAAAACCAAACTCCTATCCTTACATCATCAACGCTCTGATCCCCATCTGGCATAAATTGTGATGGATGGTTCTCGTCTGGGTGAGGCCCCGTGTTTTGACAAGCTTCTGGGTTTGACCTTTACTCCTGATCTGAAATGGAACACGTACATCAAGTATGTTGCCAAGGTCGCTGGAAAGATGGTGGGATCCTTCTACCGCTCCAGAATATATCTCACTACTGATGCAATTCTCTATCTATATAAAAGCCAAGTACGCCCAAGGATGGAATACTGTTGCCATATCTGGGCAGGAGCTGCTAAAAACAGCCTATCCTGCCTTGACAGAGTACAAAATAGACTTCGTGGCTTAGTGGGGGATGCCCTTTTCTCTACCCTGCAACCTCTCTCCCACAGAAGAGACGTTGCGAGCCTATCATCGTTTTATCGTTATTTCCATGGCAGGTGCTCGTCTGAAGTCCAATCTCGGGCCCCCCTCTCGCCAATCTTTCACGAAAAACACCCGTCTAGCTGAATCCGCTGTGAAAATTTTCCCTCACTCTATATATGTGTCTAAATCAAAACGCGGATTCCATGAACAAAGCTTCTTTCTTAGAACTGCACGCCTGTGAAACTCTGTTCCGTCTGCCTGCTTCCCACCGGACTACAACTGGGATGTGTTCAAGTCCAATGTTAACACATTCCTAATGAACCGCCCCCTTAAGTAAACACTTCATCAAATCTCCATACTAACGTAATGTACTTGCAATAACCTTTATCCCTGAGTGGCTTCCGGCCTTGATAAGTGATGATTACTGTGTAAAAAAAAATGAAAACTCGAGAAAGAGCTTGCCAATATTAATCCTCAAAATGTCCCCTGAACTCCAACTCATACACGCTTTCAACTCATCGGCCGCAAAATCCAAGAATGCAACTAGCCAAACCCAATTACAAGCTATAAACCTCCCTCAGATCAAACAAGTATAGCCATCCCAAAAGCCAGTGGGTCATCTGTCCCAAAGATCCAAATTGATATACTTTGTTCGGTGTTTCTAAAGTTTGATATAGCAAATACGCGAAGTGCAGAACCGTTAAAGCCACGCCCTTAACCACCCCTTCCCACCACCCTTCCATGGCAATGTTACCTCATCCCTTGCGTCACAATTCAACCGTTATTGCCTCTGCTATAATTTTACTTACATTTATTCTGTTATAATTTTAAAGGCGCTTCATATGAGGTATAGTTTTTTAAACCAGTTACATTAAATTAAGCTTGAATTTGCAGTTTAAGCAAAAATTACGGTGCGGACTTTGTTTTTGCCGGCACTATATATATATATATATATATATATATATATATATATATATATATATATATATATATATAAAGGAGGTAAACTATACAAAAAAAACAGCGACATGGAGTTTGTGGCATAATAATAGAGAGAAACACATACACATTCAAAAATCCAATTACACGTTCAAAAAAAAAAAAAAAACAAGACTGCGCCTCCAGAAATATAGTGCATGCCCTAAGATGCACAGCATGAACAAATCCTACATGGCTTCAGCAAAAGAGTGGCCTTACATTAGAGTAACATAGAAATCGCAGAAAACAGATACCTCTATATTTTAGAATATGTATGCAGTTGAAAAATAATAACATATTTAAAAACCGACAATTACTTCTATTTACTCACACAGGAGAAAGACGCCATAACACAATGGTTTCTCGAATTAAACAGAGCTTAACACATAATTAACACATTATTAACACATTATTAACACATAAGAAAACAACATGCATAACACGCACACATACATACATATGTCCAAGTTTTGTTGTATTTTATGAGTATTTTTTTAAAGTTTGTTGAAAGTCTCAATAAATATGTTTAGTTTTTTTAATTAGTGTTGGTATATGTTTCTCTGTCGGTCAACAGTGGAGAAACGTTCTCCAGGTGTGTGTCCTTTTCCATTATCACTACCTTTATCAGTTGAAGTTCTAAATTTCAAACAGTATCTTTTATTGCTTAATTGTACGCGGAACTTTGGTGATTAGCCAGTAGAAGTATAGCTTCCATTTCTTTCGTTGGGCTCATAGAAACTATTATATGTAGGAAAATATTCGCAGAAGTTGTTCTATTAACTATCGGTATTAGTGCAACAAATGAGAAGTATACTTATCTAGATCTGTAAACTGAACACTGGACCTGTTAAAACCAAGAACATGTTATAGCTATAGTTTATCAAGCATGCGAGTCTCTTTCCGCTATAACTTCGAAAGCGAGCGTGCCGACTTGCGGGTCCGAGAAAGTTTATTGTACCTATTTACTGTGCCTCCCCACGGGACAGAGTTAGACACCAGGGCCGTTTTTTAATGTGGAGAAAAGGTACAAAAATAAAAATTGTCTCAGTCGTGAAGGATTTTTCCTTCACCGAAAGAGAACAAGAAATAGCAGTGCAGCATCTGAAGAACAGATACTACACTTTGATCTTGTCCCGAAGGCCAAGAAATTGTATCTAAATACCAAATTGATATTCTGTACAGAACAGTTTGTGTCCGTTTTTCAACGGATACAATAATACTAACTTCGATGCCAGTCATCATAACAAAGGTCCACAGAAGATTTCAGCCACATCGGACCAACAGTTTCTGGAAAAATTGACCGCAGATATAGACAATCTGAGAGAAATATCGTCATAGATTCTTCAAACCTTTTCACTGGCTTTGTTTTCCTAAGTATGAATAGTAATTTTCTAATTTTGAACATTACGAGGAAAACATAGCATATCAATGGAAGAACGCCCAATTGATCCCAAGTATATAATCGTAAAACTATTAAGAAATAAGAAAGATAATTATAAATAGTTTTTGAAAAAATACGTTTTCCATTTCACTGTGCATTAATTCTGTTCAGTTTCAGTTTTACTGATGGAAGAGATCTCATGACGTAGTACTCTAATCAATTTTTCAGCGTATACTACGTCATAATATTTAAAGTATGGCAAATACGGTTCAACTAAATATACATATAATCTAACCAGCAGTTATGCATTTCTCCCATCGTTTTATAGAACACCCCAGGTTGGTCCTCCCACCATGATGTGACTTCAGAAATCAAGGCGGCATCATCTGGGAAACACTTCCCTTCCAAAACAACTTAATGGCTGGGAAGAGGTGAAAGTCAGATGGTGCAAGGCCAGGAGATTATAGAGGATAGGGTAGAATTTCATAACCACACGCCCGTGCTTCTGATCTGGCGACATGCGAGTTGTGGACCAGAGCGTTGTCCTTAAGGAGGAGGGTATCTTTGATGATCTTACCCCGCCTCTTGATTTTGATAGCTTCCCTTAATTTCCTCAAAAGTGAAGCATAATATGGTCCTGTTATTTTGGTACCCTTTGTCAGAAATCTGTCATCACTACTCCGTCATGGTCCTAGAAGGCTGTGAGCATGACCTTGTCAGCGGAGGGCTGCACCCTTGCCTTCTTTTGAGATTGTGAGCCCAAGTGCTTCCACTGAATGTACTGGGCTTTGGTATCTTGATCCAAGTGATGGACACAGGTTTCACAAAACTTTGACTCATCTTCTTGGCTCATCTTCAAATTCATCCTCGAGCACTCGACGTGTTCTCGCTCCAAGAATGGTGTGAGCAACCTGAAAATCCATCTGGCAGACACCTTAGACATATGCAAATGGTCATGAATGATAGTTTTCACAGACCCTGTACTAATCTTGACATCTTGGGCTATTTGGCGAATAGTACTGCGCCGATCTTCCAAAATGGCAGTTTCAACTTGACGGACAGATTCCTCATCAATAGCAGAAGGAGGCGACCAGGTCTGGGAGTTGTTTCCGCAGACTTCGGGTTATGTTTGAATTCACGATGCCAGCGTTTTACAAGGTCATATGATGGGCCATTATCACCATAAGTTTATTACATTTCATCAAAAGTCTCCTGCGGTGTGCGTCCTCTCAAATACAAAAACCGGATCACTGCTCTACATTCAACATTCTCCATTTCACACCTGACTCAGTTAAAACACCTGTAAACTACAATTAGTTCAGAGCTGTAATTTGCCACATAACCCGTAGAGATATAAATCATTGCACATGCAAAATTTCAGCTAGATCAAACAACTGAAAGTGGGTCAGGGGCATTACTTATTGCACCCCCTCGTACATATATTTAAATTCATGCAGATTCCGTATTTATTATTAAAGAGCTAATACTTCATTGATTAATGTACAGGGGGGGACGATAAAATTGTCGCCCTTAAAAGGCGAGGTGGTTCCAGTACTGCTTGATGAGAACCGATTTTCTTTTTTTCTTGCAAACCATCCACTAGTTGGCCAGTTGTGTACACTTTCCTAAAGCTACAGAAGCCTTCTATCATGTCTAAAAGAGACACACTTTTCAACGGGCGATATCGGAGCCGCGATGCTGTACAACTCATGCTCTCTAACGATACAGGACAATTGCCAGCAACCGAAAGATATGAATCTGGGCGGTTCAACGCTGGAGGGCACAGCTCAACGAAGTTTACGGGCACGGTTATGGTGTTTTGGCGTGGTGTAAAATAAGGGCCATATCATGCCACTTCACATGTTTAAAGTCGGCTTGAAAGTCAACCAAAGTTTCCCTGAATGTGCTTAAGAGAGTTGTTATCCACTAGTGCAATCAGGTGGCCGCTGGCAGTCTGTGACTGTGGCAGCAGGATTCGGCGCTGGTTCAAAGTTATCCAGGCTTGGCTTCTGAAGGAATGCTTCGACTTTGTATCCTTCTCTCCCTAGCCCCCTTATCCCCCGAGCATAACACGCTGAGCTACGCAATCTGGTCATACGTTGAGAAGATCAAAAATATGATCTTCTAGATCAAAAATGCCAGCCTGATATGCGTCAACCGTCGAGTATTCGCCGAGCTCGCGACGATGTTTGTGGAAAAAAGCATGCTCATGGTTCCGGACCCGTATTGAGGAGGTGATTATGGCTGAAGGCGACCACATTAATATATGTCAGCTCTACCACATAATCAAGTTATTTGATTTGATTTTTCCATAAAATCTTAAGAATAAAGCTGTAGTGCTTTTTTTTAAAGAGCGGCGCCTTTATCGTTCTACCTTCTATTACACTTAATATATAGTAGCGATTTCTGAAGTAAAAAATATATCTTGAGTGCAATCAGCTAGAATCGAAACCAAAATATATAGCGTCCACGCCTTAGTTGTTAAGCTTTAAAAGTTAGTTAGAAATTACATCGTGACGTTAAAATTTGTAAGGGTATTTTAGGGTAGTTTACTAAAACTATGAATTTGTTTAGCACAAATTCACGCCTGGACAATCCGCAGAATTTTATAATCATTAAAGATAAATATATTGAAATCAGGAATGAATAGAGTCAAATGAAAAGAGAGGTTGATATATTTTCGGATAGAATTTTTAGCAATAATTTATCTTAGTGGTTATAAAATATAAATTGAATCACACTTTAACTTGAATTACAAATAGTATAAATCAGAAACATGAATTAATAGGTATAAGAAGCCTCCATGAATTTGGCAAGATTTAAATAAATGTATATATATATATATATATATATATATATATATATATATATATATATATATATTGCAAAGATTTGATACACACATATATAAACATATACACATATATATGTGTGTATATATGTATTTATGTGCACATGGCTATATATTTATATTTTTGGCACAGGATATAGGTATGAATATGCTTTAGTTTCCTAGACAACTAACTATTAAAATATTTAATTTTATTCCCTTCTTTTAACTACGCCGAGTAACAAGTTAAGTAGAAGCATGTCCCCTTAGATACGAAATAATTTATATTTCATTACCTATAAAGTTAATTACAGTTTATATATATATATATATATATATATATATATATATATAATGTTAGTAAACTACCAAAGAAATGTACTGTTTAGAAGAAAATGTAGAAAATTATTTTCATATTTTCAACTGATAAAAACCCTTTTCAGATATAACGCTAGTAAAATAATTACGAAAAATATATATTAGATATATTAGCTTTAATACTACTACTACTACTACTAATATAATAATAATAATAATAATAATAATAATAATAATAATAATAATACCAAGCAAAACCCGTGGAAATTCCACGGTAGTTGGAAATTTAAAAAAACACACACATCAGTAAAATAACATCTTATCACATAATGAAACGATTACATTGAGTACTCTTAAATCACGAAACTCTTGATTTTCATTACCTGATATCTCTGCTAACAATTGAATACATTTGTTAACTGTTCTGATCTTTTCCTGATCTCGCAACATTATGCTCATGTCGCATGTGTGTAAGCTCTCTTTTTTGAATTTTAATAACATAAACATTTGCAAAGAGAGTTCTGAGTTCTGTATTATTTAAGGACAACGTGGCTTACATGTGTATGTATTTCCTTCGTCCAATCAGGATGTGGCTAGGGTTATTATCGCCCAATCAGAATGTTGCTAAGTTTTATATTTACAACGGCATCAATTTTTGGTTTTGTTTTATTATTTCAAAAATTTATTAGCTATTTGGAATACTCAACTTTTCTTTTCCTGGATGGTCACCACGATAACGGTCGAAGCAACAAGCATAATATTATATAGATAATAATAATAATAATAAGAAGAAGAAGAAGAAGAAGAAGGAGAAGAAGAAAAAGAAGAAGAACTAATTTCTTTGTCAAATAAAAGCAATACTAAAACACTTTAATTCATAAGTTAAATAATATATACCTACTTTTACAACATGAACAAGTATAACTGCTGGAACAAACGCACGACGCTTGTCTTCTACTAATCTTTTAATTTTATATCATATTATATTTTTTTATTCAAGCAATTTCTTTTTCCAATGGTATATGAACGTAAAAACGGGCAATGTTGAATAACCGTTTGTTTTTGCCTAACAAATCGGATTTGTGACAAAGGTATCCATATTGTAATACGATGGAGGGGTTGTTTTGCATGAAAAATAAATATGTGATTCTTCGCATTTAACTGTATTGTTATTCTGTTATATATGCGTTATTGTTATATTTAGCATGCATTCAAATTCTAAATAAAAAGAATTGGTATACAAAAAGAATGAAATATAATTGAAAACATATTTTACTAAAACAACACGCACACACACACACACATATATATATTGTTGAACACTCTAAGTAAACCTGTTCAATTTTATGAGTTTTCTCTCTTTAATGCTTATAACTCGGTATGTATATTCCGATATATATATATATATATATATATATATATATATATATATATATACTACTTCATTTACTCACATAAAATTAATATACGAAAGTATAAATGTATGCCTAAACTTTAAGTATTTACTTCAAAAGTGTTCAATACGTAGGCATAAGCCTGAAGATTCATAGAGTGGATGAAACGCGGAATATTCAGTGTAGCTTAATCGCCATATGTATTTTATAACTTACTATATATATATATATATATATATATATATATATATGCTACACATATGTGCTACACTATATATATATATATATATATATATATATATATATATATATCATTGCTTCATTTAATCACATAAATTGATTTACAAATTTTATGCGTATATTATTTAGTATTTACTTCAACAGTACTCAATACATAGGTTAAATAAAAGTCGGAATATTCTGTGTAGCATAAATTTTCATAAACCTCTCTCTCCCTCTCTCTCTCTCTCTCTCTCTCTCTCTATATATATATATATATATATATATATATATATATATGTATATATATATACATATATATTTGAATGTTATCATTTATATTTTGTTGTTTATGAATAGCTTAATATACAGTCTCCACACACACACGCACGCACACACACATACACACACACACACACTCACATATATATATATATATATATATATATATATATATATATATATATATATATATATATATATGGGGTGGAGAGGATAGAGTGCAGGGGGTTATTCTTTTATCTTGTAACTAGATAAAGGCTGCCAAGGAAATTATAAAATAATTAAGAATGTATTTGTTCGACAGGTCAACACGGAGCTTGGCAGCCAAAGACATATACAGAGATTTGATGTAGGTAAATACGCAAACAACGATACCCTATGTTAATTGGCCATCCTTTTCAAATAGACTCTAATTAACAGCCTGTGGCCAGTGTAATTTTTCCCAATTGATAACTTCTCGGAGACAATAATGATTCATTGTCGCCAGACGACGTTCAGCTTATGTTGATGCCATCGGTCATGAGGCCTGAACCGATAAAGGAAACACGAATGGCAGCTACCCAGCAGTGGTTCCTTTTGACTTTATTATAACACTATACGACTGCTGTATGGTTCTCTGATATTTAAAATAAGGAAACAAAATTTCTTAAAACAGTATCTGCACTTAGCAAACAATTTTAACTAAACATTTGATGTTGTTTTCGTGCCAGAAATTTTTAAGTGCGACTATGAAATATGTTTACTAAATCCAAATTCTTTAAATTTAAAATCGTAAAACGAACATTTCAAATAATTTATTAATCGAAAACAGAATATACTGAGACATATATGATATTGTGTAAATGAATTATTTTCAAGTGTTCTTAACTGACACATTTTTAATAATTATTATTAAATCAGGTCGCAATACAAAATGCTGAAAATCTTCTTGAAATGTTTAATATAATGCATAAAAAGTAATATAACTCACGTATGAATCTGAACTAATTTTTGTTAAAATTACTTATTCTGTAATACTTGCAGTTTTTTTTTGTTTTTTTAGAAAGGCATCGAGTATTTAGTGGGGACTACGTGTAATTACAACATCCTTAGTGAAAGAGGTGTTTTGGAACAAATTAAATTCGAACAAGTCTCTCTCTCTCTCTCTCTCTCTCTCTCTCTCTCTCTTGGACTGGTGAATCTGCTACATTTTCCCGCTCCTGGACAGGGTTTAAAAGAGAGTTGCCAACCTGATAGGTCCTTAACTGTCATCTAGGCTTCAGCTTCTGCCTAATCGACGAAATGTTGCAGCCCTCTGCCTTTTCTACAAGTACTTTAATGGTAAATGCTCTGACGAAGTAAAATCACTTTTATCCCCTCGACGTTAATACCCCCGACAAACCCGAGAAACAGCCCGGTACACGGTAGAGATCGATAGGTGTAAGAAAGTCTTCTACTCCAATAGTTTCTCACCCAGAACTGCTAGATTTTGGAACTCCCTTCCGGGATTCTGCTTTCACAACTGTATATACATGCAGAATTTTAAGTGTAATGTTAACAGACATATTGCTGCTCATGTTCCTTCATAATAATCGCTACAACAGTCACCTTTTAATTTTATAATAAAGTATTATCATAAATCTTTTAATTTTATAATAAAGTATTATCATAAATCTTTTAATTTTATAATAAAGTATTATCATAAATCTTTTAATTTTATAATAAAGTATTATCATAAATCTTTTAATTTTATAATAAAGTATTATCATAAATCTTTTAATTTTATAATAAAGTATTATCATAAATCTTTTAATTTTATAATAAAGTATTATCATAAATCTTTTAATTTTATAATAAAGTATTATCATAAATCTTTTAATTTTATAATAAAGTATTATCATAAATCTTTTAATTTTATAATAAAGTATTATCATAAATCTTTTAATTTCATAATAAAGTATTATCATAAATCCTTTAATTTTATAATAAAGTATTATCATAAATCTTTTAATTTTATAATAAAGTATTATCATAAATCTTTTAATTTTATAATAAAGTATTATCATAAATCTTTTAATTTTATAATAAAGTATTATCATAAATCTTTTAATTTTATAATAAAGTATTATCATAAATCTTTTAATTTTATAATAAAGTATTATCATAAATCTTTTAATTTTATAATAAAGTATTATCATAAATCTTTTAATTTCATAATAAAGTATTACCATAAATCTTTTAATTTTATAATAAAGTATTATCATAAATCTTTTAATTTCATAATAAAGTATTATCATAAATATTTTAATTTTATAATAAAGTATTATCATAAATCTTTTAATTTTATAATAAAGTATTATCATAAATCTTTTAATTTTATAATAAAGTATTATCATAAATCTTTTAATTTTATAATAAAGTATTATCATAAATCTTTTAATTTTATAATAAAGTATTATCATAAATCTTTTAATTTCATAATAAAGTATTATCATAAATCTTTTAATTTTATAATAAAGTATTATCATAAATCTTTTAATTTCATAATAAAGTATTATCATAAATCTTTTAATTTTATAATAAAGTATTATCATAAATCTTTTAATTTTATAATAAAGTATTATCATAAATCTTTTAATTTTATAATAAAGTATTATCATAAATCTTTTAATTTTATAATAAAGTATTATCATAAATCTTTTAATTTTATAATAAAGTATTATCATAAATCTTTTAATTTCATAATAAAGTATTATCATAAATCTTTTAATTTCATAATAAAGTATTATCATAAATCTTTTAATTTTATAATAAAGTATTATCATAAATCTTTTAATTTTATAATAAAGTATTATCATAAATCTTTTAATTTTATAATAAAGTATTATCATAAATCTTTTAATTTTATAATAAAGTATTATCATAAATCTTTTAATTTTATAATAAAGTATTATCATAAATCTTTTAATTTTATAATAAAGTATTATCATAAATCTTTTAATTTTATAATAAAGTATTATCATAAATCTTTTAATTTTATAATAAAGTATTATCATAAATCTTTTAATTTTATAAATATTTTTAAATGCACTAGATTTACTACCTTAAAACATTATATATGTGTATATATATGTATGTATATATATGTATGTGTATATATATACATATGTATATATATATGTATGTGTATATATATACATATGTATATATATATATATATATATATATATATATATATATTGATATGGAGTTTGCTTTAAGCATTGTGTGGCATAGGTATGTAGTAGAGTTTTAGAAGGCTGTCACAATGCGATGAATGAAATATAGTCGTTGTTGGTAAGAGAAGACGAGAACAAGTGGCGATTTACAAATCAATAAGTACATACATATATTTTATATATACATATATTTATTCAGTTGTATTAGGTAAAGTGTTTTACTTGTTATGTCTGCGAAAATATCCATTTTTAATTTCGGGAAAAAAATCCGTTTACAAATGGTGGGCGTAACAGATCGATTTAAATCATGCTAGATGATAGAGCGGAAGTTGGGTAGCTATGTGGGGCCTTGGAAGAAATTTGAGTAGGGGATTTATGTATGGTCTGATTAGGTAATTAACATGTTTATAATTTTTTTTATTTCTATTTATTTATTTGTCTCTTTTTTGGTTTATAACTTGTTGCTTTAGCGTGAGCTTTTTTAATTTTGTATGTTCTGTATTTTGTTGTCTTTATAATTATTACTATTATTTATTTATTTATTTTCTGCTGATATGTGTAGTGTCTAGGTTTATCTAGGTCACGTAAGTCGCTAGTGGGCTGTGTCCAGTCAGTTATTGAAGGATAGAGTAGGGGTGGGATGTGAGAGAGGAGGGAAGGTGGGGTGCGGGGTGGTGCGCTCCCAATCGGTAGCTGGGTGTTTAGATCAGTGTTGCCAAGAGTAGGAAGATAGGTGGGGAGGGGGGAATTGGGATGACCTTCATAGGGAGTTGTCAATTTATTTTTGTTCCATGAAATTATAAGTGATAGTGGATGGGGCCTTTTCTTTTTTTTACTTTATTTTAATTGTTTTGTGTTACTTCAGTTAGCTATATTTTAATTTTTTTGTTTTAAATATATACTGCTGTTTTTTTTATTTATCAAATTTCTTTTATTTTATTATTATTTATTTATTTATTTTTATTTTTTGATATATATAATTTGTATGGGAGAGGCTTGTAGTAATGTCCTATATAGATTGTTAGTTGGGTTGTGAGCGGTGTGCAGTCGTGTATCTGTTCTAATGGGTTATGGTTGTAATGGTAAGTCTCAGGTGGGATCCGTATGTAAAGTTATATAATGAATGAAGATCCGAGCTCCAGTCTGTTGTTGAGTTCTGGCCGTAATTTGGATATTAGTAATGATTCTTTTACGCGAAGATTCCCAATATTGCGTTCTGTGGTTAAAATATCGACTGTAATAGATGTATTAGTGTTTCTGCAGGTGTGGAGGTGTTTGCGGAATGATGATGCTTGTGTATGTGTGTGTTCCTTGACTCTTATGTGTAAGGGTCTCGTGTTGCTGCCCACGTAGAATTTACCGCAGGCAGAGCATTCTCGTCTGTATACTACGTGTGGACGGTGGCAGATTGTTGCGGGGTATACGGGGCAATTTGCTATTTCTATGGTTGTGGATCCTCGTTGTGCCTACATTTAGAGAGTTTCTGTCTAAGGGATGGCCCAGAGTGGACTAGTTGCATATTGAGACCCTCTCTTCTGATAGCCCTGCGGATAGCCGTTGTGATCTTGTCGCTGAGGTGGGGCATTTTAAGGAAGCTAGTATTGGTGGGGAAGATTCTTACACGTTTTCCCGTGTTCCAAAGGTGTTTAATGACAGTGCTTGTGTATCCGTTTGTCTCTAGGACCTATTGGAACCGTTTTGTGCATTCTGTCTTGTCTTTTGGCTTGCTGCATTTGTTTTGGATGCGGGTTATCTCATTCCTAGCATATCCGTTGATGGCCTTAGTAGGGAGGGCCAACTTGTAGTGTACACATATACTTCGGCTGGCTGGTTTTCGGTAGAATATATATATATATATATATATATATATATATATATATATATATGCTTACTTTATTTAATCATATAAATTGATATACGAATCTATAATTTTATGCGTATATTACTCAGTATTTATTTCAACAGTGCTCAATACATAGGGTGAAAGCTTAATTTTCATAACTTTATCTCTCTCTCTCCCTCTCTCACTTTCTCTCTCTCTCTGTTTAAATATAATTAATATTCGTTATATAATATTGTCTTAAGAAAAATCAAGCAACTAAGAATTGTATTGATAAAGATACAAAATCTTCCTATTTTACAGAAACATGACAACATTAAGAAAATTATATAAAATCATATTAAAGTTTGTATTTTTACATAAATAGCAACGCTATGTCTCTGCGAATCGAAGCTTTAGTCATATACGATTACTCTAAACAAGTAAAAATCATGTGTTTAATCGATCTTTTAATATTATAGAGTGCTATTCTTTCTGCACCTCATCAAGCAATATAAGTAAAATAAAATGAAATTGGACATTGAGAGACTTATTATGCTCCACAGATCAGCAACTCAGTGGTAATTATTTGTGGGCTTCTTTGATCGTCAAATATGAGGCAAAAAAAAAATGTAAACGCGACCCATTTCCAGCGGTAAGCTGGGAGAATACTGCATGAATGTGATTTCTTGTTAAAACTAAATATATACACAGACATACATCAGAGCCCACTGAAGATGTACTACAGTTAGTCTGCGAATAGATTATTAATGAGATATGTAAAGCATAATTCACGTGTTTTTGTATGTATGTAAATTAAGGATTACGGCATTACGCCCCCCCCCTAACGGACAACATTACAGTTCATACACGAGCAAGTTGCCGGAATCCATATTAAATAGAGAAGTAGTCAACCACCTCAGCAGAAATAACCTTCTTAGTGATATGCAATATGGTTTCCGTTCTTGCCAGATCTACTGAAGATTTGCTAACGGTTATATCTCATAGGATTAGTAAATCTCTCGACAAAGGCTTCGTTTCTAGGGCAGTTGCTCTTTATATATCAACAGCCTTCGATAAGGTATGGCATAAGATTTCCAGCTACGGTACAACTGGAAATGTTTTCTCAAACATTACATCATTTCTCTCTGATACGTTCATAAGAGTAGTAGTAATGCTGGAATCCCTCAGAGGTCATTCGTGGGCCCAACTCTCCCCCTCATCTACATCAATGATCTCCCAAAATACATACTTAAATAATTTGTTGGCATCTATGCTGATGACACGACCATCTATGGCAACAAATCACATGCCGTAAATGACAAAGTTCTGTCTGATTCCCTCTCCTCTGATCGTGAGCGCACGGTACAGTGGGGGAAGAGGTTGCTGGTTACTTTTAATGCAATTAAAACCAAGTTCGTATCTTTACATCATCAATGTTCTGCTCCCTATCGGCATCAATGGAAATGGATGGCTTTCGTCTAGGGGAGAAATGGAACACGTACATCAAGTCTGTTGCCAAGGTCGCTGGAAATATGGTGGAATTCTTCTACCGCTCCAGAAGATATCTCACTGCTGATGCAATTCTCTATCTATATAACAGCCAAGTACGTTCAAAGGTGGAGTATAGTTGCGACATCTGGGCAGGATCTTCTAAAAAAGCCTATCTTGACAGAGTACAAGATAGACTCCCGCAGAAGATGCGTTGCGAGCCTGTCTTTGTTTTATCGTTATTTCCATGGCAAGTGCTCGTCTGAACTCCACTCGCTGGTCCCTCATCTCCAATCTTTCACGAAAAGCACCCGTCTAGCTGTCAAAATTTTCCCCACTCTTTAACTGTGCTCAAACCAAAATGTATATTTCATGAATAAAGCTTCTTTCTTAGAAGTGCACGCCAGTGGAACTCTATTTCGTCTACCTGTTTCCCATCTGACTACAACTTGGATGTCTTCAAGTCCAACATAAACAAATTCTTGATGAACCGACCCCTTAAGTAAAACTCTTTATCAAATCTCCAAGATTTACGATTACTACGATATAATCCCAGTGATTACTGTACAGGCAATAACCATTATCCCCGAGTGGCTTCCGGGCCTTGATAAGTGGTGATTTCCATGTTAAACAATAAAAAAATAAAAAAATAACTTAACCTGCATAGGCTTTTAGGGGCAAGGCATTTAATCGAAGATATGGCATGATTCTACAATATTGTTTGTCTCTTATTATGACATAAATTATGCTTTTTTTTAAAATCTCATTGTTCAACGTTATTACTATGACTACATTGTTTACAACTACATTGTTTACAACCATCCCTAGTTTTGGTACGATTCCTCATCTTAGTCAGTACAATGGGGTCCACAAGACCCAGCAGACAGGTATGGTTTTACATCAGAACTCTTTTCCTAAATATATTTCTTAACAAATACTGATAGTGCATTTCTCCGACTAGATTACACGCGAATACGTTGCTACATCCCAGCGCATTAGATACATTATATAATATTCTTAAATAGCTACCCACCTTGTACCGGTCATGCTCACTGTTGCTTCACGTCGGTAATATATATATATATATATATATATATATATATATATATATATATATATATATATAGAGAGAGAGAGAGAGAGAGAGAGAGAGAGAGAAAGTGAAATACAGCGACAGAGAGGAAGAGAGAGGAGAGAGAGACACGTTTGATTGAACACGACAGAGTTATTCTTTTTCCGACCTTTCTTAATATCCTTTCGATTTGACGAACGACCTTTTTAATTTCGGCAGGCATATTATATAGATTGGAGCCCAAAAGTTGTTTTTTGTCCATATTTTTCTCAAGCGCATTCTGACAGTGCATCCGATAATCCTCAGGATCAATTGTTGTTGTTTTCCTTTCCTTTTCTTTTCCTTTGAGGCTTGGTGTATTTATATATATATATATTTAATTGGCTATAAAGCTCGATTCAGGAGGGTTGGTGGCGAAATATTTTTATTTTATTTTAGTTTTAGTTTTGATTTTCCTATTTCCTT
The DNA here is from genome assembly GCF_053919585.1 of Euprymna scolopes. NCBI lineage: Eukaryota > Metazoa > Mollusca > Cephalopoda > Sepiida > Sepiolidae > Euprymna > Euprymna scolopes. The sequence goes on along the minus strand of NC_136493.1, from coordinate 122,452,535 downwards.
GTTTATTAATTTAGTTCTATGTTTGTTATTACATTCTGTTAGTATATTTTTCCCGGCGTTAAATGTGATCCAGTTTAAAAAGGCTGTAGTTTTGTTGTTTTGTTTTATAAGTATGGTTTTTCTTAATTTCATCGTCGTCTGTAGTTGTTAAGATATCGGATTTAGTATTTATAGTTAACATATTTCTAATGTGGTACGACTGTAGGCTTTTATCGTGGAATGTTAAGTGTTGTTTTATAGCGCTATTGTCAGCTAAATGATAGGTTAGTTGTCGGTAGAGTGTTGTCTTTATGTGTCATATGCATGCGCTGCACGAGTTTCTAGAGTGGGCTTGGAGACTTTCTTTGAAGGAGTAAATAAATTCATACACTACATTAGTTTGGTTTAGTGTAGCAGTGTTATATTTTAAGTATTAAATTGGAAGTTTTAAATTTAATATAATATATTATTAGTGTGATCTTTTTGTTTTAGTCGGTTGGGCTGCTGTCTTTTAATTTAGTTAGGTATTTTTTTCGTCTGTTTTGTAGTATGCGTACAATTATTTTTAATGTACGTTGATGGTGTCGTTTTTGTTTAGGTTAGGGTTTAGGCTTTTATTGTGAAATTAGTTTAAATAGAGTTTTATGCGTTTATCGACGATTTTATTGGGAACATTACTGTTTATTAGGAGTTGTTTTATGTTTGTTATTTTTTCTGTAATATATTTGTCGGCTTGATGCTATATTATATGAGCGGTGAATCAAATGTTTCATGAGGGTAGTTTTGAATTTTTCTAGGCATTCACTATGGTAATTTAGAAGTATTGCGTTATTGTTTGTAGGTGTTTTGTATGTTAAAGTTGTGTATTTAGTAGAGTTGCTTCAATCAACTAATACGTCGAGAAATGGCATTTTATTATTTATGTTTGGTTGATGGATAAATTTGAGTAGTAGTAATACTCGTATTTACTCAGTACATGTCAGGACATAACTAATCCTTAACCACTCACTTATTTAAACAGATCATCATCATCGCTCTGATCCCCATCTGGCATCAATTGTGATGGATGGCTCTCATCTGGGTGAGGCCCCGTGTTTTGACAAGCTTCTGGGTTTGACCTTTACTCCTGATCTGGAATGGAACACGTAAATCAAGTCTGTTGCTAAGGTCGCTGGAAAGATGGTGGGATCCTTCTACCGCTCCAGAAGATATCTCACTACTGATGCAATTCTCTATCTATATAAAAGCCAAGTACGTCCAAGGATGGAATACTGTTGCGATATCTGGGCAGGAGCTGCCAAAAACAGCCTATCATGCCTTGGCAGAGTACAAAATAGACTTCGTGGCTTAGTGGGGGATGCCCTTTTCTCTACCCTGCAACCCCTCTCTCACAGAAGAGACGTTGCGAGCCTATCCTTGTTTTATCGTTATTTTCATGGCAGGTGCTCGTCTGAACTCCAATCTCTGGTCCCCCCTCGCCAATCTTTCACGAAAAACACCCGTCTAGCTGAATCCACTGTGAAAAATTTCCCCCACTCTATATCTGTGCCTAAATCAAAACGCGGATTCCATGAACAAAGCTTCTTTCTTAGAACTGCACGCCTGTGGAACTCTGTTCCGTCTGCCTGCTTCCCTCCGGACTACAACTTGGATGTTTTCAAGTCTAATGTTAACAAATTCCTAATGAACCGCCCCCTTAAGTAAACACTCCATCAAATCTCTACACTAACGTAATGTACTTGCAATAACCCTTATCCCTGAGTGGCTTCCGGGTCTTGATAAGTGGTGATCACTGTGTAAAAAAAAAAAATCACATTCGATAGAATTCCAGAGTGAACCAGTTTTTACACTTTTTTTACATCCTAGCAGCTTGCTTTTTATACAATTATAAAACTTAGGTTTTATTCGTTGCTCGTTATTGGCTTATAAAACTCGAGGACTCTTAGTAGTCAGACTAAATCATTGAAACAGTCTCAATCGTTTTTTTAATGCAAAAACTTATAAATATTCTGATTAGAAAACGAACCAGACTTGCCAAATAAAATATTACTTTAAAAGAAAAAGCCTTGCCGATAAAAATGTTAATGGCCGTTGATCAAATGCAGTCCATTCACCGCCCAAACATGTCCACATTTGAAAGCAAACATGGTCGTTTTATTTGATGTAATTACAATTTATGGTTGACTTTTGCGTAGGAAAAAATCATCCATAACATTTGAAAGTGTATAATTAAGCATAATTATTCATTTCCAATCAAATGTTTTGATTACATGTTTCTCTACCATTTTTCTAATAAGTGAGTTTTAATGTTCAGCGCAAAAATATGCAAATACGTTTAAGACTTGCGAGTTTAATTGGATAAAACGTCACAGACTAACAGACTAAGTTCTATTAGAAAGATAATGGTTTTCTGACACGCTTCAAATTCTTTAAGAAACAAGTGAATTCAAGGCATTAAAAGAAAAGAATGGAAAATTAAATGGGCACTTATGAAAGCAATATATATATATATATATATATATATATATATATATATATATATATATATATATATATGTGTGTGTGTGTGTGTGTGTAGAAAGAGAAAAGGTACTAGAATCTTCAGAGAAATAAATATAGTATACCATTGCTAAAATATAAAGCATAAGGATACAACGTCCTAAATAGTTTAGGTAATTATTAATAGTTCGTTTTATATGAATTATTTAAACATATGTTCTCACTTTGAGTTTACATTTCAAAACCTTTCCATATACGAACCTCCGTCCTTCTTCCTTTTATTTTATAGAAATTATATTTTTAAAAGAAATTCTCTAATTTAAAATATCCATCTATTTACAGTATATGTTTCCCATTTGTGTACCTGCTTTACCAAACTAATTTTTAACATTATGAATTTAGCAGTAATATTTGAATTCTTTAAAACTTTTTTTCTGTTATAATAAAAACTATAAATCATAAATACAGAACATAAACAAACATTATTTATGATAGGACCTCATATATACTCAATCTGCTCCGTATAAGAGCCATTAGACCAATATGTTGGTCTGACTTTCTGACCCAAAACCATAGCTGCAATATGGTGATGCCTTGCTTGAAAACCATATACAGTTTGTGAAGCTTCTGTTCGTAAATGCTCGTTCCATGCCCTGAGGATGTGAAGCAAAGCTTGCTTCCATTTATCAATGATTCTTGAAATTCCCTAGAAACATCTTTCTTTTTAGGTGGTTCAAAAAGATCACATATTGTTTAGTCCATTGTGGCCAACGTGTGGAATTAGAATTAATAGTTTTTTTTTCTTTTTAACCTTTTATTGACTTACTCGGCACTCATGAATAAATATAAGATTAACTGAATTCTTTAAAAATAATCAATATGTACTGCCATAATTTTTATAGTGAAATTCGATAAAACATCTTTAAACACGTTCTATACCTTAGAATAAATAATTGATTCAATAATATATAAATAAATATTTACTTACCTAATAACCAAAATTCTTCTTAAGCTTTTTCTTTTATTCAACTTCTTCAGATTTGACTACGGCATATAAAATGGTGTTCAAGAAGTAAACAAAATGTAATAGGGTGCTTTGTTGGATTTCATGTCTGCCCCTTAATCGTCAGGATCATATAAAATGTGTACGTGCTGATTGTTGAATTAATTATTTCTTTTAATTTCAAACCAACAAGTGGCATACATATTTACAATAAAATGCATTAACCCGTGGAGTTTTGTTGTGAGTCTGATGACAAAATTACCAATCATTCTCGGTTTAAAAAGACAGATTTTCCAGGAAGCATATCTAGAGTAAACATTATCTCGAGAAATATCTACTGTGTATTAATAAACAAGTCGTTGGTTACAACTGAGATCATATATTTCATCAATTTTCAAAATTGAAACTAGAGGATTGCTAATAGTCAGTAATAATATTTGGGGTTGCACATGAAAACAATTGGATCATATATTTCTCGAGAGACACTAAATCTTGGAAGGTTTTGTGCGTAACAATCCATATTTTTAAAAAAGGCCCCGAAAGGTAGTTCATTATGTTGCAAATAGCAACCAACTGTGTGAAGATTTCTTTTTTTTAGATTATAACGCTGCAACCCTTCAACCATCGCAACCATGAGTTGGTATTATTGCTGTCAATAGAAGTAGCTTTGACACTGTTGAATTCATACACTAGATCCGCATAAACAGAACCTCTTGCACCACAATTAGAAAGAACTCTGTGTCTCAGATAGTTGCTTTCATATGGTGTCTCTTTTGTAAAATTAAAATGACGTTCTGATTCCATGGATACTTTCATAGTTTTAGGTCCATTTTCCTTCACAGTGTCCTTAAAAAGATGTCCTGACCAAATCGACCATAAACTCTAACACATATCAGATTTTCAATAATTTAAACATGCTTGCTGAGCAGTTGTTTTCACTTGTCTATACCCTGTCAAATTTGCATTTATCAATAATATTTATCGCCCGCTATGATATTGGGTGTAAGAAGTACCAGAGCATTCAAATCTAAGAGCAAAAACGTTTATTTAATGGCGAAGGTCTACCAGAACAGTTCATCACAGTTTTACTGTGAGTTCAATTTGCAATTTTTGCCGACAGTTTTACTAAAATTCCTGAAAATATTTAATATGAGAAATTTAATTTCACACATATTTTTGGTTTTTATGCACCTATGTTACCGTGATAATTTTAAAATAGTATTTTCAAATTAAATTCAAGTCTTACAATGTCGTTTTTATTGGGCCGTTAATTAAAAATAAAGAATAAAAAAACATTTGCATCCTCATGTTAAGAATGGGTTTCTAAATAATATATCTATTTTTCAGGACGGTAATATAAGTATGTAAGTATTAAATAAATTTGATAACATTTTAAATAAATATATGAATTTAAATATAATATGTACTTACTTCAAGGTAAAGCCCGTAAACATTAATCTTTTAATGAATAAAGACTAAGTGTTATATAGAAAACAACCTTCTAGTATTCATTTAAAAGTATAAATGTTATATACTTATTATTATTATTATTATTATTATTATTATTATTATTATTATTATTATTATTATTATTGTTGTTGTCTTTATTGCTGTTGTTATTTGTTAGGAAGTCTTATTAAAAGTGAGTCTTAGAGTCTTAGAGAGTCTTATTAAAAGAGGTGTTGCGTTCTGTGTTCGTGTTATGATGGGATTCATATACATAAAAAAATGTTCATACTTAGAAGTGTTAGTGAGGAGGGAGTGTTGAGACAGTCTTAGTGTTCACATTGTAGATATGAGATGTCGAGACATTGTGTATGTAAAGACATTTTAAAACACATGATATACAAGACATAATGACAATTTTCACTTTTCCTTTTGGTAGAATTACAACACAAAGACGACGTTTATAAAAACAAATGATGGGTTTATTTCTTCTCCGACCGGCTGTGGTTTTCTTAGTCAAGAATTCAAAGTTTTCAAAGGTGACAGTCTCGCTTCCAGACGTTCGACTCCAATGTCTGGACCCCAGACTGTCGTCTCTCGTCCTCAGACTCTCTCCTCAGTTTCTCTCCGCTTAACTCTCAAGTTTCTAACTATATCGAGAACTTCCCATTTTCCATGACGTCATACACATGTTAAAATATGTGTCTAATTTCACGTGTTCTGGAAATGCTTGTCCAAACCTTTTTCCTTTGTTTACAAAAGGAATTTTAACCTATATTCCCAGTAACCTATATTTTCAATATATTAAAAAGATGTTTATAAAATTATCTGATAGTTGCATTCTTCAATTAAATTTTCATAACAGAATTGACAATGCCCATTATTTTCTTAAAACTATTTTATCTCTAAGCTAAACAATGGTTTGTTTTTTACATTCCATTTGCTAATTCTCTCTCGTAATCTATTTCTAAACCTTAATTACGAGGTTCGAATTTCGTCTATTCTATTTCATTTTAATTTTAACTAAATCTCTCTATTTTTATACTTACATGAAAAGGGGACAGCCCTTATCATGTAACATAAATAAATCAGAATAATCAAGTTAAATTCTGAATAGTTCGGTCTATTTAAGAACAATTTAAGATACATTCGTGCAATTAAAAATATAAGATGAACAAAATCCTTTAGCTCGTAAATATTTTTATCAATAAAAGCTTATTTTAAAATATAAACAAATAGAGAATAATTTATTTATTTGTGTTATATATGTTAAATGAAATGCTTTTGCGTGCCCTTCTTATTTATTATTTAAATTAAACGTTTCTGTTACGTTTGCTTTTACGTGTATTTTTACTTTTACGGTTCTGTGTGTTCTTATCAATGTTCTTACTTATACGGACGTGAGTGTGTATATGAATGCTCTTACGTATCTTACTTGCAGTTCACTGTTATATATGTGTGCGTGTGTTCTTATCCATACATCGTTTCTTGCAATGAAAGTCTTCGACACGTGTACGTGCAAATAACATAATCGTACATACCTGGTTGCCTTGGCAACCTATGATATCTTCTGGTCGCTGGGCTGCCATCTCGTTGGAAAGTGGTCACTGCAGACAGATGCATCGATAACAACAAGATGGGTTTGAAACTTCAATTGTTTATTAAAGGCAAGCCTATCGTTTCGAATCCTGGTTGTGGAAAGCCCGATCTCCGATCTGCATTCCTCTGCTACTTAAGCCACTATCAGTCCATGTTGTCGGCAACCGGAAGCCTACGACCATAATTCCCGTATCACCCCTAATTTCCGGTGCATGCCACCCTTAATTTCCGGTGCATTCTCTCTAGGTTGATACCTGTAAAGCCTAACCTTTTGTGACCCCGCTACACTCGTGTGGGGAAATCAAAATAGGCTATATAACTTTCTATTTCTCAAACTACCTATATAGCATTTAAGCTGGTATACCCAATACTACATATTATGAAAAATTCAAAAGATGTTCGTGATAATTAAAATATAAACAGAATGGAAACGGTGGGTAAGATGTAGTTTTCAACCTGTAAATATCATTAAAATATTCGATGAGTAAACCGAATGCTGAAATTCGTTATTTAAATTTCTGAGGAAAATAGATAGCAAACTTTAAAATATCATCATTAAAGATATTATATTATTTTTGTTTAAACCTTAAGCGAAACGGGTGCTGGTGTTACGTATACCATAAGACATCTCGAGTTATTTCTGATTTATTTGTTTTTTTAAGGTTGATTGTTCTTATTAATACAAAGTTTTCAATATAAAATATTTTTTTAGTAACATTTGACATTGTTTTCCAACTTCTTTTAAATGCGATTATTCAGTTTCAAAATCAAATATGTATACATGCCTACTATTATATAAAATGAATTGTGTTCGTGTGTATGCATTTGTGTGCATGTGCCTCTGTGCGAGTTTGTTCCTTATGGAGTCCAAAACAGCTGGGTGTATTTTTATGATATTTCACAAGAAGGAACTTCATGGTGCTGGCAGTGTTTGTAGATAGTTTTTGTGCCGGATTGTCTTCGATAAGGATCGATGATAAATAACCGAAATAATCAGATGCAATTTCGATCAACATTAACAATTTATACAGCCTAACTTCGTAAGTGAATTTGAGGAGTTTGTTAATATCTTGTGCTTCCTTTTTGAAATTAAATATGTTTTTAACTCTTTTTCAAGATGTTTTTTAACATGTTTTATTAATCATTTGTTCATATTATAAGCTCTATTTCCTTTTTGGTTTTATTGAGCTTTTACATCTGGTTGAGATTACTTTACTTGTAAATATTAACTCTTTAATATTTATAATATATTTTAAGTTTACCATTTTGATTACCTTGGTAAACTTATTGTAATTTTTATTTCTGTATATATATGTATGCATATATATATATATGCATGTATATATATATGTATATATATATATATATGTATATTAGGTTGGTTGAAAAACAATATTGTTTTCTCACATATGTTACTTTATATATGATTTCTGAATTGATTCTTTGATAAATATAACGATGCTATATATCTTTTTAAAGCGCGTTTTTCACTCTATCGAATCCTATTATTCGTTACTGTTCTCAACCTCTTTACCGCTGTTTTGCAGGTTTTCTAAAGCATGGAGAAAATTCAAATCCGCACGATATTCTCGTTCCAGTTCAAACTAGGTCGAAAAGCAACCGAAATATCTTGTGATAGCAACGTGACGATTGGCCCAGGAACAACTTACGAACGTGTGGCATGATGCTAGTTCAAGAAATTTCGTAATTGTTTCGAGAGCTTCGTGACCGGCCGACTGTGGTTGATAACGAACATTTGAAATCTTTAATTGAAGTCGATCCTGGCAAAACCACACGAGAAGCTGCAAATGCATTCGAGCTCGACTATGCAGCAGTTGTTCGCCATTTAAAGCAGATAGGACAGTAAAGATCGTTTGATAAATGGGTGCCACATAGATTGAACAATAATTTTTTAAAATCGTCGTTTTTAGGTGTCTTCTACGCTGCCTATCAGCAACAAAAACGACCCATTTCCCGAGGGAATTGTAATGTGTGATGAGAAGAGGATCCTCTATAACAACTTGCGAGGTTTGGAACAGTGGTTGGATGCCGCAGAAGCCCCACAACACTTCCTGAACCCGAATTTGAAAAAAAATGTTATGGGCACTATATAATGATCTGAGACCGGTCTCCTCAATCCCAGCTTATTGAATCCGAGTGAAACAATTACGCCGGAGAAGTACTGCCGACAAATTGACGGAATCCAATAGAAGCTTCAACTTATCTGCCCGATATTAATCAATATAAAGGGGTCAAACCTCTTCCATGTTGCTTCACTGACCCTGCAGAACCTTAACTGCTTGGACTACGAGGCTTAACCTCATCCGCCGAATTAATCAGCCCTCGCCTCTATTTATTATCACTGTTTAAAACATCTCGACAATTTCCTGTGAGAAAAATGCTTCAAAAGCCGAGATGATGCCGAATTGTCTTTCAATGCCTTCCTCACTTCTTGACCTCTTGATTTTTATGCTAATGGAATACATAAACCTATTGCTCGTTTGCAAAATGTGCCGATTCTCATGGTTCTTATTTCGATTGATAAAGTTTAATATGAAAGTAGTTATGATCTTTTGAAGTTGAACGTAAAACATCAACTTTATTTTTGCACCATCTTAATATATATATATATATATATATATATATATATATGTGTGTGTGTGCGTGTGTGTGTGTGTTTGTGTGTGTGTGTGTACAGGGTCCAGTTTGACTTTGCAAATGTGTTTTAATCGAACGACTATATTTACACTAACATTTTCTTAAGAATAAAATACTAGTGTCCACCGGTAAAAGTTTTAAAAAGTAAATCACATTTTATTGCGTTTCTCACAAGGGTCAGGCATTTAGGAAAAGTAATAATACACAGCCAATCTATCGATATATTGGTAAAGAGGATTAGATATTTGTATCATTTGGTGTATTCGGACAACTGGTTTCCTTCTGGTTAATATTATCAGAACGTTACGGCCGATATAGTATCCGACATTCTTTACATGAATCTTGTCGAACTCAGGTATCTTTTTTGAAGGGGGAGGTCAGTCGATCTCGATAATCATTAGTCACATTATCTTATCAAGCCGTAATAAGCTTTTTTAGGCGGCTACATTAACAAGACTAAGAAACGCTGACGTAGAAGAGATGAAACCTCTTTCTAGTCTTAATAGTATATCGGCTATTGTACATAGAATCTATCTTTAGAAATCAGTAGGAATGTGTATTCTTCTTATTCTAATACGCATCTCGTAGAAATCGATTAGATCTTTAGAAAGCACCACAAATGGCATCAGCTTCCTTTTCCTAAAGGAGACTTGTAAAGATTTCATCTGAAAGGTCACAGAACCCCCTTTTTTATGTGACGCCGTCAGAAACGAAAGAGTACTGCGTTTACAAAATAAAACCATTCTCCCAACAAATGTGAAGGCTCAAAAACCGTTTTAGCCCATTTTCATTAAAGTCAGTAAAGGCAATTGAATTCCGGTGAAGACGTGTCTGCTTGTCATGGGTTGGCTACCCACAACACAATATCCGGTTGGTCTCTGCTGTTTTTGTAAATTTTATTTAGTGATGTACATTCGCTTATTACTCACTCGAGTCATCGCTACTCATACCTTTTTTCTCCTTAAAGAATGTTCACTTACGAACTTCATGCTCTTGTGTGCTGTTTAAGTACTAAGGTTTTTTGCTTGGAACGGATTTCAATCAAAGAATATAGATAACTGCAATATATTTAACTTTGTATAAGTATCTCTGAAAATCTGTGCTAATAGATATTCTTTTATATGCAATGTCTGGAAACTTAAATCACATTAAAACAACATTTACTACGTATATCTGAAAATAAATGTATATATATATATATAAATATATATATATATATATATATATATATATATATATATATATATATATATATATATATATATATAGGTTGACCAAAAAAAAAAACGGGGCCCAACTCTAATTAGGACCCATTTCTTAGTGTTTGTCAAAATTAAATGAAACTTTGGACATAATATATTCAAGACATCACATAAAAACACTAAGCTATTTGGCCTTTCTTCCCCTTTGACTGTAAAATGCTCAGAAAAAAACATTGAATGTCCTGTTTTTTGGGGGGGTCACCTGTATATAGAAAGGGGAAATTTATTAAGGCTATCGTTCTAGACTTGACTGTAATTTTCAAAACGTTTTAGCCGATATGATCTGTTAGAGTCTCCATGCGTATATTTTGTATATCTGTAGAATTCTTCTGTCTACCCTAGGAAGTTTTCACGGAACTTTTACATGAACAAAGAAATAGTATGCGTTTTGTTCTGTCAGTTAAAACAGGAGAAATCGTTGTACGCAATTCGTTATTGTATTATTACTATCACCTGTATTGAAAGTTTGAAACCTCATCATCCAAAGAAATATGCCCGAGTTGGATAAAGCGGATGTTTACATCAGCCGAGAAGTTGTGAAAATAACACTGAAATGAGACTAGCAGACTCAATAATCCAAAATATTCAAATAATTTTTCCTCATCTGTAAAATTGCAGAAACATGAAACCCGTGTTCTATACAAATGAATTGCATGTATATATATATATATATATATATATATATATATATATATATATATATATATATATATATATATATATATTTGTAATCCTATGCGACGTAAATTTTCCATTTTCAAATGATGTGCGTAACAGGTCGATTCAAAGCATGCTGGATGAAGGACCGGAAGTTGTGAAGCTATGTGAGGCCTCGGGGCAAATGTGAGTAGGGGGTTTATGTATGGTATGATGAGGTAATTAACATGTTTTTGAATTTCTTATTTTTATTTATTTGTCTTTATTTTTATTTTATTTATTTATTTTGTTTTTGGTTTATAACTTGTTTTAGCGTGAGCTTTTTTATTGTTCTCTGTTATGTTGTCTTTATCATTATTACTATTATTTATTTATTTTTTTCTGCTGATGTGTGGGTGTCTCTGCTTTTCTGGGTCACTTGAGTCGCTACTGAGCTGCGTCCGGTCGACTACTGTAGGGGCAGGATGTGAGAGAGGAGGAGAGGTCGGGGTCGGCAGCTGGGTGTTTAGGTTAGTGTTGCTTGGGGTAGGAGGATAGGTGAGGGGAAGGGAAGGGAAGGGGAATAGGGGTGACATTCCTTGGGAGTTGTTAATTTATTTATTTTCATGAGTGGTAGTAGATTTTTATATTTATTTTTTTATTTCAATTGGTTTGTATTATTTAAGCTAACTTTTAATTTTAGTTGGTTTGTATTAACTTTTGATTTTAGTTGGTTTGTATTAACTTTTGATTTTAGTTGGTTTGTATTACTTCAGTAACTTTTAATTTTAATTATATTTTTGTTTTAAATATACACTGCTGTTTTATTTATTAAGTTTCTTTTAGTATATTATTGTTATATTTAGTATATTATTATATATTTATATTTAGTATATTATAATTATATTTAGTATATTATTGTTTCTTTTAGTATATTATTGTTATTTTATTCATTTATTTATTTTTGTATTATTTATATGGGAGGAGGTTGTGGTAATGTCCTGTTTGGAATGTGAGGCGGGCTGTGAGCTGTGTGCAGTGGTGTATCTGTTCTAATGGGTTATGGTTGTAATGGTAAGTGTTAGGTGGGAGCCGTATGAAGAGTTATATATATATATATATATATATGAGTGGTAGTAGATTTTTATATTTATTTATTTTTTTATAATTGGTTTGTATTACTTCAGTTAACTTTTAATTTTAGTTAGTTTGTATTAATTTTTGATTTTAATTAGTTCGTATTACTTCAGTAACTTGTAATTTTAATTAATTTTTTTACTGAGATTTGGGAACATCTTTGTAATTCGTTTTCGTATAGAAATTCGGCTGATAAGGGGTCAATGTTCAATAATTTTAACTTTGAGAACTCTAACAAACACCTCCGCCAATTATGGGTATAAACAATTGAAATTTTAGATACATATTCCTTGGACATGGATCTTACATAATAACTTGATTTTAACTGAAAACAACAAATGTTAAGGGGTCATAATAGAGGTCAAAGTTTAAAAAAAATGACCTCTGCGGTCTCTACCAAAGTACATAATTTCTGGTGTAAACATTGGAAATTTTACATAAAGGTATTCAGAGATAGGGAACGTTTTTTTAATATGTTTGGGTCCAAGGTTTTAGTTACCAATATATAAATGTATGTATGCGTGTATGTTTGCATGTCTGCCTAAAACCTTCGACAGAAACGACGGATTTTACCATGATCAGCATCGTTAAGTTCGACCTTTCAGACGACAAATATCGAAAATTTAACTAAGACATTAATATCTTCACTTGTCACTGGACACTTTTCTACGGGGGGTCGCTTTATTCGCCGATATTTTTGAAATTCATACCACCTTCTATTGTCTAGCCTTAATTAAAACCTCCTTAACATCCGTTTTGGCGGTGGTCGTAACAGTAGAAACGTCACGTTTTTTCGCCGACTTTTACCCCTTCGGGATACGGGTTCGAGCCTGTCTTCCCAGTACCACTTTTTTTTGGCTAAAAATACACATCCAAACACCCGAGCAACTTCGGGCTGAATGCTAGTATATATATAAAAGTGAACGTGTCTCTGAGTATTTCTGCGTGTGTAAATTCCCCTACGCAATAACTCTGTTTTCAGTCTACAGACTCGAAATTTGATATACAGTGTACGGAGGTGTGAGAAAATTTTTGTAATCCGTTTTCGGCCATAAATTCGGCTGTAAAGGCGACAAAGTTAAACGGTTTGACCTTTGTAGAACTTTACCAAACCACTCCGATAATTGTAGGTATAAACAATTGAAATTTTAGATATACGTTCATTGGACATGCATCTAAATAAATAATTTGATTTAAGACCAAAATTATAAACGTTAAAGATCACAACAGAGGTAAAAGTTTTAAAAAAATGACGTCTGCGGTCTCTACACAATTACACAATTTCTGGCCTAAACATTTGAAATTTTACAAAAAGTGTATACAGAGATAGGGAAAGCTTTCTAATCTGTTTGGGTCGAAAATATAAGCTTCCGAGAGATCAAATTCAAAAGATTTTACCATCGCGCTTTCTAGCAAACTACTTACCGAATTTTGGGTCTAATCTTGGAAAAATTACACATCACAGATAATCAGGCATGTAGCAAGCATTTTAATCAGTATTGGGGCGAAAATTTGGCTGCTAAAATGTCAAAGTTGAAAGAGTTGACCTTTGTCGATTCTATGAAATTTCTCCGCCAATTTTTGGTCTAAAGACTTGATATTTTAGATGTAGATAAATTAGACAGAGGTTAAACATTATATTTTTATTTGAGACCAAAAAAATTAATGTTAAGGGTTCAAAGCCAGAAACTTAAAAAAAATTGAATTTAAAAGCAAGATAACGAATAATAATCATAATATCAATGTGATAGTTATCATAATCATACTAATAATAGTATATACTAGAATAACAGTAGATATATTTACGAAAATAATTTCATTGATAATATTAATAATAATAATAATAATAATAATAATAATAATAATAATAATAATAATAACAATAATAATAATAATAATAATAATAATAATAATAAACTATTTTTTATTCTTCGAAATGTATTGCTGACTATTCGATCTGACAAAATAATAACAAAAGCTCATTATATTTTCTCTCCTAACCCCCTTACAAGTTCGGTTAAATTTCACTATAAATAACGATGATGCTTCTATGAAGAAATCATGTTTTCGGTTGCACTAATAATGACTTGTAAAACGTAGTAGATCTTAATTAAAAATAACTTAGGACGGGCATTAAAATTATTATATTTAGGGGTGGGGGCATATTTTCCAATATCTCTCTCAAAAATTCCTAAAAACTTATATTAAGTACATATACTTTTTTTTTCTTTTCATGTACGGTTTATATAATATTTATGCGTTTTCTTTACGAGCGGGCAATATCGAATTATTATATTACAATTAAATTGGATAGCATTGATCGAACTCGTTTTGGACAGATATTTACCGATTTGATAATCTAAAGAGACGTTTAATACTCAAGTTATCCTCTTTAGTATCTAAGTTAGAGCAACGTCATGGATTCTGGAATTGCCAATTAGTCGATGTGACTCGAATGACATGAATCGCGTCTATATAATTGGGGATTTTCGAATTAATTGTTGAGTACAGTTAATTGTCAATATAACCTCAGTTGATGATGCTATACGATTAGTCATTAAGTACCCTTGTTAAATGCCATCATGCATTTCAGTAACTGGTCCTCGCAATTTACTGTCCAACGATGATCCATCGATACCGGTTTCAGTTTCCGTACTACAGTTAAATTAAAGTTGCAACAAATCTATTAGTCTTTGACACATGCTAATATGTATTCTTTCGTGACTTTAATCGGACTTAAAAGTAAAATTATTTGAAGTACTAACTATTGTGTATTAACTCGTTGATTGATCAATACATTAAAATGCAACAGTTACAGCATCAATAGCACATTGTTACAAAGTGTTTTATATTAAAAGCAAGATTTTTCTTTGTGTATGATGCTGGTAATTGGCCAAGAGAGATATAAAAATACATTATGAACTTGAACACACTTTGTTTGTGTAGGTGTACACCATGAACTAAAATCAATACGAACAAATACAATATTCAACAGTAATTCCTTAACCTCTGAGTCACGCACACACGTATATATATATATATATATATATATATATATATATATATATATATATAATTATATGGTGTTTCCACATCTGCCATAAGTCAACGTACCCGAATCTAGCGATATGAGTCGTAGACGACGAAACATGTGTCAGTGGATAATTCTATTTTAAACAATATGTATGACGTTCCTTATTCAGAGGTAGTAAATTAGTAAAAGGGAAAATCAGTCCCAACCCGTATTTAGGTAAAACTGCACGTGTAAATAATTGAATTCGTTCAAAAAGTGTCGCAAGACAAATATATATATATATATATTTATATATATATATATTTATATATATATACATATATATATATATATATATATATATTGCAAAAATGGTAATTAGTAAAATCTTGAAAAGAGTGCTCAATACTCTTGCAAAGCAAGTATTTATTTTTATGACCGTTTTATCTGCTTAGTTGCACCCGTTTTGATTACCTAATCGTATGAACGATTTTAAAATTTCATGAGACTTTACAGAAATAATAATTATGAACAGGAAAAATATTAGAAAAGGCACTAAAAAGGGAAAAACAACTTCAATCAGATATCAGCAGCCGTTTAGTTTTAAAAGACATTGGAAGGTGATAAGAGGCGAGAGTGAGTTTAAAATATAAAACCAGACACGGATAGGAATAGAAAGAGGGAGAGAGAGAAATGGTTGGAAAAGAAGGCGTGAGATTGGTAAAACTTTAAACGCAGAAATGGGGGAGAAGGGAGAGATTAGAAATAAGAGAGAAGGAGAGAGAGACAAGCAGTTAATATGGTAGCGCTACTTTGTCACATCGAGATAGACATAACGTTTGGTCGTTGAATACATGTCATATGGAGTTTGACACTTTGTTGGGGCGAGCTTCGTTTGCAATAACTAAGATGCGTTCTCTCAAAGTAAGTTTAGTTACATCCAACTTAAGTGCACAATCTCCAAGATATTAGATTAGAATAATGAGTGAGCACAACTTTATTTTGAAATCCTGGATCGTGCTCACTCATTATTCTAATTAAAGGTCTTGGAGACGGTTTAGGTTCGACCGAGAAGGCCTTCTCTCAGTAAACAGAAAGAATGCCCCTTGGGGTTGGACGTGATTAGTTTTTAGAATCTTCTTTATTTTAATTACTTTCTCTCGACTTTTTTTTCCCCCATACAAAACGTAACGTAATTTTTGAAGCATATTTTCGATTTCCACTAGTTTTTTTTTCCAAAAAAAAAAAAATCCCTCGATGCAGCTTTGAGAATGCTAGGGCGAAATCGGTCAGCTAACTCCCTCATTTTTCTTCTCTTCTCTACACCCTGTCTTCTCTTCAGGATTGCGATTACTTTATTGTGTAGCCCTCAACGAATTATGACAAATAATTATAAATATAAATATATATATATTCATTTATAATAAATTATATATATATATAATTATTTATATAACATTTATATATATATATATATATCTCCCTCTCTCTCTCTCTCTCTCTCTCTCTCTATATATATATATATATATATATATATATATATATCGTTTAAAATAAAATGTACTGCTGATGGTAATTAGAGAATAATAAATCTTTGTTTATTTTTAACTACCAGTAAAGCTAAAACCAGATATCACTTCTTCCTCAAGTGTATTTTTACGTTTGAAAAATATCTGCACATTATTCTGTGTTTTTGTGATAACATAGAAAAGTGATCATTTAATAGTTTTTTGTTTAGACATATTTAAAGAATCAGAAAGTGTAATTGTCTCGGCTCTATAATTTAGTACACAGTCGGTAATTGTATCGGGATCGGGAAAATATTGAAATCCTCTTATCAGTAATAGTTATATCTATCCACATTTCTATATATGCAAAATCGAGCCAACATATCTCTTATATTCTAATGCATTTCGTAAGTCACTATTAAGAATACATTCATTTCCCTATTCATCTCTTTAACTATATTCTAATCAATATATATATATATATATATATACATATATATATATCCATATATGTATATATCAATGCATATATATATCAATACATATATATATCAATTCATATATATATATATATATATCAATACATGTATATATATATATATATATATATATATATATATATATATATATATATATGTTAATCTTTTTCGCTACCTTCCCCACATCCTATCTTCGATTCAGTGTTTTTCCACGTATTTTCTAACGTGACCTCCTCTTCTTTGACAAATAATTTCTTTTTCTTTTCTTTCTCAACTTTTACTGCCTCATTCTCCTTATCAATCACAGCACATATACTTTTGACGTTTATCCCATTACCTAAATGGAGAACTGGCGTCATGTTCGCATTTCCTAACAATTTCCCAAAAGCTTCCTCAAACCACAATCAGCGCGCCTCACCACCACAATATTATTTATTCTATATTTTGGTTCTCCTTGGTAGGCATATCATGCATGACCACAAATATGACCAGTAAAATATGAGGAAACAAAACACAATATACAAACAAAATTCTACGCAACATCAAGTTTTTGACCACCCAGTATTTTTACGTGGAGATATCCAATATTTATGCATGTATTCTTTGCCATAACATTGATTGATATCGTTTTCTGCGGGGAAGTCCAAATTAAAGTAACAGCTTGTTCCGACATACGACTTAACAGGACTATAAGTAAATTCATAAAACTGAAACAGTTAATATATCGATTCATAGTACGAGTCATGATGAATGTATTTTAGTATCGAAGGTTAGTTTATTATGTACACAGGAATTATATTTTACAATTCCACACTGCGCTATATTCAAACAAATGCATATTTTAATTCAAATTTAAATGGGGTTTACATTGAGGAAAATTAACTCATTTATGTCAGGCAGCCTCGTTGTTTCATTTTGATTAAAACATTTAAATACCGCAGTTTAAAAACATACGGACATTAAAATATACCAGGAGAGAGAATGAAGTAAATGAAAAAAGAGGAGAACACAGCAGATTTTATTTCTGATAAAGACGCTTTATCGTCAAAACTAATTTTATTATGAACCAATAAAGGTTTATTTAAAATTATTCTGCGTTGTACTGACTTTCTTAAATTCGAATTTAAACAAAGATTATTTACCAGAAAAAATCAATTATAAATTAATAGATGCGAACGTGAGTAGTAAATCAATCTATCATAAACTGGGTATGACGTAAAACTACATCCGGCAACGAGGCCCTGGTGCGGGTGCTCCAGTGTTTTGGGAAGAATGTCACCACCTCTTCGTCGTTGCAGTGTTGGGTCACCCTTGGGCAAGATGTAGTACCCACTAGCCCCCTATGTAGGGTCACAAAAATCCAATCGATGCTCTGGGCGGATGAGGAAAGAAATCCCAACGGCTTGCGAAGCGAATGAACAAGCACAGCTGTGCCGACGCTGTAAAAAAGATGATATACAACTCGACTCGGGTCTGCCTAGCCATCGGATGCAGCTGATTGCATTTGTGCAGACTGTCTTGGCCCGTCCTTGCCTGTGTACTTTTGTTTTCGGCAGAGAGGGTGCTAGCAGTACTGGTCAAACTGCTTATTCCTACTTTGCCTAGGCTGGGAGAGAGGTAAAAGTCCTGTGGCGATGGAGTGAGGGCGTGCCTGCAGGTTTGATGGACTGGAAGCCCAGGCGTGATCTCTGCACTCAAACGATTGAGGTATGATGGTCGTGCTCTTGCTGAAAAGTTGCTTGGGAAGCAAAAAGAGCGCGACTACCATCAGGTGTCACATCTCTGGCCGGAGTTTCAGAGCTCCGAACGGACTCACATCGCACCTTCTACACGGACATTAACCGACCTCGGCGTCATCGTCGAAATCGACGGACTGCCCGAGAGAGACATACATTATTAAATATCTACTTACTATAAGTTTTCAAAGATCTTCCTTTCATGCTCATTTCCTTAATGATATGGGAACTCAGAAGTGTGTTGATTTTATGTTTATTTTTGATAAACTCCCATTAACAAAGATAAACAAAAAATTCCCAGTCTGGGAGGATCTCTCTTTCCAGAAGCGGATATAGCACATATACTGCACTTTGATCTCTGCCAAATATAAAAAAAAATAGTAAACCGCTACTAAGGCTGGACATCGTAAATGTGCCCAATTTAGCTCTGTGTTTGAAAACAGAGATCGATTCACGCGACATATTTATACCAAATGCTACGGAATACTCATCCCATCATGCTTTACCGTTAGAAAAAAATAGAACTTTAACATTTATTTAAAAAATTAAATCCAAATCTTTAGTCTGTAAAATATATACGTATCAGAAGTTCATATATCAATATTCTTATGTAACGTGCTTGTATTTAATATTAAAATAGCAATCATATAAAGAAACTCTTTCACAATAAGAGAGGTCAGTGTAAGAATACTTGAACTTAATCAAGATGTTTATTTTGTTTCAATATTTCTCGTATATAATGACAGAGTATGATTAAGGAAAATGTGGAGGATCAACGCAACAGGAAGCGTTGGACCATCCCGTATTTTTACGTTGAGATCGCTAATATTTATGCATGCATTGATTGCCATAACTTTAATGAATATATACTGACCAATCAAATGGAGACACGTTCTGCTGGCAACTAATCAACAGGCGGAATCTTCAGAAAAATACTAAATCTGTGAGAATTCCCGAAAATAATTGTTCGTGTTCACGGGAGAAAGATATTTGACTATTTTGTCTGCAAACTTTTAATGTTAAAATCTTATACAGAATAAATCCCCACCGAAGACTCATTTTCATATCCAAGACGTGTACCCATAGGGAACTCTTCTGAAATCAAACATGGTTTTTATTTCAAAAGGTTATGACCCAGCGCAATACTTTGATTTAATGGATTGTAATTTAAATTCAAATTGTAGCAAATGAAATTTTTGACTAATTTACGAATTCAAGTCATTCAGACACAACTTGAAAATTGGAAGTCCTTCAAATTATTGGCCAGACCACGTATTTGCGTATTTACTAGATTACAAACGGATATAAATGAATATAGGAGAAGCTTGAAAGATGGCTGCAAGTAATTTAACATATAAAGTAAGCATTATTTATTATGAGAAACCCCCAACATTTGTATCTTTATATGCGGAAATGATTTCTCTAGAACGTATAGAAGCAAGATTCGATTACAGATTATATTATAAGGGCCGAAACAAAGGAAACAAAAAGAGAATACTGTGGAGATGTATTGTGAGACGCTGAGGTACAAAATTTCATGGTATATCCGGAAATTGAAGATGAACTGATATCTTAAGGATCATGTCTCTTCAGGCGTGTGGCTATTTTTTTTTTTTATCTCAGTTAAAACAAAATAAAAATAGCAACGCACGCAGAATAATGGTGAGAGAATTCATTGCAATCACGATTATCGATGAAAATGATAAGGAAAGTAAAGGTGGTGAAATTAAGTCTGATGAGGGCATTAGGCAGATTGGGAATGTAGGTGATGGTGTGCTTCGGGCGAATGAGGAGGAATTCAAATGGTCTGCTAAGGAGATGTGACAACAGCACGATTTAAGGGTTAGTGGCAAACGAGATCAATGATCATGAGACAATAGTGTCAGTAGAATGAGCAGATGTATTAAGAAGTAGTTGTTGCATTATTTTTATATGGTGTTACTAGAGATAGGACATGGCCAATCAACTTGACCTAGTTCCTGTAGCAATGAAAACAGAAATCGGAATTGATCCATAAATATATTGGACATTTTAGAATTACTACAAATAATTTCTCGTGTCCACATGAAAAAAAATCCTGTTCTTTGTCGGAAAACATTTAAAGTCCAAGGCTTATAAAGAAAAATCTTTTCATCTACAGTATTTGTATAGATCAGTTACCAACAGAAAACATTTTCATCTCCAGCACTAGAAAAGATTAGCTACACATCGGAAACTCTTCTGAAAATAAACTTGGGTTTCAATTGAAAATTAAAGTTTTAAAAATATATTCCTCTCTTACAATTACAAATACAACTATACAAACAACAACGACCGTTGTGTATTACGCATGAAAACTTCACCGTTTTGCACAATATTTTAAAAGAGCAAAGAAAAATAACTAAATAGTCTCGGATATTAAAACACGACCTTATTAGAGCAATACCCATTATTGAACGAAAACCCTCAGAGCACATACGAAAATTTACGTGTTTAGTTTTAAATTTAATTTAATTGATTTTAATATGTGTTTGAGAATATTGTCCAGTTGAAATAATAAATTAGACTGAACTCACTTACTGTTTTTCATAGTTTTTATTCATAAAGCTTCTTATGGCAATATATATATATATACATATATATATATATATATATATATATATATATATATATATAAAGATAGAGAGAGAAACAGATGTGTGTTTATATAGATGTTAAATCTATTGAACTAAAAACTATGTTTTTTTCCAAATCGTTCAATAAATCATTGGAACTTTTATAAACAAAAGTATATAAAAATCAAAAAAGGTCTTACGCGAATTGATTAACAATTTTATAAAGCAGAACATTATATTTCAAAATAAAGGTTGAACCACTCAGAAACGGACGACGACTCTATAGCTTTG
This sequence comes from Euprymna scolopes, assembly GCF_053919585.1. NCBI lineage: Eukaryota > Metazoa > Mollusca > Cephalopoda > Sepiida > Sepiolidae > Euprymna > Euprymna scolopes. Next base: position 122,430,695 of record NC_136493.1, on the reverse strand, counting down.
GGGTCCGTGCCGTGATGAAATGACAACTATGAAAGGCAGTGATTGCTGAGGATTCAGTTACAAGATTCGGAGTTCCTTTCCCGTCGGGGTTACCACCTGACGAAAGCCAGAGGAAAGTTGGTTGGAACGTCGTGAAACAACAACTCAGAAGATGAGGATAATCGTCCGCAATAAAATAAAAAAATAATATTCACCTCAATAATGAATTCCAATTAAATAATATATAGACTTTGTAGAGGTTTATAGATATATTTAAAACAAGATTTTCCCATTCAATACAACAGTATAGCGATAAAAAAATAGTTCTATCAAATAATGGCACAAGATAGTGAGGCGGAAGGACCGACGGAGTCAGTTTCTTATAAAGGCACGTAAAGGCAATAAAATATCACGCGAAAACGTACACATGTCTAATTCACTGCGTGCACTCGACGCACGGAGTTCTTGTTTTTTCTTTTATTGTTTTTGAAGTGTGCCGCCTCTGAGCAGAAAATAATCTTGACAGTGCTTTGCACGACATACTATTTCGGCGTTCCCGAAAATATCGATAAACATGTTTTAAACCTAAATAGGAACATGCCACCGCGTGCATTCTTTCCCGAGTAAAATAAATGCATAAATAATGCAATGCGTCGCATTCTTTGGTGTGATTTTCTTAGATATTCTTAAACAACATTTCGTTCTGTAAAAGTTTTTATTTTTATTCCTGTGCTTCTGTCCAAGCTCATTGCTTTATCAAATATAATTAACACGTACAAAGGCATAGAGGAAAGCTTTCTTTCAAATTGACATCGCTTGTCAACGCTCTTCTTTCGGAAAAGTGACGGGTAGTAGACTTATAAATATAGTATTTTGTATGTCTTTCCGCATGTTTAAAAAAAGATGTTATTTTACATAAGCAGTTTCTTTTAGACTACCACTTTCTCTTTAGCGGAAGTCTTGCCGGTGCATAACTATAAAGAGTCCATTTTGATTAATACTCCGTAAACCAAGATTAATTTTTCCACTTACAATATATTTTAATCATGTTAAACATTACAATATAAATATTTCATATGTAAACGTATCAGGTCTTACAGGTTTATAAATGCGCAATTAATTCAAGTCGAACACTTTCAATTACATTATGCTTTTATAAAAATATATATATATATTTAAATAAATTCCGTGTTTTCGCGTTTCGGCAACTTCCAGCGTTTTACGTATGTTACCTAATAAGTTCCCACAATACTACAAATTGTATTGTCCATGAGTACAAAAATCACAATAAAAAACGATAATACTCGTAATATTTCGATGTTTCTTATTATTTTCGTCATCTTAAATTTCATTTTCACAAGGTTTCGGTCGATGTAGCTTCTGACATCTGACCTTCTTAAGATGTATCTTGCCAAACTCTATAATATTTCTGTGGAACTCAGGAATCTGGGCAGCATTTCGAACGGAACCCTTTTTTTTTACTTTACGTGCGTAATATGCATCGTTCCTTTAGGTATAACTCTGTAGAGATCTTAAGTAATTCGCAATTGTAATTTTCGGTTGCAAACACTAAGAATTCAGTCCTCAAGGGAGTATAACTCTTACAATTATATTTTCCTAGTACGCTACTTTCTGCGTAACAGGTTCTTGTAGACAGTTCTAGTACAAATTTCGGGAGTCGAGAATCTATTTTATTTCTAGTTGAACTGTAAATATTTATTCTATTTTATTACTGTATATTAGTATATATATATATATATATTTTTTACACAGTGATCGCCACTTATCAAGGCCCGGAAGCAACTCAAAAATAAGGGTCATTGCAAGTACATTACGTTAGTGTGGAAATTTTATCAAGTGTTTACTTACGGGGGCGATTCATTAGGAATTTGTTAACGATGGACTTGAACACATCCAAGTTGTAGTCCGGTGTAAAGCAGGCAGGTTTTATCGTTATTTCCATAGCAGGTGCTCATCTGAACTCCAATCTCTGGTCCGCCCTCGCCAATCTTTCACGAAAAACACCCGTGTAGCTGAATCCACTGTAAAAAATTTCCACTACTCTATATCTGTGCCTAAATCAAAACGCGGATTCCATGAACAAAGCTTCTTTCTTAGAACTGCACGCCTGTGAAACTCTGTTCCGTATGCCTGCTTCCCACCTGACTACAACTTTGGTGTCTTCAAGTCCAATGTTAACAAATTCCTAATAAACTGCCCCTTAAGTAAACACTTCATCAAATATCCATACAAACGTAATGTACTTGCAATAACCCTTATACCTGAGTGGCTTCCAGCCCTTGATAAGTGGTGATCACTGTGTAAAAAAAAATAGAGTTCCACAGGCGTGCAGTTCTAAGAAAGAAGCTTTGGCTCGCAACGTCTCTTCTGTTGGGAGAGAGGTTGCAGGGTAGAGAAAAGGGCATCCCCCACTAGGTCCCGAAGTCTATTTTGTACTCTGTCAATGCAGGATAGGCTCTCTTATAAGTTCCTGCCCAGATATGGCAACAGTATTCCATCGTTGAACGTACTTGGCTTTTATATAGATAGAGAATTGCATCAGTAGTGAGATATCTTCTGGAGCGGTAGAAGGATCCCACCACCATTCCAGCGACCTTGGCAGCAGACTTGATGTACGTGCTCCATTTCAGATCAGGAGTAAAGGCCCAACCCAGAGGCTTGTCAAAACACGGGGCCTCACTCAGACGAGAGCCATCCATACCAATTGATGCCAGATGGGGATCAGAGCGTTGAAGATGTAAGGATAGGAGTTTGGTTTTGGGTGCATTAAAGGTAACCAGCCAAATCTTCCCCCACTGAACTACGCGCTCGAGATCAGAGGAGAGAGTATCAGAGAGAACTTTGTCTTTTACAGCCTTTGATGTGTTGCCGTAGATGGTCGTGTCATCAGCATAGATGTCAACGAATGATTTAAGTATGTGTTTAGGGAGATCATTGATGTAGATCAGGAAGAGAGTTGGGCCCAGGATTGACCCCTGAGGGACTCCAGCATTTATATTGCAGACCTCCGATTTTTGTCCATCGACCACTACTCTTATGAGCCTATCGGAGAGAAACGATTTAATCATTGAGAAAACGTTTCCAGTTATACTGTAGCTGGAAATCTCGGGAATGATGGTGGGATCCTACCTACCTTATGCCATACATTGTCGAAGCCTTTGATATGTCAAGAGCAATTGCCCTTGAAAGGAAGCCTTTGTCAAGAGATTCACTAATCCTTTGAAGTATAACCGTCAGCACATCTGCGGTGGATCTTGCAGAGCGGAAACCATATTGTGTGTCACTAAGAAGGTTGTTTCTGCTGAGGTGGTTGGCTACTTCTCTATTTAATATGGATTCCAGCAACTTACTCATAACACACAGGAAACTTATTGGTCTGTACTGAGAGGGAGATGACTTATCACCTGAATCCTTAAATACAGGGCAAACTGATGAGGTCTTCCAGGGAGTCGGAAAGCACTTCTGCTTAAGGCAACGCTTAAATAGTTTCGTAAGTTTGGGAGCGAGTTCTGGTTGAAGCTTTTTTAACACTATAATTGGGATGCCATCAGGGTCAGTTGCTTTACTGGAATCTAGGTTCTTTATTAGCTTGGCGAACTCATGCACGGATATTTGTATGTTACCTAGCTTGTTCTGTGTTATAGGAGGAAATATGGGGAGTTGATGGCCTTCGTCGCATAGAGTAGAATTAGCTGCAAAGTTCTTTGCAAATAGTTTGGCCTTGTCTGACGCTGACGAGATAACCCCTGGTCCTTTGATAATGGTTGGGATAGAACGCACACTTCTGTTCAGGATCCTATTTGTTATTTGCCAAAACTGGTGGGAACCAAGCCGCTGATCAGCTACCTTGGATTTAACAGACTGAGCATATAGCTCTCTTGCATTTTTTCTTACTCTTTTACAGTGGTTGCTGGCACTCCTGAAAGCAGCTTTAGTCTCAGTGCATCTATTACGTTGGTAGCTATGGAAAAATGATTTCTGTGCGAGATAGCAGACGCACATTCTGGAGAGAACCATGGCTGACTGTTATGTTTTTGTTGGAATTCTTTAGATTATATGAATTGGTCTATGCCTTCAATTAAACATTCGGTCGGATCTGATACTATAGAGGACACTTCCTTTTTTAACATGGAGTGCAGAGGTAAATCAGATATGAATGTACGGAAGCTATCCCAGTCAGCCATAGAGTATCGGTATACAGTACGGTGGAGGGGTACGTCTGGGGACTTATTACATTTCGTTTTTATCTTAACTGCTACGACGGAGTGGTCGGAGGATCCTAGAGGAGAATGAACGGAACATGAACATAGCTCAGGGGAAGTTAAGAGAAAAATGTCTAGGAGGCTTGCATATTAACCGAGTGTATCGGATACACGGGTGGGTTCGCGAACAATCTGAGTGAGGTCATAAGCAATGGCAAAATCATGACCAAGCCTTCCCTCATCGTCTGTCTGATTTGAATGGGTTAGCCATTCCACGTTATGGACGTTGAAGTCACCACAGATGTGGATGTTAGCCGAGGAATGTGCAGACAATATGTTGTCTATTTTCTCAGATATGCTCTTAAAGAAAGTAACTCCGCTGTTGTTGGGCCGATAGAGGGCAAATATAAATGCAGTGGTGTTAGCAAGTGCAACCCTGAAGCACACATGGGGTAAATTAGGATCTTCTTTAGTGATATCCCTGCCACCCGGGAAGCCATCTTTAATGTAGGTACATATTCCATGCCCATGGCGATCCTGGGGTCAGATTTAGCTGTTAAGTTAGAGTATCCGTTAATTATGACCTCATCTAGGGAAGTGGTCGGCCCTATTCCAGTTTCGCTTAGAAATAATATGTTCGGTTTCGTCTTCTGTAATTGGGTTTCAACCTCTGGAAGGTTGGAACGTAGACCCCTGATGTTGGAGAAGGAGACCTGGTAGTAGGGGTCTACGTTGGGAAATGGGGTTCTAGGTTTATTCAAGTTTTTGTCCTGGAGATATTTAATGTTGAGGTTTTGGGATTTGTGGAATAGGTTGGCATACTTGGTTAGACCAGTACAGAGAGGGGAAGTAAGAGAGAAAAAGACAGGAAAAAGATTTTTTGTAGCACACGAAAAGGTAAAGCCGTAACAATTACCCACTAGTATGGCATCGAGAGGCCCCACCAGAGACTACTGCATGGTCCAGATCAACTCACTTAATGGCAATACAGCAGTCCCAGTACTTTGCGCCTGCTGATAGGACAACCTCCTTAGTGGTTAATCCAAGGTTCGGGTCCCTGACTATAAGGCTGATAACGTCAGCCAAGACAAAACGTTTACCTCCAGCACTCTTACTAGTGACATGACCACAAGGGCAGACAGAGACAGAAAAATTTCCGACATCTCAGACTACTGTTCACCAAGTACTACCGACCTTTAAGCAGCTTTTTCTTCACCCTTTTCAGAAAAATCACTCATTGAATGAGGACTGAGGGACAAAAAACGAGATGCGAGAGTTACTGGAGCTGCTGATAACACATCCACTCTATTATCTACTCTCCATTAAAAAAGGGGGAGGAGGGGAATGGGTACAAGTGACTTATTTTTATCTAAGTAGTAAGTCCGGTGCTAAGTTATCAATTCAGGACACTTTTGATGATAATCTCCCCTCCCATATTAATGGGTGGAAGTTAGTCGTTATCTATCTTGTTTGAATCATTGGAGTTTCACCTTATAATTAATTAAAATCCAATAATTAACTTTTATCAATTTGTAAAGTCGGCTTAATATTAATTTACATTCGAGTTATGATAATTATTCAAGGTTTTAATTTAGGAGGTTCATTTTCATAGGTAACTTTTTGCTTGCTAATGACACTGTATTATATTTCGAATGTAATTGAAAATATGACTAACTATATTAGATGGTTTGATTGGCTAGCCAGAAAGCAAGCATTTAATATAGGCAAGTAATAGTATATATTAAGTATACTACTTAAATAAAGTCCTAACTTTATCTATTCTAATAGAGAATAATTCCTGGCATTTTTTTATCGTTAGTTTACTTTGTAGCATGGGAGTGACGAATAAGACAGGAAACTAGAGACAAATACATAAATAAAACAAGAAATACAAGTTTAAACAAGATAACATAAAAAACATTTAGGATGAGTTTTAAAAATACTTAACCTGTTTGCCATAATGTTCCGTCCGCCGTCTTTTTGCCAACTGGCAGCTGGCATGTCGTCGTATCTTTCTAGAGCGTAAGAAGATTTCTATTTTCGGATAACTTGGACGAGTGCCTATCTATTCATAGAATAAAAGTCGTAACGTTCAGATGTGTAAAATATTTAATTTAATTTTTTTTTTATTTGTTGATAAAAAAAAGTCCTGACTATTTTTTTTATATAAGATCCTTACTTTATCTACTCTAATAGAGAATAATTCCCGGCATTTTGTTTTTTTCTTTTTTTTATCGTTAGTTTACTTTGTAGCATGGGGACAATAAGACAGGAAAATAGAGACAAATACATAAATAAAACGTTTAAACATGGTAACATAAATAAAAAGTTTAAACATGGTAACATGAAAACATTTAGGATGAGTTTTAAAAATATTAACGTCTTTGCAATAATGTTCCATCCGCCGTTTTTTTGCCAAGTGGAAGCTGGCATGTCGTCGTGTCTTTTCGCATATATACGCACACATGCATATATATACATACATATATATATATTTATTGTTTATTTTTTTCTGTATGTATTATCTATTATTTATAATTAACGATCCCTATATCGTGTTAAATGGTATACTAGGCCTACTTTATAATTGATTGTCGCCTAGCAGGTGTGCTACTTCTTTGAGCCGTCTTACTCTCTACGGTTCTTCCTTGTTTATAATTTTTAATTCGTCGTTTATTGGTAGATGGTTTCCCGTTTCGCTCTACATCTGGTTAGCTTTACTTGCCTTTTCAGTCTCTCCACTTATTAAGGGTTTTCGATGTTCTGCTAACCGTACTTTTAGTGGACGACATGTCTCACTCTTGTATAGTTTTCCACATTTATACAGTTCTTAATCATAATCTTTTTTTTCTGTAGGGAGATTGGCTCCGGAGACTTGAATCGCTGTCACACGCAATCACTGGGTGGTTGGATGGTCTCACGAACCCTGTCACAGATTAAACTCAGTTTTGTTTTATAAATTAATTTATTTCACATCAAAATGTCATATTAGAGTGAAAATAATCTTTATGATTTTTTAATAGGATGAGGTTTACATGTTTATTCTTTTATATTATAAGTAGATTTAACGCACTTATTTGCTGCGAAACAACGGCATGCGCATTGTCTATCTAATCGACAAGTGAGTGTCACGAGTTTGCCTGATAGTATAAAACGTTCAATGAGCGCATTTGTAACGTTGTTTGGGAAATAACACGTTTTGGCCTCAGTCGCAAAATAAACAAAAAATAGAAAAGAACTTAAACTCTTTTTCTTTTACAACGACGACATATATTCCCTCATAGTTTCGGCTATGATGTCGAACCTTTGATATCGAGCGTTCTGCACGTATCTGTATCTGGCATAATCCCAAACGTCATTCCCCTCTCTAACGAAACCTGCTATTTAAAGTTTTAACTTTTCCTGTCCGTGATGTAATTTCGCGTGGATTTGTATACGTGCGTCTGCGTTATGTTACACACTTACCCATTATTATAAAAAAGATGGCAAAAAACTTTCATCTGATTGGAAAATAGTAAATTCATCACTTCTTTCATAAAACATACTGCGTATTATTTGAACAAAATATATTTATAATTTATTAGGAGTGAAGCAAAAAATAGATGATAAGAGAAAGGGAATGAGTGATAAATCAATTTATTTTATATTACGGCATATTTACACTTTATATATTTTCTCCACAAAAAGTGAGTAAGATCTTTAGTCAATCAATATTCCTATAAAGTGGATGTTACACATCTGAAATTAATACTAAAAGTCTACTTTTCCTGTTTGGAAATTATTAAATTGAATTTCTTCATATATATATATATATATATATATATATATATATATATATATATATATAAGGCTGAATGTCTGTGTGTGTCTGTCTGTGTGTGCGTGTGTGTGTACGTGTGCCTGTGTGTGTGTGCGTGTGTGTGTGTGGTCACGAATAGGCTCCTATATGGTTGACTATTTAAAAAAAACTGATTACATATAATGATAGAAGATGTATCGAGACCCAGGAATGGGTATGTTTGATCCTGTAGAAGGGTGTTTTATTAAAATTGTGGGGTCTGCGTTCGCGCCTGGTATACAAAGTATGGAAACAAAAATGTAAAAATTAAAAAAAAAGGTTTACAAGTGTTTTTCATATAGATGTACATAATAATACTTTGATAAGTATGTTTTTACTTAAATAGGGTGGGTATAATAAAATTGTGGTGTCTGCGTTCGCTGCTGGCCTTCATAGAATGGAAAATGGCACAAAATTTAATAAATACTTTTCATATCTATCTGCGTAAGTATACTTTGATAATTGTGTTTCAGTTTGAAGATATAAAATGATGGGGTGTTCGTTCGCGCCTGACCTCCATAGAATGGAAGTATGTCACAAAGTTTAACAAGGTTTTTTAATATAGATCCCAGAATATTGTTATTAGTGTTTCAATGTGAACAGGTATGGTATAATAAATTATGCGGTGTATCTATTTTATTTTTACTTTCATCATAGTTTGCTTTGATTTTGATACCCCCGAATTCGAAGCTATCTCTTTACAACCTTCCTTTTCATAACCTATAATACTTGCATAAATCGGAGTCCATTTTCTGTAGGCTGTTTTTGAACGAAGTCAACGACGGGCACTTTTGCTAGTACACACACACACACACACACACACACACCCACCCACACACATATATATATATATATATATATATATATTCAGTCATAACTATTCGAGTGACACAATGTAGTAAACTAATTTGCATATTCTTTTAGAAAAAATAATTATTTATTCTTTTTTTATTGGATAATTGGTTTCATTTTAATATAACGCTGAATTATATTTATGCATAATTTCTATATTATACATAATAGCGTAAAATTTTAAATAGGTTATTGTCCATGGAAACACACACACAGTCACACACACACACACACACACACACACATATATATATATATATATATATATATATATATATATATATATATAAGTGACCTTTTCGGTGAGTCTGCAAAATATCTCTACCAAACATGTTTCTTAATATTATCTATATAGTGTATTTGAATTTGTAGTACACTCTCGGTTTGGTTTGTGCCGGCAAACTTCTTGCTAAAGGGGGTTAAAATCAAAAACAAAACAGTTGATCCAGGCAGGATTAATCGAATCAAGCATTACTTCTGCTATTATTTTTGCATATTCGCCGGTGGAAAAGTGACTGATTGTGGATCGTGTCAACATCGGGGATGGGTCGTCGGGTTCAGACAGCAATCATGCGAAACACGACGAATTCTTTTTCATGGGTTCGATTTAAGGAATCCGAGGTGAATGCTGCACCATACTTCAAGGAAAAGAATTCTTGTAGTAATACAGTGTGGAATGATAAAATTATCGCCCAAGAAAACGACAGTATTTTATTTCTCTTTGACGAAAACTGCTTTCCGTTTGTTTTTTTTTTGTTTTTAAGATGATCTACTAGTTTACCAGTTGTGTACAAAGCCTCTGAGCGATCGAAGCCTTCTATTATGTCTGAAAGTTGCACAATGTTCAACGAACAAGATCAGATATGCGCTGCTGTACAACTAGTTCTCTTTAATGATCCAAGTTATGAGAACGGGACCGTTACCCGCACTCTCAAAATGAAATTCCAGACGGTTCAACGCTTGGGGGCACAATTCAAGGAGGATTCCGGACACAGTTATGGATTTTGGTGGAGTTAAATTGAAGGCCCAATCATGCCATCTCACATCTTCGAAGCCGGTTTGAAAGTCAACACCTAAGTGTACCTTGATGTGCTAAAGAATATGATGAGTCCGTGATGAAATCAGTTGGCAACTGGCAAAACCTATCTGTGAGAGCCGGATACGGCGCCGGCCCACAAGTCGAAAGCGACTCAAAGAAATAATGAATATAGTTAGGTTTCATAAATTCGTTAGCAATATAAATTGTATTTAATAGTATCAATAGAAATTAAAAATAAATTTAAATATGATAACGCTAGGTAAGAGTTGATGAACTACACACCAGACGGAAGGAGAACATGTTTAAGTTTATAACCTATACAGATCAAATTAAATATTCGTTGTCTCAAGTTATGTAGTTTAAGTGTAAATAGCATGGTAGATTAAATAATAAAATTCTACAATATTGTCACTACGACCGATTATTACGGTGTTGTCTCATCGATTTCCGGACACTTATTAACCCTTATCCTCGATAAGAGATTAAAAACCATAGGACTACTAAATTGAAATTAAAAGTGTTTTGCTTAATTTGCGTTTACTTATGGATCAACGTCATTGCAATCTCATATGTTTAAAATTGTGAACGGGATTATTCGTCTATATTATGCCTTGTACATCTTTCTAAAGTATTAAAAAAAACACCGTAAATTATGCCTACTACATATTAATAAAATATTTACAAGAATTGAATAAATCGAAATTTTCACTTCCTGTTTCACCCTCGGTTTAGCACCTTTGCATGAAACCAAATGAAACTGATGAATTCCATATTACAACCTAATATGTCCAGCAAATATAGGGTGAAACGATAAATCGGTCGCACTAAAGGATAACGTTACAGCTTCATTTTAAAAACAAAAACTTTTATTTATAAAATCACTCCAAGGAAATTGATTATGTTGGATACATACTCAGACATCTATGTAATACTCTGACATCTATTCAATGTAGCTGCCTTCACCATCAATCACTGCCTCAATACTAGTCCGGAACTGAAGCATGCCTTTTCCACAAGCGCCTGCGTGAGGTCGGCCAATACTCGGCGGATGGGGACAGTCAGGCTTACTTTGGTGTTGTAGGAGGTCATGTTGATGATGTTCTCGTTGTATGGCTAAACGAAGTTGTCAAGCGGGTTTAACTCGGGGGAGGAGGGAAACAGTAAGAGAAGGGTACAAATTCGTAGCATTTTGTGAAGCCAACCCTTGGTCTCTTTGGACTTCCGGGGCCACTTCGAAGATGCATGATGTGGTCCTAACTTTAAACCACACCAAAGATCATAACCGTACATGCAAACTTAATTGAACCGTCCAGATATGCATTTTAGGGAGATGGCAATAGACGTGTTGTCATAAATTAGATCGGAATAAAACATGAGTTGTACAGCAGAGCATCTTCGATTTCGCTCGTTCAACAGTGTATGACTTTCAGATATGACAGAAGGATCTTATCGCTTTAGGATGTGTACGCAACTTGTAAAACTAGTAGATGGTTTTCAACAAAAAAAAAAGAACGAAAACCGGTTTTCACCAAACTGAAATGTAATCAAATCGTCTCTTCTAGGGTGATAAATTTATTGTTCCACACTTTATTTCTAAAATTACGAATTATCGGTTAATTTATTTCAAGATTTAATCCTGTGCATACAAATGTATAAACATAATAAAACAAGTAAATATATATGGATAGAAATTCATTTTCGATCATACCTAATTTTTTAATAATTTGCTCTCACACAGTGAAGGTCTAGTTAATGCGTTCTCTCCTTGGACGTTCCATCATCATTTACTCTCAATGGTCCAATCTATGTTGATACTACAATTTCTTTAGGCGTGGAGTGGAGTTAACTTACAATTGGTATTTTGGCCAAGATCAAAGAGTAGTATGGGTATCGTTTTTGTATTTTTTGGTATAAATAAAAATGTTTTAAAATTGGAACCCCCTCCCGCCACACACACATACAGATTTAAAAGGATAACCATGATAAAAGATGCTAACAGGGAGAGAAATCTTTTAAAATTTCCAACCTCACCATCGCCCTTCTTTTTGTGTTGGCCTTGTGCCCAAATTTGTTGTTCATTTTCCCAATTGTATTTTTTTCATGTGAATAAAAAATGTAATATCTCAAAGTGTAGTATCTGTTCTCCTGATGCTGCATTTCCATTTCTTTTTTTTTTCTTTCAGTAGAGCAAAAGTCTTTCACGCATGAGACTTTTTTTATTTTTGTACCTTTTCTCCACGTTAAAAACCGATCCTCGTGTCTAACTCTGTCCCGTGGGGAGGCATTGATAATAGCTACACTTTTCCTATTTCAAGTTTCTTGTTTCCTGGATTCTACGTTCGAATGTATTCAACGTCTGCTGTAGAGTATCGGTCTTTCTCTATGATTCTTGTTTCAGCTCGTCTTTTTCCAAATCGATGGGAACTGCTCCTAAACTCATTGGTATTATATAAGTTTATTTCGTGTCTATGTTACTTTTAATTATCTAGCAAGATTCGCGAATTTCTGTTATTTTTCTGACTCTGAATCTTAACTCGGTAGTGTGCTGGGACGGAAAAATCTATATATTTTTTTCTGTTTTTCCCCCCTTCCTGTTATTATAATAATACCCGATCTTCTTGCGTGTCTCAAAGTATTTATGATTTTCATTGTCATCTTCTTTTTCTAATTATTATTATTATTATTATTATTATTATTATTATTATTATTATTGATGGTGTTGTTGTTGCTTTTGTTTTTAGTGTTAGCTGCAATCGTGTTCTGTTGTTAACGTAGATGTTTGCACACAATTAGTGCCCAATATGGGATATATAATAAAATCAATAATAGTTCTATACCAAGACAAATATCAACCTTTAGAATATCTAATGCAATGAACTTTATCTGTCAATTTGGGACACGGTTCCAATAGCAACAGGATATACACTGCCATTATAATTTAGGTTTGGTCGGCCACCGCCTTGCATATACCACAGGTCAGAGCAAGGCGACGTTAGATTAATTTTCTCTTGTCTTGCACACAAACCAATTTCGTTTGCTGAAGTTTGTAATTGGAATGTGTGCGCTCCCAGCTCAGAACATCACAGCAAGAGATTAAAAATGGTCAATGGAACGATTTGCACCTTCGTCTTTTTTCAGTAATCACATTCTTTTATTTTCCTCCAGCGTAGGTGAGGGGAGCGGCACTATTATAAAAGCGATATAGTTGATCAGAGAAGAAAGAAAGACAGAAAGAACAACTGGTGAGAAGTGAAAATAAATATATAATAATAAAAAGATAAGACGTTTTTAGATTTACATAGAGTGAGAGAATAAAGTCCGTACGGTGTGATTATTATTAAAGTTATATCTGTAACCGAATCTACGTACGTTTTAGAATTTCATAATAAATCAATGCTTCGTATCTATTAGAGAATGATTAAAACGATAGGATAGATGTAAGTGACGTGTTTGATAATTCGTAAATTACGAATAATTATAGCAATTTGAATATAACTTCTTAAAATATAACTCTAAAATAAAGGTATAAAGGTTCGTGGTGATTATAGACACACGTCTGCAAATACGAAATTAAATTAATTAAATCAAATACATTGAATATATTGCAAAGGTAGTTGCAAAGAAGATGGACTCCGTGTTCAAAAATCACTCACACCTGACAATATTATGCATATTTACAAAACTAACTTTTACCCATAAATGGTGTGATGTTGCCACAGTTAGTGGTTGCAAAAAGAGTCTTAAACCTAATAGTACACACATTATCAACCAAGACGAACCCCTGCTGCATCAACTTAATGACGTATGTGTATGTTCGTTCGACATATATTTCATAGACTGTGCTCTAACGAACTAGTAGCACATATCCTCTTTTGGCATAACATCACCAGACTAACAGAAGAACAAAAATAAAAAATAAAACGTTTACTCCTTCAGAGGTCTCTAGATAGCGAAAGTGTTTCTACTTTAATCGTGTCTTTCCTCGATCTGGAAGATATTGAAATCCCTGTCCTGCTACGATGATTGTACTAAGAAATGGTAATATAAAAACATTCTGAACCGAAATCATTTTGCTCAAATCCATACATAGTCTTATTATAAACATTATGCACGGGCAAAACTGGCGGAATAAAGGTAGGGGGGCATAGTATTTAATGGCGGTTTAATCATATTTTTGCATGTTTCCGACGTTTATTTTGGATTTTATTTGAAAGATTAAAGAATCACGTTAATTTTCAAAAGGGAATGAAATATTTTACACAAGAAAAAAGTTATAATGAAACATGTTTTCACGGCTATACGACGAGCTAATAAATTCAGTTAAATTTTAAAGTTAAATAAATCATTGTACAACTCTTTTGAAAGATAAATATTAGTTTTACTGGGTATATTTAAACGATAATTAGTAAATTCCTAAAATATTTAACATAAAAAAAAATTAAAATAAAAAACACATTTTCTTTTGTATAAAAAATAGTTTAATTAGCCCCGCCAAATCGAGAGATTCTCACTTCGTTCAAAAAAAAAAGTCCTCCTTACACATTATACAGAAGACCAAAATCCTAGAAAGTCAAAAGGCCGTGTAGAAATGCAATCAGGTAGTTAAAGAGAGATAGTGAGTGCTAGTTGTCTTTCTTTTCTCCCAGCCGTGCATACGTACATTCCTATCGTGATTGTTTGTATAATTTTTACTAATTTTAATTTAGTTAATTTTATGTTCCTGCTTTTAAATTATTCTTTTTTCAAGATTATATAAACATTATGTTTCGGCGAAATTTTCACATTCATGCAATCAAGGAAAATATTAGAATCTTAATGATAAAAATTCTACGAAATCTGTTATTATAAAAACAGTAATACATATTGAAATTATATTTTTTGTGAGAAAATGTTAAAGAAACTACACTTAATTCAATTATAATGTCCGTAGTTCGCCAAATATATTTTATATCGAATTAATTAATAGGGGCTGATTTTGTAATGTTGATGTAAAATTAAATAATTCTCTTATTGTTACAATTAACATTGCTTAATTTCATAAAAAAAGCAAAAATAAATGCATTTTTTATTGCTGAAAACCACATGTTTAATAACGGCATTCTTTGTTTTAACAAAATGATACATTTCTACTACGATTTAAATAAAAATAATGAGTTATATTTCTTGATCAGTATTTGATAAAAACTGAAAATTTCATTAAAATAAGTTAAATTCCTAATTTTTCTGTGATTTTAACATATGTTTTCCTGTCGATATATATTGTATTCGTTAAATTTTCAGATACTTTTCGTATGACCACTTTTATTGATAGTATACAGATGAAACTCTTATAATTTCCCCCGGTTGCAATGCACTTGTAGTACTGTTCCAACAACTTCTGGTCGGCTCCATGAAAGTTTTCTTATGTGGGCGTGTCAATGACCCTCATCACAACCTCGTTAATCTCCTTAATTTTCTTATAATTAGGGATATTACAGGAGAATATAATTTGCATTATTTTGACCCTCGAGTATATATTAGTTAATATCTTATTTGTTTTTAGATTGAGTGGTTCTCGATTGATTAACTCTTTCTAACTGTGTCGTATATATACTTGAGAGTAAAAAGAATACAATATATTCTATTGTTATACATATGACCGCAACATTCAAGATTTTCCCTGAGCTTAAGGAATAACCACAAGTCACAGGACGTAAAGTCTATGTTGAGTATGAGGGATTGTGTTGATGCCTGTCTTGGTCAAATAGTCTGTGACAAGGATGGAGCAACTTCGGCTTTTACTTTCTTGGTCATATTAGTAGATCCAGATCATCGCAGTTCACCAAAGCATCAACTATTGTGGAATATGAATAGATCAGCTTAACCACCTTCCTGCTACCAATGAAACTTTTTTTCTGATCTACTCTAAACACCCTTCGGATAAACTTTGCGACAATCTACGACAATTTATGTCCGTACAGAAAATGTTCGGAAACTTATTGAAGACCCCCAGACATGATAAACACCACTAATAGTAAGTGTGTCTGCACTTCGTAATTGTGGACGAATAATTGCACACTCTCTCGTAAAAACTCTAATGAATCTACAGTGCTTGAAAACTATATAACATTTAAGTTTAGTATTTCTATTATTCAGAATTTTTAAGTATGTTTTTAAACGGAATAATAGTTTTAAATGCTAATAAATAAAATTGCTATGTATCCAAGTTCCGGTGTCGCCAATTTTTCTGGGAAAATTACAGCCAATTTTGCTTGAAGCAAAACTAATAAAATTGATCTAAAATCCAATGGAAAGTAATATTTAGAATCTATAGAAGGATTGGCAAAGGAACGTCAAAATTACACATAGAATCAAAAACAATAACAGACCCAAGAAAAAAGATATTACAGTGGATGATAAATGTAAAGTGCAAGATTGTAAGAAAAGTCTTATGGAAATGTCATTGTCACTTGTTGGATAATAAAATTGAGTTCAGAAAGGCATTCGTAACCCAAATTACAAAAAAAACAAATAAAGCATGCATAGTCCACCGTGGGTGCACAGTGAACGAGGCGTAGAAAATGACTCAGTTCAGCATTATCCCACATTAAGTCCTAAAAGTCCCCATGGGACGTCAAATACAAGTGAAAATGAAAAAACAGTACAACAAAATAATATAGAAATCAGTTAGTTACAACTTTTTAGAAAGTTTATAAAAATTCAAGGCATGAATTCTTTTTTAATAAAACAAAAATGTCAATTTTAGCCATTTTAACCGGAAAGTCACCCCTAGGAGGGCAAGCGGAGTTTTCCCGAAATATTCGTTACTTTTTTACTCCTATTATGTTTAATGCTTTGTTGTATAGGTGGAGTCATATTAAAGAGATAGGATGGGGGGCATTCATTTTGGTGAGGGGGAAAGAGAGAGAGAGGAGAGACATTTATACATTTGTGGAGTGTTTCTTTTTACCACATATATAAGAGAGGAGGGAGGGTAATCAGTTCTTAAAACACAGGAGTGGGCATTCATTTCTTATGATAGAGAGGGGGCAAATTACTTATGATAGAGAGGGGGACACATTACTTATGATAGAGAGGGGGACACATTACTTATGATAGAGAGGGGGACACATTACTTATGATAGAGAGGGGGAAACATTACTTATGATAGAGAGGGGGACACATTACTTATGATAGAGGGGGGACACATTACTTATGATAGAGAGGGGGACACATTACTTATGATATAGAGGGGGGCATATTACTTATGATAGAGAGGGAGACACATTACTTATGATAGAGCGGGTGACACATTACTTATGATAGAGAGGGGGCGCATTACTTTTGATAGAGAGGGGGACACATTACTTATGATAGAGAGGGGGACACATTACTTATGATAGAGAGGGGGACACATTACTTATGATAGAGAGAGGGCAAATTACCTGTGATAGAAAGGGGGACACATTACTTATGATTGAGAGGGGGACACATTACTTATGATAGAGAGGGAGACACATTACTTATGATAGAGAGGGAGACACATTACTTATGATAGAGAGGGAGACACATTACTTATGATAGAGAGGGAGACACATCACTTATTATAGAGAGGGAGACACATTACTTATGATAGAGAAGGAGACACACTACTTATGATAGAGAGGGAGACACATTACTTATGATAGAGAGGGAGACACATTACTTATGATAGAGGGGGGACACATTACTTATGATAGAGAGGGGGACACATTACTTATGATATAGAGGGGGGCATATTACTTATGATAGAGAGGGGGACACATTACTTATGATAGAGCGGGTGACACATTACTTATGATAGAGAGGGGGCGCATTACTTTTGATAGAGAGGGGGACACATTACTTATGATAGAGAGGGGGACACATTACTTATGATAGAGAGGGGGAAACATTACTTATGATAGGGAGAGGGCAAATTACCTGTGATAGAAAGGGGGACACATTACTTATGATAGAGAGGGGGACACATTACTTATGATAGAGAGGGAGACACATTACTTATGATAGAGAGGGAGACACATTACTTATGATAGAGAGGGAGACACATTACTTATGATAGAGAGGGAGACACATTACTTATTATAGAGAGGGAGACACATTACTTATGATAGAGAAGGAGACACACTACTTATGATAGAGAGGGAGACACATTACTTATGATAGAGAGGGAGACACATTACTTATGATAGAGCGTGTGACACATTACTTATGATAGAGAGGGAGCGCATTACTTATGATAGAGAGGGGGACACATTACTTATGATAGAGACGGGACACATTACTTATGATAGAGAGGGGGACACATTACTTATGATAGAGAGAGGGCAAATTACCTGTGATAGAGAGGGGGACACATTACTTATGATAGAGAGGGAGACACATTACTTATGATAGAGAGGGAGACACATTACTTATGATAGAGAGGGAGACACATTACTTATGATAGAGAGGGAGACACATTACTTATGATAGAGAGGGAGACACATTACTTATTATAGAGAGGGAGACACGTTACTTATGATAGAGAAGGAGACACACTACTTATGATAGAGAGGGAGACACATTACTTATGATAGAGAGGGAGACACATTACTTATGATAGAGCGTGTGACACATTACTTATGATAGAGAGGGGGCGCATTACTTATGATAGAGAGGGGGACACATTACATATGAGTGAGAGGGAGACACATTACTTATGATAGAGAGGGGGACACATTACTTATGATAGAGAGGGAGACACATTACTTGTGATAGAGAGAGGGGCACATTACTTATGATAGAGAGGAGACACATTACTTATGATAGGGAGGGAGACACATTACTTATGATAGAGAGGGAGACACATTACGTATGATAGAGCGGGTGACACATTACTTATGATAGAGAGGGGGACACAGTACTTATGATAGAGAGGGAGACACATTACTTATGATAGAGAGGGAGACACATTACTCATGATAGAGAGGGAGACACATTACTTATGATAGAGAGGGAGACACATTACTTATGATAGAGAGGGAGACACATAACTTATGATAGAGAGGGAGACACATTACTTATGATAGAGAGGGAGACACATTACTTATGATGAGTTATTCAACGTTGATTAAAGATGATGACACATTACCTTTGTTGTAGAAAGACAACACGAAGACGGCAGTTACAAAAATATGATGATGTTCTTTTATTCTATTTGACCGTCGAAATGATGATGACATCCAGGAATTCAAAGTCGTCTATATAATTAAAACTTTCTCCCTCGCTTCCATGTCAGCTCTGTCTCCTATCCTAGAATTCTTACTAACCTATTTTTCTAACCTATTTTTTCTAACCTATTTTTCAAGATATTAAAATTGCATTGCTCTTTATTTACTCTGACCTAATTTCAATTCAGTTTTCATAAAAAAGAATTGAAGAATTAAAATCCCTTGCCCAACAACATATCTAAATTATTTATGTGAAACTGAACAATGCGAAATCTCACGTTCTATTTCTGAATCTATTTCTGAACCTTGCTTACAAAGTTCGAATCTCGGTCTATCTTATGTTTTTCTTACTTACAAGAAAAAGGGAACCTTTCACTTGTAACAGCTTGTACAAATTTCAGAAGATTCCTAAACTAGTTGTAGAGAAAACTGCGGAGAGACGAACAGACGAACGGACAAGGATTAATTTATCCTCTTTTTGTCAGGGGGGGGGGGAAACAAATAAGTAAAAATAGAAAATATAAAAGACCAGAAAAATCAAAGAATATGTTTAGACATTAAATCGTGCGTGCTACTGTAACTTATTTTATAATAAATTTTTACACAACATACAATGCGTAGTGTACAGTAATATATCTGACTGTAACGAAAATTCTGTCCGTACTATAGTATATGTATTTAATGGTTATTATAGTCATTTTTCGCGACTACGTTTCATCTCATTTGATCGAAATTGCATGATTCTATTGGATGTAAGGAGTAAACCAGAACAAACTTTCATTATCGCAAATATGCTCAGTGGCCTTTGTCTTGTAAAGACCAATGCTGTAAGAACAAAGCAGTGAACAGGAAATTAGGTCAACGAGTTCACTGCTTATAAAAATATGCTAGAATGAAATACAGTATAAAAAACAGCGAACTGATGGAGACCACTAACTAACAAATCAAACAATCTGGGACAAAGGAATTAAAGACGAGATTAATTCTTAAGAACACGTGCCACAATACAATTCATGAAAAAAGTGAGACAAGTACCAACACATGCGACAACAGGACGTATAAAAAAGACTGAGACTAGAGTATGAACGAGAAGTTCAAGTGTGGAAAAAAGAGTAGAGTCATTAACAATAAAGACATTTGTTTATAATCGACATAAAACTAATTATGTTGTTTTATGTGTGGAAACGTTATATATAATTAAAGTTGTTCTTTCTTGTTTAGATACTACCAATATTAAAATAAATCACAGAAAATATTTTATTATACAAATATCTTGTTTATCCAAAATATTATTTTCTCATTTATAATTAAACTGCCATGTGTGCCCGGTGTTGCCCGGGTCTTTGGAGGTGTGTGTTGAGCAAAAAAACAAAAAGTGATAGTAGGAAGGCAGGCTCGAACCCACACCGCGTAGGAAGAAAAGAACGTGAATAAAACGTGACGTCCTTGATGTTATGACCACCGCTAAACCGGAAGTAACGTAAGTTGAAATTAAGGCTAGAAAATCGAAAAGAGGGGATTACTTTCGAAAATATCGGTGAAAAAAAGCGATCACTCCCTATAGAAAAGTGTCCAGTTGAGGGTGAAGAAATTAATGTCTTTAGCCACATTTTCGGTATTTGTGACTGATCGGTCGAACTTGAAACGATAGTGATCTTGTAAAATCCGTCGCCTCAATCGAAAGTTTTAGGCAAACATGCAAATATACTTGCATAGATTTCTATATTTTAGCTCGGATTTTCGACTCAAACCGATTAAAAATTTGCCCTATTTCTGAATACCCTTTATGTAAAATTTCAAATGTTTACACAAGAAATTGTCTTTAGTCATTTGGTAGAGACCTCAGAGGTCATTTTTTTAAAAAACTTTCACCGCTATTATAACACCTTAACATTGATTTTGACCCAAATCAAGTTATTAAGTTGATCCATATCAAAGGAACCTATATCTACAATTTCAAGTGTTTAGACCCAAAATTGTCGGAGGAGCTTGGTAGAGTTTTCAAAGGTAAAACCATTGAACTTTGACCTCTTAACACCCAAATTTCTTACCGAAAACGGATTACAAAGATTTTCCCAAATCTCAGTACCCTGTATATCAAATTTTGAGTTTGTAGACTTAAAATTGACAGAGTTATTGTGTAGGGAAATGTAGACAGACACACAGACAGACAGACACTTTCACTTTTATAAATATATAGATGTTACTACAATTTCAACCATATGAGCCCTGTTTCTTCGCGCATATATGACGTACTAATTTTACAACTCTACGCAAGGAATTAAGCTATATTTCAGGTATAAGGCATTGAATTTTGTCCTCCAAACGGTCCGTTGTATCAGATAGAAAGCTTCTTTCTTAGAACTGCACGCCTGTGGAACTCTGTTCCGTCTGCCTGCTTCCCACCGGACTACAACTTGGATGTGTTCAAGTCCAACGTTAACAAATTCCTAATGAACCGCCCCCTTAAGTAAACACTTCATCAAATCTCCACACTAACGTAATGTACTTGCAATAACCCTTATCCCCGAGTGACTTCCGGGCCTTGATAAGTGGTGATCACTGTGTAATAAAAAGAAAAAAAAAGATAGATGTGTAGATGTACCAAACAAAGAGCAAGATGATGCATAAAACTAGTTTATTACTTACGTGCACTATGCGCTGATTATTAATATAAAGATGACGTCCCACCGCATGTGCCAAAAAACCCTGGATTTTATTTTCCTATAGATCAAGGGACATCACTCTGTACAAGTATGTTTTACATAATTTACACCTCTTTACTCATCGTTCAGAATTTCGTGATTGTTTATGTGGCATAGTCTTTTAACTGCCTTGATTTGATCTTTGTTCTCCAAGATCATTTAATGGTTTCTCTCGTTGCAGTCGCATGATGTGTATGTTCCATATTTGGTATTTCTTTATCAAACTCGTTGGAGTACTTGCATCAGTTGGATCACCCAGTCTGTTTCCAGATTTTGATTTCTTTTATCTGGCTGTGTTCTCTCACTTTCCAAAGCTCTATCCAAGTCTGCCTTTGGTTATTTTTTTATATGGTCCACATGGCGCTATACCACTATATCCAAATCTAGTTACATTTCATATGACACTGGGATGTACATGTCTTAACTACTTCCTTTTCCATCTTGGCTATGTATAGAATTTTGTTGCAAAGACTAATTCACTTTCTGTATATACTCAGATAGTCATGGAGTTGCCATAATATTGCTTTTTGATTTCTTATGCGCCCACTCACTGGTATTTCCTGCGGAATGATCCAATCCGAAACCATTTTTATTTTTCGGTTCATTAATAATTCTGCTCGTGACCGTTTGGTGTATGGAATTATAAGACAAGAAGAAACCCTTTAGTTTTTAACTCATAGAACTTCTCGTGACTCATTCACCTTATCCATTTATTTAAAACATTCGCACACATCATTCTGGCAATCGATTTGAGGAGGGATGTTTGGTAATGATAATATACGTTGCATTCTTGGTCTAGACATTAATGCTTGCATATTCTCATATACAAACTCCAATACTTCATTGTACACTTAAGCATATTCTTCCGCTACTGCAAGAGTCCTTGATATAAAAGCTTTTGGTCTTCCCAATCCATTCCTCATGGTGTGAGATAGTACAGCTTCCACCACAGATGAAGCAGCGTCACATGCAACTGTAATTACTTCATTTGGGTCGAAATGTACCAACACTTTTGAGGATTTTAATTTTTTATTTCTTCAATAACTCATGCAAAGTAGTAAAAAATGTTTGAAATATTCGGAATGTACTTTGCATAGTAATGCAATCAAAAAGCTTGTAGTTCCTTTACTAATGTTAGGCGTTGCGCACTGTTGATAGATTTAACTTTCTCTTTTGCGGGTTTTATGCCTTTTCTGTTTACTATTCCTGTTTACAATCCCCTGCTAAATGTTTTCCATAGTTCCTTTGAATTTTCCAGGGACTGATTTCAACCCATAGCACAACCTGTTGTACGTAAAACGGCCTTTGCGAGAATTGATGGTCCAAGAACAATTGCCGGTAGGCTTGGCTTAAATCTAACTTTTTATAGGATTACACTCCTCTAAATGTTGCATAGAAATCTTAGTGACTAGATTGTCACTTTATATTCATCATAAATACGCACGGACTGATAAGATTTTAAAATGCGTACTATTGGTCTAGACCATTCAGAAAATTCTACTGTCATTCGAGGTTTTTATTTTCGTATTCATCCATCGATTATAAATTTTCATCTCTTAGAGTAGTGACGCGTGGCATATCTAAAATGGCAATTATTTACTTCCTGTGTTACCTCACAATCGGTACACATTTCCTGCGACGTTTCCCTCCTGTCTGGACCCCTATTTTATTTTTTTTCGGTTCCCCTAGAGGGTAGAGCAATAATTTTGTTAACGTTCATTCTTTTGTTCCGCTTTGTTCTAATGCCTTGTAAATGGTTGAACTCCACGTTCATAGCTACATTTAAAGTTTCGTTAGGTATATTTCTCAGAAGTTTGTCTCGTAGCATTTCATCTAAAAACATTCCAAAACCATCTTCACACATTATTCTGTGATCGGCTCGCCTAGTTTAAGGTAGCTTGTATATTTCTTTCACTGAACGATCACAGACGGTTATGGGCTAAAGTAGTTTTTTA
The DNA here is from genome assembly GCF_053919585.1 of Euprymna scolopes. Classification (NCBI taxonomy): domain Eukaryota; kingdom Metazoa; phylum Mollusca; class Cephalopoda; order Sepiida; family Sepiolidae; genus Euprymna; species Euprymna scolopes. The sequence continues at coordinate 122,406,874 of NC_136493.1, read as the reverse complement.
ACAGTCTAACAAGTTCGTCAATTTTTTTGTCGTTTAGTCTTTCTGTGGCTAATAAACTTGGCATTTGTTTATGAACATAACTGTCAAAAACCGACAAAAGAATATCACTTGTTTTAAACGCCTGCTGTATCGACTAGAATGTCGTTCGCATCGAAAAAAAATCCCAGAGGTCCATAGTATTTGTCCCATTGTTCATTTGAACAATCAAACGCTTCTAGACGACCGAAGGTAGCCATAATTCTTTCATTGTTCGAATCTTCGTCGGCAATTTATAATGAACAAAAAAAAAAGATCAAGGTGGTGTATAAAACTGATTTATTACCGTGTATAAGCACGCACTAATTACTACTATAAAAAGCAGCGTCTTTCACTGCATGTGCATAAAGACCTGGATTTTATTTTATTTTCACCCGGTTTAAGAAACATCACTTTGTCCAAGCACGTTTCACATACTTTACAACTAACTAAGCATTTATATATAAATAAAAGAAAAATCGTCGAATAGAGTTGAATTTTGTTAACAGTTAAGTGATCGTATTGCTTTGTGGGACACGTGACTCATTCCGACTCAAACCACATGATGAATGGGTAAAAAAACGTAAACTCCAAATCATCGATAGTTTCCAAATCTGCAATAATTTAAATATATTGGTATTTGAAAGTTTGCCGTCTCTAAAAACACCATTATATAATCGGTAGTAATTTCACTTTGCTTATTTCTCTTCCATGAAGTTACGCACAAGATCAAATGGGGGCTTGATGAGGCCGTTCATTGGAAGGCACTTGATTAAAACTTTGTATACCCCGGTTTTCAGTCAGTTGTTGAACACGTATCAACCGTAACTCCTATATTATCTTATCTGTATTAGCTTGTAACGAGTAAGAATAAAATTGACCAGCACATATATAGCAGTTCCCTTTATATATATATATATATATATATATATATATATATATATATATATATATATATATATATATATATACACATATATTTATATATACACAGATAGAGAGAGATAAATAGATAGATAGATATAGATATAGATATATACAGAGATAAAAAGAGAGAGAGGGGGCGAAAGAGAGAGGGAGAGAATCAATCCTCTTTCTTTAATTGTTAGAAACATATTAAACTTGTATTTCTCTGGCCAGTCTTATTCACTGCCAAGTACACCTGGATTATTACCACATGACCTATATCAATACGAGATTTTGGGCGAGTTGTTCGACGTGAATTTGCTGAAAGCAATATTGTAACCTCCATCGATGGATGAAAAAATATAATCGATGCATGAATACGAAAATAAAAACCTCGAATGACATTTTCGTCAGAAAAATCTTTCATTTGTGAATAAGAAAATTATTCTATAAAATTTCGTCTTTTAGTAATCTACAATGTCCGATTAGAAATTGGGCGTTTTTAAATGACTTATTTAACTTGTTATTTATATCCGGGCAGATGTTTCTTTGTAAGCATTGTTTCCAGTTCTATGCTGTCAAATATTATAAGTTCATGATCGTTTGTGTTTTGATGATTTTATCTATAAATCTCTCGTTCTTTTGCACTCAATTATAATCTCCTTCTCTTTCTCTCTCTCTCAATATATATATATATATATATATATATATATACACATATATATAGAAAGCAATGTGAGTGTGTGTCTGTGTGCATGTATCTTCGTTTCCTACGTACTCTGAAACGGTTGGATCGATATTTGAAAATTGCAAAAAAATAGTTTATATCTCTGTAGGGATCTTATCACTTAGAGTTAATTCAAAATAACCCCAATAAGAATTTTAAAAATCGGTAATCAAAAATAAAATATTAAAGAAGAACCGTCAAATTTTAGCAATTTCAATAAGCTTATACAGCTTTACATTACAGGTGAATTTGCGAAAATATATAATCGTACACGTAAAAAGTCACGGCGTATAAAAATGACGTGTCCGAAATAAAATGATTTCTGATAGCATAAATAAAACATGCGACTTCTGCATATTAAATTTTGATCCTGGCAATTATATAAAAACGATTTCATAATATCGACACTATGTTTACTGGAGTGCAATTAAGACCATAATGTATTGCTGATTGGTTCACTGCAAATTGACAGAAAAAGCTCCTCCTGATGCACTGTAGTTGATCACAAGTACAGAAGGCAATTAATTAATTTGATTGCAAAATGGGCGGTGTTACCAATATTGATTACAAATAAGCAATGAAAAGTGTTGGTCATTTATTAACTTCGTCAATTACGGCTAATATCGAGTCTCGCGTCTTATACACACACGAACACACACACACACATCCACCCACACACACACACACACACACACACACACACATATATATATATATATATATATATATATATAAGACGGGAGACTCGATGTTAGCCGTAATATATATATATATATATATATATATATTATATATATATATATATATATATATATATATATATATATATATATATGTATATATAGGATATACAGGAGAGGGGCATATATGAAAATAAACATTCACAGAAATTTCGGGTAGCGTTTGCGTAAATATATATAATTTCGGGTAGCGTTTGCGTATATATATATATATATATATATATATATATATATATATATATATATATATACTAGCATGAGTCCCCGGCGTTGCCCGGATGTTTGAGAAAAACAAAAACGATCAATTCTTTTTTAACTTTCACCCCTATTATGACCCCTTAAAATGTAAGTTTTTTGGCTCAAATTGAGTTATTAAGTTAGATCCATATCCCAGAAACCTATATATAAAATTTTAAGTGTGTAAACCCAAAATTTTCAGAGGTGTTCGGTAGAGTTCTCAAAGGTCAAATCGTTGAACTTTGATCCATAAACAGCCAAATTTGTTGTTAATTTCAGTACTGTTAGCTGATAAGGGCTGTCCCCTTTTCATGTAAGTATAAAAATGGAGAATTTAGTTTAAAATGAAAATGAAATAGCAATAGACAAATTCGAACCTCGTAATTTAGTTTAGAAATAGATTACGTGTGAGAATTTAAAAATGTAAAACAAACATTTGTTTAGAATATAGATAATTATTTCAAGGAAAGAATGTGAACTCTCAAGACTGTTATGAAATTTTAAATTGAAAGAATGCAGCTTATAAGATAATGTTTTTAACATATTGAATATAGGTTAAAATTCCTTTTGTAGAAATAGGAAAAGTTTTGGACACGTATATCCAGAGCACGTGAAAGAAGGCACATGTTTTAACATGTGTATGACGTCACGGAAAATAAAAAGTTCTAGGAATAGAGAAAAAACTTTAGAGTTAGTCAGTCAGTGAAGAAACTCGGAGAGAGTCAGTCATCTAGGGAGCGAGACGTCACTTCAAGAAAAAAATGTGAGACTTTTCTTGGTGATGGAAACACAGCCGTCTGACGAAATAAACCATCATGTGTTTTGTAAAGCTCGTCTTGTGTTTATGATTCTTATAAAAAGGTAAAGTTAAATTGTATTATATATGTGTGTTATAAAATGTATTTTCATACATATCTCGACTTCTCATATTCACAATGAGAATCTACATCATGTCTATACAATGTCCGAACTGTCTGAACACTATGTCTTCACTCGAAGAGCTTTCTTCTTCCATTCAACACAATTAAGGAATGAACATTTAATAAATAAGAATCTCTCCTAACATGAACAATATCTATCTAGTCTCTTACAACATCTCTCTCTCTGAGTCCTCTACAACATTCCTCTCTAGAACTCTTTCTAAGATAAGCATCTCTCTCTAAGACTCTCTCAATGAAACCCCTATATGTAACAGTACCATGTAAATCAAATTTCGAATCTGTGGACTGAAAATTGCGAAGTAAAATATACACATACACACAGAAAGACAGAAACACAGACAGACAGACAGACACGTTCACTTTTATAGATAGATAGACTAGCAGTTCCGCTAGGCTATGTACTGTTCATAAGGTTAATATGTAAAGTAATGCCTTTCTATATAATTTGTCTTCTTTAACTACCATAGAGAAAAGTAAGACAGACATTTTCACTTTCATAGTTATAGAGATTGATAGATAGGTAGATAGATTGGATGCAATATATAGTAATGATTTGAAAAGTATTTAAAAAAAAGACTCATGCGCTACAACTGAGAATCGAAACTAAAACGTTCAGCTCACTATTTATTTTACCTCTGCCGCCAATGACTGAGCCATGAAGACACATTTACTACAAGCTAAACATTAAAACACGAACCAATAGATAATATGTTATGCGTTCGTAATGGTGGCGTTCGACATTCACCTGGCAAATTTCTATTTTTTTAATTTTCACACTTTTACACGGATTTTTCCGGTTTAAACCCAAATATAAAGTTTTGCATGGATTCAAATACCTTATATATGAAGTTTCATGACCGTAGACCAAAAACTGTAGGAGGAGTTTGGCAGGTAAAATTTGTTAAACAAATATATATATACGTATACATAAATATATATGGAAACAATTTTGCGTTTACTATAAACTTTTTACGCAAATCTTATGGAAGTATGGAACATATAGAATAACTGCATGAATATAATTACAGGTAATAGTTAACTAAAGATGATTATCCCATAATAAAACCAAAACAACTAATAGGGAATTAATTAAAATGAATGTTTTAAAAATATTCAAATTAGCTAGATCTTTTGTTAGTTAATGTAATTCCACACCCGATATATGACAAAATTATATTTACTTTTTAAATAACTAGAAAAAGGGTGTTTAATATGGATATCAATACACACAAAAGAAAAACGCATTTATAGGAGTATATATATATAATATATATATATATATATATATATATATATATATATATATATATATATATATCAGACTGATCAGCAACATTAGTTACTGTTAATCGATTGGTTCAGTTTGTAGTAGTTTATGTATGATCCAAAAATGTACAGTTTCTTATTTATATATATATATATATATATATATATATATATATATATATATATATATATATATATATATATATTGACTGCCGTACAAACGGTTGGGTTTCAATCCTGGCTTGAGGTAGTTGCCTGTCTAGCCGCACTGATGAGCTGTGAAACAGCGAAACAGTACTGTATGTGGATGACTATAGTGCTCCTCACCTTCAGTTGAGCATATTGAGAAGTGAAACACGAATTACCATTAGCATATAAGCGACGCTCTTTGTGTAAACAAATCGAGCGGAGGTATTTCGAACGATATCAAAAACATCGTTAAAAACTCACTACTCGTTCAAGCAGCCGCCAATAGCGTAATGGTTAGGAGCCTTGACTGCCGTACAAACGGTTGGGTTTCAATCCTGGCTTGAGGTAGTTGCCTGTCTAGCCGCACTGATGAGCTGTGAAACAGCGAAACAGTACTGTATGTGGATGACTATATATATATATATATATATATATATATATATATATATATATATATAAGGGGACACTATGGATTATTTGGATCATACATAAAATACTATAAAATGAACTGATCGATTACTGGTAACTAATGTTGCCAACCCATCTAAATTCTTATATCTCTTATATAACACCACTGCATTATATAAAAATAAATACACACAATCACACACACACACACACACACACACACATATATATATATATATATATATATATATATATATAGTTTATGGTTCATAAACCACATTTACCATCCCAATAAATGCATTGACGATGATACTTACGACTTTTAGAAGGCGAACTATTGAAAGATACATCTGCCTTAATTAAAAAAAAATGCTAGCTTTATTTTTGGTGTTAAAAAAAAACACCCAGTATTTTTGCTGATGAGGAGACTTTGGTTCCAAAAACTATATGATAAAATTATTGTCCAAGACTCATTGTCTATCACAATAAAACATCGTTTCCGAAACGATCGTACAATATATTGATTTTGTTTGTTCTCCCTTGCGAAACCGATTTTTAATTATTAATTTTAATTATAAATTATAAATCATCTAACTCAATATTAAAATAGCTCTGTGTATCGAGCTTATTATATATCGACATTACAATGAGCCCTGTTTTCTTTTCTTTTATTTTAATTATATTAATGGATTTTCTAAGACATCAACATATACTCTGCTCTTTAGACTGGTGTTCTAATCCTCTAAGTGTATATATATATATATATATATATATATATATATATATATATATCTGTATATGTATATATATAAAATATATTTTAGTCATCGACATACAGACCTGTTTCGTTGTATCACAACTCATCAGTGCCGCTAGACTAACACCTCTCCCAAGCCGAGGATCGAACCTAGAACCGTCGTGATGACAGTCGGCAGTCCTATCCCCTTGACTACGGAATCGGTGGCCGAAATTAACTTGTCAGAACGATTATTTAAATAAACATTCGTCTGCTACTCGTAGAGGGCTCAAACGTTTGTTTGTAAACAAATCGCGAGCTTCGCATTTATACTTCAGAAAAGTTTTTATTTAACAATCAGTTGTTATGGAAACGTGAGATTGTAAGTTTTACAAAATATTAGTGGCAGTAACATTCTAGAAGTTATCCCATCTAAACAAGAATTGCTCGATATGCAAGATAGAGCAAATATATTAAATTGTAATTCAATGAATTTAAAAAAACTCTCATTGAAATGAATTTCATATTCAAGAATTTTTATTATTCTCAGCAAGACAAATAATGCTTTAGAAAGTTTATCTCCTTAACCTATAGGGTTTCGATGTCTACCATCTCATCAGAGGAGAGAAGATAGGTTAGGAGATAAACTTTCGAAAGCATTATTTGTCTATTTTAAAATAAGTGTTGCTTTTACTGTTTAATTTTAATTATGTTTGTTTCAGATTTTATCTTGTATTACGTCTATATCACCATTCATGATTATAGCACTTATCATAAAACTTTTATTCTGATCTTTTTATATTCATATCTGACAATTATCTTGATGACTGTTCTTTTACGACGGGTTGCATATTTCATAAGTGTGCTCTGAATTTCCTATAAAAAAGCACGTTTAAGATTTATTCTTTCGAAGTTTTCATTAGATAACCGCATGATATTACACTAATTTGTTAATATATAATATAGTGACTAGTGGTTCGGTGATTACGCAAAGAGCCATCGAAAAATTTAACCCAAGATCACAAAGTATAAATATAATAAAAAATAGAATAAATACGAATAAAAAAAAACGTATAAATAAACGACATAGTAAAAAAAAATAAAGACGTGATTGTCACTCTATCATCGGTATTATATTTCGTTATTAAAATATGTTTACAGCTCATCTTCAATGAATAAAGTATCAGTGACATTTTCAAAATTTTAAATGCATTTTTTTATTCAGCAAATATCAATTTAACTGATAATTATGACCCGAGTAATAATCTACGTTTTACGCATTCGACCTTTTCAATCAAACTGAATCGGGTTGATACGGTGGTGAAACAGGTTGAACTAGAGTAGGAAAGAGGGGTGGTTATATTCATAACAATCACAATACTGAGAAAATTACACTGAGAATGTTTGTGAAAATATCGAGGAGTGTTTTTCTTTTTCTTTTGTGAGGCAAGCCAAGGTTAACTTTAAACAATCAAGAATTCTCATAATGTATTAATTATATAAAGATAATACCTCATATAAAATGATCTCCTAACTGATTATCCCTTTTAAACCTATTGTTTAACGCACACTGTTTTTATGTAAACTTGGGGCATTAGTAGCATTTGAAATGCACGCTGCAGCATGCACGCTGCAATATTCGCTATTGTTTCAATTATGTTTGAACGAAAGACAAACAAATGCGCTATAAAACAGCGTCGTTTCTACGCGTTTGAACTGTTTACTTATATAAAACTACAAGTAGGAAACGAAATATGATTTTTGTTTCTTATTTGTTTAATCATCACATGCAGATTGAAATTTATTTATTTGCACACATAGAAATAGATCGAATATGCGATAACACTGTTTTCATTAGTTCTTGCACGCGTTTACACGCCGGCAACGACATATTACCAAGTAAAGGCAAACATGTAGCTACGGGGACACAAAATGTTAGTATTTGGAACTGTTAGAATTTGAGAAGCGTTAGACCTGTTAACATTACATTCAAACTTCTGCAGGTTAGTGCAGCCGGGGAGGGGGGACAAAACAAGGAGTGAATTTTAAAGTCAAGAGGTCCGTGTGATGGGAACTATTAGAGTAGTATGCTTTACGGTATCTCAACAGTGAAAGAGTCGGATTCCCTGCTTATCTGGTTCGTCCTATGTAGTTTTAGAAGTGGGGGGACACAATTGCCATAAGTTTTTCAGCGCACCTTCTTTTAAAAATATTAGTTAGGTAGGATTTCAGGTTCTTTTCATAAGCCCTGTGGCACCTATAATAACTAGTATGATTGATATCTCCCTAAGATTCCAGTTTATTTTCACATCTGCATGAGACCTTGGTATTTGGTATGTTTCTCCCTTTCAGCTCTGTTCAGACCTCCATCTTTAGGAACACTTACTTCAACCAAGGTTGTCACTCTCTGTGTGACTTATTCCATATAACTATGTAAGGTTTGATAGCAGCGTTTTTACGCTAGATGGCTCTAAGGATTACACGCCGTAATCTATGGTATATAAGTAATTTCCAACTGTCCTTTCAGGTTGATGTTCCCAGGATTTGCTGCTAATAGATCATTGAATGTCGAATATTATCTACTCAAACATATTCCAACCGTTTCTCTTTGAATTTTATTAGTTCCTCTGTACTTTTCCAAATCGCGGAAGTTTAATGCAATGTAAACAAATATATCCCTGCCGAATTCTATTCACCGGACGTCTCTATGAATCTGATTCCTATTACAACAGCGTTTATACGCTTCAGCGCAATGTGTTTTTTTAGAGTGAACACTTTAAAAACTTATTTTACATAATAGTACCGTCAAGGAGATATAAACGTTATATGAAAGAGACAGAAAACGTTTTCCAGAAAAGACAGATACACGTATTAGTAAAATAAATCTTAAAATATATTAATCAGCAGTAATTATGCATGAAGGATCGAAGCTTTTTTTTTTAATTTTAAGCTCTAATAAGCATCCCCATATCGGTAAAATGTTGTATATATTTATATTATGCATACAACGCTTTATTGTTATTTCCTGGGTATAAATGGATGAATAATGACCGTGCTATCATCATAATTCCAAGACAAATTACGTAAACCTCCGAATGGATCCGAAACTCAGCAGTTAATGTGATTTAAGTAAAAATGGATTTGATGCCATCGGTTTATTGCTAAAAAAAAAAAAAAACTAAATATTTATCTTCATATATTTAATTTTTTTTATCAAATTATCTGTGCAATCAAATAAATATTTAAAAATAATCACGACATCATCGTTAGGCACTTCCCAGCATTTTACGTAAACCTCTTTTAAAATATCCCCATTCTTTATAAGGACTCTTTATTGATTTAGAGATATATGTGTGCATAACGCTTTTAACTAGAATACTTTCTTGAAATACAATTTTTAAACATTATTTTTACAAAAACCCTATATTATTTTGACGTAATCTTTATAAAGAAAATAGAAAGAGTGAAAAATATTGAAACTGTGTTTAATTTTTGTTTTTACATCCTATTTTTTTATTTGTGTTTCTTTTCTTGCTGTTAAGACGTGATTACGTAATATTTAGTTTTGCGTTCATGCAAGGTTTTTATCTAAATGTCCTTAGAGTAATAAATAACAAAATATTCTTTTAGTCGGCCATCTTGGAAAAGCGGGGAAAATATAAAATAAAGAATGGAACTTGTTTCTTTAAAAAGTTCTAAACTTCCCGTTATATTCGACATATTTCATTTATTTCCTTCCTGACATTTATTCAAAAATTTATACTGCGTTCTTTACATTTCAATCACTGTATTGCTGATTCCCTTGATGTGTTATGTGCTATTTCGCTATCCATTTTCATATTTTTCCATTGTATGTTTTGCCTGTTTACGTATAATTCTAGCATTATATTCCTTTCAACACATATATTCCACATGTTTTAATTTATCTGTTATATAAACTTAAACATGCTTTTTTAGTTATAGACATTTTCCAGAGATAATGCATACTTTAAAAACACTAGATAAGTAGAGTTCACTTGACAATAGGCAAATGAATTTTTATATCAGATGCATGTCTCCTATATTAAACTTCAAATGTCGGTCGTAAAACACCGTTAATTAATCAAATGCACAATGTCAATTAAATATTCATTAATGCCTGTTATATATGCACCTTTTTTAGTATCTCGTCGAACAATGATGTAATGTAAAAATATTTTGCAGCCTTTAGTTTTATACATATATATATGTGTGTGTGTGTGCGCGTGTGTGTGTGTGTTTGCGCGCGCGCGTGTATGCCTGTGCATCCGATATTCGTCAGGAGCGATTGTTGTTGTTTTGTTTTCGTTTTTTTTTTAGGTTTGGTGTATTTATTGTTTTTTTTTATTATTGTATATAAAGGTAGATGCAAGATACTACCATTTTTTTCTTTGCTCATCACACCTCCAAACATCCGAAAATCGCTAAGTTCTATATAACTAATAATTCTATAAAATCAACAGGACGTTCTCTACAATTCAATGTAGACTACAATGTATTGTTAACTAAGTTACTGGGATATATATATATATATATATATATATATATATATATATATATATAGTCATCAATATACATTACTGTTTCGTTGTATCACAACGCATTACTACGGCTAAACATACACCTTTTCCCAGCCGTGGATCGAAGCTACAACCATCGTGTTGACAGTCGCCAGTTCTAACCACTAGACCAAGAATCAGTGCCCGTAAATATTTCTCCTCAAGTGCCTATTAAATTAACATTTGCTCGTCGCACATGGCTCAAACTGTCAGTTTGTTTACAAACAGGCAGTGGGCGTCGTTTATTCGCTTAAATACGCGTCAGGTGAAAATATATTTACAAAGTGTTCAACCCAAAGAGGAGGGGAGTATTTATCCTCCACATACAGTACTGTTTTGTTGCACACACACGCACACACACACACACACACACATATATATATATATATATAAATATATATATATATATATATATATATATATATATATATATATATATAGCTAAGTGAGATAGAAGAAGGGACTAAGTTTAATTCTATAAGAGGAGATATATCAGAATAATATAAAGCTCAACTAGTTTCCTTGGGGCTTATATATAAAAAAAGAATGGAAAATAAAGTCACAAAAACTATATATTGATAAATAGGGAAGCGTTCATTTATTCAATAAGGGTATACAAAGCTTTATTTGGAGGACAGAGGGGATTCTTTATGCCAATGCATTTCGAAGTCTAATGCTTCTCATCAGAAGAGTAGAGAAGATGCTATGTAACATAATAGGGATGCGACGTCTAGCGTGGGATTCATCAGGAACGAAATATCAATGAAATTATAGATGATGTTGGGGAGCTATATCGAATGGTAAGATAAAGGAGGATCGTATTATATAGAGTGTAATGGGAAAAGATGTGCAGGGTCTCTATCAAAGTCTTAAATGTATGTAGTATATGTTTTAAGGGTTCGGAGTGTATGGTGTTCATGGGTGGTGAGTCTATTTTATCGGTATATAAGATGCCTATTATCTATGCAGGGACATTTTAGTGAAAGATACGGTCTAGACGAAAATAGCACTTTGAGACGTATTCTAAGCAGGATAGGACAAAGATGATTACATGAGGCGGCGTTCATCAGGGTTTTAATTTAGTGAGGCGAGAGAAGGTCCGGGGGTGAGTTAAAGGAGAAAATTATGGGATGGGCATAGGTGGGTAGTTGTAAGGCTATAATAATAAATTACAGAATGAAAATATATGTTATTAGATATACATGGAGGGGGTTTGGGTATAAGGCAGAGGTATTAGGATAGGGCAGCAAAGTTTATATATATACATATACATATATATATATATATATATATATATATATATATATATACTGTGTATCACAAAAGTTAGTACACCCCTCACATTTCTTCAAATATGTAAGTATATCTATTCATGGGATAACAGTGAAAAAAATGAATTTTGACACAATGAAAAGTAGTCTGCTTGCAGCAAATATAACAGAATTAATATATTTTCCCCTCGAAATAACCCAAAATATAGCCATTAAAACCTAAATCCCAGGAAACAATAGTGAGTTTATCCCTAAGAGACTACACCCCTTAAAAGGGAGTACTACATGCCTAAATGTCTAAATTAAGTGTTGTTTTTTTTTGTTCCAAAATGCCATGTGACTCATTAGTGTAACTATGTCATTTGTTCAGAGAAAGCAGGGGTATTCAAATTTGTAGTGCACATCTCACACTCTCCCTTACCAGTCACTGAAATTTCCAACATTACACCACATGGCAAAGGACTTTCTGAGGATCTTAAAAAAACTTATTGTCCGCTACATAAAGATGTCCCGGGTTATAAGGAGATGGCTAACACATTTAAACTGAGGTGCGGCACAGTAGCTAATATCATCTAGTATTAAAAAAAAAGCAGGGTTCACTCAGACCAGGCTTCGCGTAGGTCATCCAAAGAAGTTGAGCGCACGTGCTAAGCATCACATCCCGATGATTTCTTTGAGAGATCGACGTAGGAGTGTTGTTTGCATTGCTGCAGAGATTAAAGAGTTTGCGATCAGCATGTTAGTGTTCAGACCATACACCGCACCAAATAAGTGTCTATAACTGTCGCCCCAGGAGGAAGCATTCTAAAGGGAATACACAAGAAAGCCTGCAAACAGTTTACTGACGACATGTCAACAAAGCCCATAGATTACTTTAATCAAGTCCTATGGTCTGATGAGACGGAGTTTAATTTCTTTGGTTCTCATGACCTTTATCATATTTGGCGGCGACCAGGTGAGGAGTACAAAGATAAGTGTGACATGTCTACAGTCAAGCATGGTGGTAGGAATGTCATGGTCTGGGGCTGACTTAGTGCTGCAGGTATTGGATAGTTACATTTCATTTTGGAGAACATGAAAATCAACATGTAGTAAAACACTGCAGCAGAGCATTATCCTATTCCTCTAGAAACTGGTTCGACAAAGCCGTGTTCCAGCATGACAATGACCCAAAACACACATCCAAGACAACCACTGCTTTATTCAAACGCCTTAGGGTGAAGGTGATGGACTGGCCAAGCATGTTTTCAGATTTAAAGTCAAGAGAACATCTTTGAAGCATCCTCAAGCAGAAAGTAGAGGTGCACAAAGTCTCAAATTTCCGGCATCTCCGTGGCGTCATAATTGAAGAGCGGAAGAGCATTCCAGTGGGTACATGTGAAGCTCTTGTAAACTCCATGTCTAGGAGAGTAGAGACCGTATTTGATAATGATGGTGACTACACAAAATATTGAGAGTAGACATATATGTTAATATCGACAACTTTTCGAAAGGGGTGTACTCACTTTTGTTACCAGGGTTTTAGCTTCGAATGGGTATATTTAGAGTTATATCGAGTAATAAATAAAGTAACGCTGTCATATATGCTGCAAACAGACTACTTTTCATCATTTTCTCAATCTTGTCCTATAAATAGATATACTTAAATGTTTGAAGAAATGTGAGGGGTGTACTCACTTTTGTGACACACAGTATATATATATATATACAGTATATATATATATATATATATATATATATATATACAGTATATATATATGTATATATCTATATACATATCTATATATATATAAAAGTGTAAGTGTATGTCTGTCTGTATGTGTACATTTCCCTACAGACTCGACATTTCATATACAGAGTATTGAGATTTGGGAAAATGTTTGTAATTCGTTTTCGACCAGAAATTTGGCTTGTAAGGGGTCAAACGCCAACGATTTGAAAACTCTCCCAAACTCCTCCGCCAATTTTGGGTATAAACAATTGAAATTTTAGGTATAGGTTCCTTGGACATGGATCTAACTTTACAACTTTATTTGAGCCCAAAACAATAAATGTTAACGGGGCATAATAGGAGTCTAATTTAAAAAAATGACCTCTGCGGTCTCTACCAAATTACTCAGACAATTTCTGGTCTAAACATTTGAAATTTTACATAAAGAGTATTCATAGATAGGGCAAGGTTTTTAATCGGTTTGGATCGACAATTTTATAGGACGGGATTTTGGGTACCGAGAATATTTAATTAGAGGGCACGTGCAGTCTATAGCTAAGGAAAATAAAGTACAAGGAAAAACATTAAAAAAATAAAGATCAGATTATGCTACACAGGGGTTTGAATATCGGGTTATAAGTGGAAGGTGAATGGAAGATAAATATGATAAAAGTTGAGAATATATATATATATATATATATATATATATATATATATATATATATTAGTCTCTGTCGTTTTGTCAGTCTCTTTTGCTTTTCTCAGAAACTACTAGGTAGATATGTTTCAAATTTTATGGACATTTCTTATACTAAGGTGCAACAAAGTAATCATTTTTGTGATTTTCTGTGCACAATTACCTGTTAATAATGTCACTACAATACTACATTTACTCCTAATTGCCAATAATTACTAGCTTGATGAAGCTTTGTATACAGCTATGTTATGATTAGGTAAAGAGATTAAGAATACTTATATTCGTTTACTGCACAATTAATTATCAATTCCAATTTATTTTTTTAACTAGATTCAACCATTAATTTGGTATAAAGCACTTATTCTTATAAACGGGTTATGACTTTAGCCCGTTTTTTACGGGTCGACATTTGTAATTACCCCATGCAAATTAATTCCCACAGATTTTTAATCTCTTTTTTTTTTCGTTTTATTTTGTGTTATTTAATTGATTATGCTGAGGTCCTGAATATGATCTTCAACTATATCCAGTGGTGAGGCCCCAGCTTGCGGGCTTTGGGGAGGGTGGAGCCTCCCTTTAATTGCAATTGCTCCCAGGTCCACTCTGACCCGGAGTGGTAGCACTTGTTAGGGTCCCAACTATGGGTTAAATAGAAACCGACTTGAAAACAACAAATATATTCTATTAAAAAAAATTCTACAAAATCTTTTGATTCGGCATTAAATAACCTGAAAAAACGAAAAACAACCAACCAACCATGATTTTGCTGAGATAAAATACATAATAATCTGCTTGTTATTACACCTATAAAAATAATATTATCCAATTAGGATGAGAGCTGGAGTTACAAAAGTGATTTTTGTTTAAGGTTGGAAATTTCTGTGGAATACATTTCGATGTCACGTGTTATTCTGGCAGATTAGGAAATCGCACAGCAAAGATTGTCGCCAGGTAACGACTACTTGTGCATTTGTTCCTACTGCTCGGAACCGGCGAGACACTAACGATCTGATTGAGTATGAGAAATATCAGGCATAAAAGTAAGAAATTACACTTTTACTGTCGTTTCATTGTTTATTAGAGTTGACACTCTACTAAGGCTGCACTTTTAATAATTCACGAACTATAGATAAAATAGGTTTCTTTTAACTATTACGTAACTTAATATACGACATAACCATGTTGACACGCCGATTACCGTTAGATCACAAATATTAAGCAAGTTGAATCTGTCTAGTACCAGATGGCTGACTTTTTATGATTACAAGATGCAGTATATAGGATTATATACCCATATCCGGTTGTTCGTACATTCCACTTTACCTCGAACTGTCTTGACCTATCGCATAATTCGTCCTCCCCACGAATCGTCGTCATTCCGCCAGACAAACCTTATACATACCTTGTCATCCTCAGTGAATATTTTAGTCCCGTTAGATATAACTAAAAGAAGAAATGTAAAGCCTTACTACAAGAAACCTTTTAAAATCTTACGAATATATCTCAATAAAATATAAGGTCCAACATGTTGTGCTAGCCCTTTTAAATATGTTACATATAAAATTTGCATTTCCTGTGAGAACATGTATTCTAGTATTCTTTACAAGCAGTTGTATGCCAATACCAGCATTAAATATCACATGAGATTTTAGCATGGCTTTTTTGTGATGCTGTTCTTAGATAAAATTGATTTCTACATTGACTCCGTTCATTCTTTATTATTTTCCTTCTACTTTATCTCTAGTTTAAACTAAAAAAAATCAAACCAATGATCGATCACTTTATGCTTGTATCAATTAATCTTAAGCGTAAACTTCATGCACTTTAGATACTGGGTAGGTGATTAGTAGTATTTTCTTTTCTTTTTGCGATTTCACTTTTAGAAGCGATTCATTCTTATCTAAAAATCTTAACATTAATGTCGAATCCATAAAACTTTTTTATCGCTGCCATTTTCTATAAAGTATTGTTCTAAACTTTTATGCATGTATAGATATTTTAATATATATATGTGTGTGTGTGTTTGTGTGTGCGTGTTTATAGATATATGCATATATATATATAAACACACACACACACACACACACATATATATATATATATTAAACATCTAGAGACTGTTTATGGCCCATTGACTTAGAATGAAAACTTTATGCTACATTGATGACGAAATATGATTAAATTCATGCTCAATATTGGTGTTACTCTTAATTCTTATTGACCCCATTATACATAAACTGTACATAGACCGGATATCATAATTCTTAGTCCCCTGCAGGTTTAGAAGTTGAACGTATCTAAATTGCAATTGTTTCAACGTATCGCTCATACAGATTGGCTCTTCACTTTCCAGAAAACCGCCACTTAATGCTGATTATTATTAAGCAGTTTTTTTTAGTAACATACCCATTGCCGATGAACATGTCAATGCCTTCAAGCTAAAGATATCGAGTTCAATAAGACACGCAAGAAGAATGTCATGACCTATATCGGGGAAAACGTTGTGAGAATAAACCACATTTTGGAGAAATACTGAGCCAAGTTCGTCCAAGGATAAAGTACTGTTGCCACGTCTGGGCAGGAGCTGCTAGAAAGAACTTGCCCTGCCTTGATAGAGTTCAAAACAGATTCGTGGCCTCGTATGGGGATGTCTTTTTCTCTTCCCTGTAACCTCTTTTTCACAAAAGAGATGTTGCGAGTTTGTCTCTGCTTTATCGTTATTTTCATGGCAAGTGGTCGACTGAGAGCCAATCTATGGTCCTCCCTCGCCAAACTTTCAAAAGAAAAACCCGTCCAGCAGGAAACACTATAAATAATTCCCCTACTCTTTATTTATGCCTAAACCTAAACGTAGATTCCATGAACAAAGTTTCTTTCTTAGAACTGCACGCATGTGGAATTGTCTTCCGTTTTCCTGCTTTAAAACTGACTGCAATAGGGTTGTCTTCAAGTCTAACGTAAACAAGTTTTTGATGAGCCGTTCCATATAAGCTAACAAATTTACCGAATTTCCATTACTAACGATTACTATATTGCTGAATTTCTACTGTACACTCTTTAACCTTTATCCCCGAGTGACCTCTAGGACTTGATAAGTGGTGATGCCTATGTAAAATACAATTATACATAATACAAAATAAATTTATGTTTAACATTAGACCTAATACATTTCAGATGTTTTTAATCGTGTATTTTTATTTATATTTACATCTCAAGTGACATTATAATTTTACAAAAAGCATGCATATAAAAATGTTATATAATTAAAACTTTCCAGAACAACATGTAAGGAGATGGCTGTGTAGACCCATTTACATTTTTTTAAAAAAATCGCAATCAAACAAACAATTAAATAATAAATTCTTATTTAAAGAATGCGAGACGACTGAACTGTACTAACAATGACGCAATTAAAATCGAAATGTTATATAAATTTCATAGGGAAATAGTATAAAGATCTTATAAAATATAAGTAATTTAAAAGTAAATATTAATACGAGTTCATATAAAATATTTATAAATGTATATATTACGCTTCATAAATTTTGGAGAAAACAATTCTAATTATATGTTACTGCTACAAACCAGCTCCGTTTCCTGGTCGTAAAATCCGCCTAAATATTATATTTTAATCCATGCATGTTTCTTTATTTTTATTATGGATGCAGTTATCAATTGATTATTATCCAATATATAGAAATGATGTAAAAGGTTATAAAATATATATATATATATATATATATATATATATATATATATATATATATATATGGCTTGGAAACTGAAAGTTTAGCACTTCAGCCTTCGTTGTTATTTATCTCTCTAGCATCGGAACGTTTGCACTAATGACAGATAGATACAAAGGGTTAGCATTAAGCTACAGTTAGCTATGAATGTTTCATTTTGTAACATGATAAGGGCTGTCCTCTTTTCATGTAAGTATATAAAAAGAGAGATTTAGTTAAATTGAAAATGAAATAGAATAGACGAAATTCGAACCTCGTAATTTAGGTTAAGAAATAGATAACGATAGAGAATTAGAAAATGAAATGTAAAACTCCTTAAAGCTTAGAGATAAAATAGTTTTAAGAAAAGAATAGGCATTGTCAATTCTGTTATGAAAATTAAATTGAAAGAATGCAACTACAATATAATTTAATAAGCATGTTTTTAACATATTGGAAATATAGGTTACTGGGAACATAGGTTAAAATTCCTTTTGTAACAAAAGGAAAAAGTTTTGGACACGCATTTCCAGAACACGTGAAAGAAGACACATGTTTTAACATGTGTATGACGTCATGGAAAATGGGAAGTTCTCGATATAGTTAGAAACTTAAGAGTTAAGCAAGGAGAAATATATATATACACACTAGCATGGGTACCCGGCGTTGCGTGGGTTTACATGAAGTTCCGTTTGAAACAAGCCTGTTATACTAATCATTTACATCATGCGTAACGTGGATACACCCACAACAATTTCAAAAATTAAAGAACGAATAAAAACATGTAAATGTAATCGCCCCCAAAAAGAAGTATTTGATACCCTCCCCACCAGATAGTTCGGCAGAAGCGATCGCTGTCCTAAGGAATCTTATGATTTTGTGAACCTAAAATATTACGTTTATAAACAAACATGCGCGCGGTTACTTTTTATTTTTGTAAATGTGTATTTTAGCGGCGTAAATTATTTGACAGACAAAAAAATATAAACCCATTTATTTTTATATAAAATACATTGTTAGACTCAAAGGTTGAAATAAAACCTGAAAAAATTTTCATTTTCATTATTTTGTTATCATATATATTTATTATTCGAAGCCGCTATATGCTTTTAAAATGTGGCCTTTCTAAGGTTGGGAAATTGGCTTTTTAAGCTTTTTCATGAACTATGTTTTTGGCCCCCATACTTTTTTGTAAAATATTGGCCTTAAAAAGCCAATCTTTAAAATCTAAAAAAAAGGTCAAATGTTAAATGTGTAAAGCGTTCACATTTAGATAAAAACATATTTTTTGTTTTATTTCAGCCTTTGTGTCTAATAATGTTTTATATAAAAAGTAAATGTTTTTTTATAATTGTTTTGTCTGTCAAATTATTTACCTTTATTTTTGTAAGGGCACTTTTTTTACTCGCTTTTTTGTAAATAAAGGACATTTTCGATTTGCACTTTATAGGGGGTCTTTTCGATTTGCTTTTTATTTGTCGTTTTATGTTTCTAATGTGATCCCGCCAAAAAATTGAATTTGTCATAGTTTGGGGTTTGTTTTGTTTATTAAATTGTTAGGTGAAGTAGTGAATGGTCTCAGAAAAATAATTAATTTTATCGTTACTTTATTTTTCCAATGTAATCTCGCGCCCAACATAAAACAAACAAATTGTATTTGTCAGATTTTGCCCTTCCCCTCAATCGCCAAACTTGAAACAATGCTAGAGGTGACATGTCTCGTTGAACGCTTGGAGACCAAAACGTGTCGGCTCATTTTACGTTAAATTTATATAGAAAAGTGATACCGCACTCTAACGTGTTATTTTATTTTTTCCCAACATTTCTTCTCTCATAATATTCACAAAGGCTGTTTAAGTGTATTAGACTGAAAAAAGTAGATCTCCATTTTTAGGGGTTAAACGCCGCTGGGTCACGTCGTAATAAAGTTATTTTTTTAATTAGAAAATTAAGTTTGTAATTGATGAAATTAACGCGAAAAAGAAAAAAAAAGTGGAAATTGTGGAATTTAGAGGGGGCAGTAGATCTTCGTTTTTAGGTATTAAACGGCGCTCCGTTTTAGGAATAAAAAACAACAGATGAAATCTTTTCAGTTTTTTCGTAAGTGTTTTTTGTTTGTTTGAATATTTAAATCTGAATATTTTTTCTATCTACACGATATTTTTTCACGCTAGCAACTTAATCAAATAACGAAATGATATTTGGTAAACGTTTGTTGATTTTTATGCACAGCATCTAGGGGCAAATAACTCTAAAATGTTTAAAAAAGGTCGTTGTTAGAAATATTAATTCCAAAATAAACTAAATTAAATTTATTATCAATATAATTGCTGTTTAAAATTTATTAAATAACGATTTTAAATGGAATACTTAAAATACTTATCTCGCTAAAAACATTAATTAAAATACCGCTATTTTTCTTAATGTTATTTGCAAATAAGGTGATCTCTTAATTGTATAGTTTTGCAATTATCATACTATATATATAAATATACGAAAGATTAAAGTAAAACACATTTGGTGCATATTTACCAAATTGTGAACAAACAAAGAGGAATACGAACGTAGTCAGGGGGTAGAACTGCCGACTGTCATCACGACGGTTCTAGGTTCGATCCTCGGCTTGGGATAGGTGTTAGTCTAGTGGCACTGATGAGTTGTGAAACAACGAAACAGGACTGTATGTCGATGACTAAAATATATTTTATAAAGCCCCCCTGGGGTTGAGCACTATCGTAAATAATCTCACTCGCTACTTAATTTAGCTGAAAGAATGCGAAGCTCGCGGTTTGTTTACAAACATACGTTTGAGCACTTTACGAGTGGCGAACGGATGTTTATTTAAATAGACATTCGGACTGATTAATTACGGCCACCGCTTCCGTAGTCAGGGGGTAGAACTGCCGACTGTCATCACGACGGTTCTAGGTTCGATCCTCGGCTTGGGATAGGTGCTAGTCTGAGTTGTGAAACAACGAAACAGGACTGTATGTCGATGACTAAAATATATTATATATATATATATATATATATATATATATATGCGTGTGTAGAACGTTTGTATTTTTAATTCTGCACAATGGTCCAGAATATTGAAACTATGCACAAATGTACAAATAGAATTCAACGTAATAGTGAAACAGAACCAATCATCTAAAAAAAAGCCATAAAAAGAAATGAATAATTAATTAACGCCCGATTTTGGAAGAAATAAGTAAATTATTTAACAGAAATGTAGTCGCTCGCAAATCCAAGACGTAGTATATAAATAAGTTCTTTTTAATTATTTTTAAATAGAAAAAGTGGGATTTTTATATCAGCGTCAAAGCGAGAAAATAACTCCACGTCATGACTACACATAGAAAGACATCCAAAGAAAAACATATCTCGGTATTTAAAAGTGTTCATAATAAGAAAATAAACAAAATAACCAAAAGGTGTATTATTCTCTTGCGTGGTAGGTTAGAAAATGGCAGTCCACAAAACAATTACGCGAATCAATCTAATATTTTTATACTATAAAGAAATAAAATAGACGAATCCTCTGCTCAGCTATTATCGATCTTTAATAATATCAATGCTAAAGGAACGTAACATTAATTAGAGCATTTTACAACGTTTTTTAGAAACCATGTTGGCTAGAAAAGAGTTTATTGATAAAAAAAGTAGTTTATTTAATAAAAAAATAAACATACTTGTTCAGTTTTCGTAAATTCAAACTTACACCATTTTTTCACTCAAAGGTAGGTAGATAATAAGGATTTTGTTCATTTTTTCCAATTAGAGTGAAGAACTGGATAATATAAGAATAGTTTATATACATTACAAGTATAAAACGCAATTTTACAAGAAGCGAACCATCAAAATTAGCAAAAAATTTTTTTACATATTTATGGCAATTGAATGACAAATTAAAATGTATATTTATCTGATTAGTATATGCTACATGAAAGAGATAGCCTGCCTACAATGTATGAGAAACAATTAAATTTTGTTTTTAAGCATCGATGTTTGATTGGATAAAATGGCACATCATAAACAACAGAAATATTCACCTTAACTTTCGCACCAACTCTAAAAATCCGAACAAAGCGCTGTTTCTTTTTTTTTACAGTAGTTTCCGATTATATATACCACATATACCACACATCTATATTTTACATCCTAGATAATGTAAGTTTGTACAGTTCAAGTCAAGCAATTATATTCAAGAAATGATTTATTTTTGTGATTGATCTGAGAATCCGTTTTTAGTCTTGATATTTGTCATGTTTGATTGAATTCATTTACGATAATGCATGAAGCAACGTGATGTAATGATAAGAAAAAATGCTACTTCAAGGTCAAAAAGTGTTGGATGGAGTGATACTGATCCGGAAAACAATAAATTGTTCTTCTGTGATATGAGGAATAAAGTTGGTTGCTTGGTTGTTTTTGTTTTACGGCATATCAACCCTTTTCGGGTTATTTAATGCCGAATCTTTGGATTCGGCAGAAAATTTTTTTTAATAGAATATGTTTGTTTTAAAGTCGGTTTTTATTTAACCCATAGTGTGAACCCTAACAGGTACTACCACTCCAGGTCAGAGTGAGCCTGGGAGCAATGGTAATTAAAGGGTGGCTCCACACTCTCTAAAGCCCGCAAGCTGGAGCCACACCACTGGATATAGTTTAAGGTCATATCCAGGACTGAGGAATAAAGTAGAAAATAAGTGAAGCAGTATTAGGGATGCTGACAAAAAGAAGCACTGATCAACTTGTGATTTTTATCCCAACAACAGAAATTAGACTTATTATTCCTGTAATGATCCGGTCCCTGTTAATTTTTTGGAGGGAGTTAATTTCTGTGTAGATTTAGGAGGTCCATCCTTCCAGGCTTTGCTTTTTCTTTTTGAAAAGTAAATTTATTGCTAATCGCTTGAGACACCCTTACCGGGAGATGTCGACAGGTGCTATCCTGGCACTTTTCGCAGGTTAGTGTACTCCCCCAGGTGTGATGACCTTTCAATCCGACTTGCCGACCGTCGTTCTTGCTTTGAGAGAGAACTAAACAACTTTCCTTTTTAGGAATCATGCCTAGATGTGAAGATAAAAATTCGTCTTCCATACTTGGAACATAACAAAATTGAAACGTGAAAATAAAATGCCTCATTCTTGTCTGTGTTAAAAAGAAGTACATTGAGAATCTGATGTCAAATTTATAACTCTCCATTTTTTACGTAATATACACACCTTGACTTGAATAGTACTTGTATCTCTTAACTAATTCTTAGAATAAATAAAGATTAAACACGTTTATTTTTGTTATGAGACAGCTTTTAAAAAAATACATGGATAACAGAAATATTTTTTCTGACAGAAAGCTCGTCATCTGTCTCTCCCACCCGCATACACACACACACACACACACACACATACACACACACACACACACTTCACCCCTCACTCTCTGTCTCCGTCTCTCTGTCTGTCTGTCTGTCTGTCTGCCTGTCTGTCTTTTTCGCTCTATGTATTAATCAAAACAGTTTTGCACTATACAATACACAGATAGAATCTCTTAGTACATGTATTCATTATTTTGTTTATTCGAACTGATCTTTTTCAACTGTTGTACAACATTAAAGATTTTTTTTTCATATAGAGCTTGCTCTCACTATCTATTTATTTGCAGGGAATTCAAAGCACTTAGTTACGATGGGAAAACAGTCACCTAAAATTTGCTCGAAAGAGAGAAAGGAGCAAAAGAAATAAAATGCATATCAAGAAACGACACACAAATATAATTATAGGTATGATAAAATTAAACTGAATTTAAGAAAAGAACAAGATATATTAGGTAGTTGATCAAGATCAAGATCAATGGCAGCTACGTTAAAACGCAGAATGTAATAACGATCAAGTTTATACTCGAAACCATCACACTGAATCCCAAATAGAAATTGACAAATTTTTAATTCTAAAAAAAAGTGCGTAACAAAATATATTTAGATGCAGATTTATTGATACTTGTTGTGTTATACGCAATAGCTAATACAAATTTTATTTCTCTTAAGGTGTCTGTCCGTTTAAATTTTTCTCAGAAACTACTGAGCTAATCTCTAAAAGTTCTTCATACGCCTTTACGAATTAAGTATTATAATAGCGCGATGCATGTTAGTGCCTCGTAGAAATTAATAATAATTAGTCACAACAATATCCAATTTCCTCTGAAGTGTTCTCAGAAACGACTAAACAGATTATGCTGAGATATCTTATTAACTTTGCTACGAGAAGGTTAAGCGAACAAAGCATTGTGATATCCTTTTGATTTCTAGTAAGAAATCAATATGGATTAATAGGTACTAGTTACTAGAATACCATATTTACTCTGGGAGTTTTCTAGAAAACTACTTCGCCGAATGGCTAGAATTTTCTATAGAGCTGTACTATCATAAACGGCTTCACATTTACTATTAAACACGCGCAGATAAGGATCAATAAGGATAAATAGGACTAAGGATTAATAGGATTAAATCAGTATTTAATGTGAAATTGTCCATAATGTATCCATAGGTAATTAAAGCGAGGGACCTTTATTGTTATAGACGTCATTCTCCACTGTCACCTCACTTTTCAATGCACTTTTTCCAGGAAAACCATTATACATCCTGTATTTAACGCAAATACATGGCAGGGGTTGGTTTCTTAGACGTTTACTCCGTCAATACCTGCAACAAAGAGATGAAACTTTAAGGTCTTGAATGTATAAATACCAATGTAATGTTCAGTACAATCTGATCCACTCGTGTAGAATAAAAGCATAGGGTGGATAACTTTTGGAATATTCCTGGTAATGTGAATCCAATCTTTGAACTTGATCAATAAAGGTTGTTTTTGCGTTTCTTTCTGATACTATAGATATTGTGCTTGCCAAATATAAGGAAGTGGAAAAAAGAGAAAACTTAAAAAAAGAAGAAACAACAAATATAGGAGAGAAGCCAAATAAAAAGACTGTGGAAGAAGATGGTTCACTAAAAGACACAAAGATGAACTTAAATAGGAAGGTTTATTCAAGTCTATGAGCCACTGTGACAAAAGACAGAACACCGAAGTCAATATAATTAGAGTTAGTTTATAAAGAGTGGAGGAGTGCAGGTGAATTTTGCGAGAGTTGTCGATAGTTTACAGTTTTCGCTTAGCGACTGTTGACGACCCTTTTTAGTGTTAAATGAACTGAAGACAAATTGTGACCTGAGAAAAACAGACATTTTACTGCAGTTTGCGGCTTGGAAAAAAATGGGAAGAGTTTTAAGAAACCGAGATGAAGAGATGGATTGCTCACTTAACGAAAGAACATGGTCTCGATATAAACTAAGATGAGGATGTTAGCGTTTGGAAGGTCGATCGTACCACACACACAGACATACATGCACAGAGTACAACGGATACCTGCAAAATGTGTCGGCGTCTGTGAATATTTTGTTTGTTCGTTTGTTTTGTTTTGTTTTTTGTATACTTTTAAATCAGTACTGGCTCTAGTCAGCCGATTATGTGCGAAAGATGACGACACTGTTGTATAAAACTCAGATCTTGTTGTATTCTCGTTTATATACCAGTTTCTATGTATGTTTAGTGTAAATAAGTTATATCTATGTTTCTCTAGCCGATGCTTGTGTATCGTATAGTGGTAAAGACAGTTACTTTTCTTTGTATCTTTGGTGTCTGTACGTTTCGCTATGTTTCGTTTATATGTAATAATCTTTCTACGTGTATGTGGATATTTTCACATATTTACGCAATTACAAATAGGACAATAAAACGGGCAATCTTTAAAAATAACGAATACACCATTGTATGTTTGACACACACATTAATCATTCTCTATATATTCCCTGACCCAGTTACCCAAAATGAAGGCACTCTCTTCCGAATGAAACACCCAAAACGCCTCAGTCATTTCTAGATCTTTATTTCCAAATGTTCCACGTCTTGGAGTTTGGCGCTGTAAATGTACCTTACATTTTTCTTTGTTTATCCGAAGATGCTTCTATTGAACCACAGGCAAAAAGTCTGTTCTCTCTAACACAGAAGAGTTAACTACATAACACGTCACCACAACTTCCCGTTACAGACTTACCCCTAATTTTGATTTCTCATCGCTTATATGTCTTTGATGTCAGTCAGAGTGGGCAATATTGTTTGCCAAGTAACTCACATTGATTTTTTTACTAAACCAAATCGCAAACTAGCTTTGTTTATTCTCCTCAACTATTCATAACATTTTTCCTTGAGTTAAATATCCACAGTTTAATATTTAAAATATTATTTTAACTAAGATTCTTTTTAGTTTAATACATTTCTCTTAAAGTATTTTTAACCAAACAATTTAATAATTAATTATGATATTCGTTCTGGCCATTGACCGGCCACAACACAACAGAGATAACACGCTTTGATCATAGCTAAATGCCACCTTATAACATACACGGGCTAAACAGGAATGGACTACGAATGTCAGGAGTGCATTCGTACAATGTTTGGTTTGCAGTTGGTGTCAAGCGAGGAAGCACATGGTGTCACAATATTCATATCGCGACATGTATCGGATTACATGTATTCTTCGGTATTTTACGTTACATGTGACATAAGTTTAATTTCTTAGGCAATTAAATATACTTTCACGCTTGAGATGGTCTTATATCATGTGCTTTCTTTAAAAAAAACCTACAGTGTACATTTTGTATTAGTTTATATTTTCACCAATAAATTTTGTAAAAGTCGCTGCCAATAATCCCTAAAAAAACAGTTGAGCCTGGAGATATTTGTCTTCGTTCCAATGTAACAACATCTTACGGCATAAAAATAATGAGTCTTTATATGAAAACTGTGAGACCTCTAAACGAAAACCATGTATAATCTGCGATACCCGTATAACAAGACGTCGAATAAAATCGCAGAGATCGCAGTGACATAGAAGATGTAAAGGAGAAGATGAATTAATTGCATTTGAAACGAGACAAACTAAGCTTGGGTGATGGATTGCTAATACAGCTGACTACTCTCTAGCGATAAAAAAGCAAGAT
The DNA here is from genome assembly GCF_053919585.1 of Euprymna scolopes. NCBI lineage: Eukaryota > Metazoa > Mollusca > Cephalopoda > Sepiida > Sepiolidae > Euprymna > Euprymna scolopes. Next base: position 122,379,666 of record NC_136493.1, on the reverse strand, counting down.
TAATACGTTATGTCGTTATCTCCAAGTCCGTACGTTGGAGCGCATACGTGATAAATGATGGACGCATTTTTATGATTGATTTATTATTAAAAAAAAGAACTCATTGAAACGAAACTAATTCTATTCATTAACTATACTAACGCGTTGTTTCATTAGTGAAAGTAATTACACTAAATAATATATTAATTATATATGGAGAAATATATATTCGAGTTGCGTTCACAAAGTAATGGCTTTTATTTGAGTTTTCCATTCCTCCAGAAGGGATCAAAGCGAATTCATAATTCTTTTGTTATGATGACTGAGCATATGCATTCATTATCTGAAACTTTCATATTTCTGTAGATCTTAATGAAATTGTTGTACACTCTGGAAAATTCGATACATCTCATACGAATGACTGACCAAATTTTATGATTTATGTTCAAATGAACAGCTACGAAAGGTATTGGAATATGCACTGTAATATATATATATATATATATTATAATATAAAGCTGAACGTCTGTGTGTGTGTGTGTGTGTGTGTGGTCACGAATAGACTCCTATATGGTTGATTATTTAAAAAAAAAACCTGATTACATATAATGATAGAAGATGTATCGAGGATCAGGTATGGGTGTGTTTGATATGGCAGAACGGTGAGTAATAAAAGTTGTAACGTCTGCGTTCGCGCCTTGCCTCCAAAGTATGGAAGTAAAAAAGAATAAAAAACGTTTACAAGATGTTTTGATATAGATGAACATGAGTATACTTTGATAACAATGTATCAACTTGATAGGGATGGTATAATAAAATTGTGGGGTTTGCGTTCGCGCCTGTACTTCATGAAAATATGGCACAAACTTAAACAAAGGCTTTTCATATCTATTTGCGTAAGTATACTTTGATAATAATGTTTCAGTTTGAAGGAATATGGTATAAAAAATATTGGGTGTACGTTCACGCCTGACACGTAAACATGACACAAAGTTTAATAAGTTTTTTTTAAAAGGGGCGAGGGTCCACAAGACCACCTTCACTTTAATCTTAATTCACGTTACCTTTCATTTATTATTTGAATTGAATCATATTGTGTCGAACATATTCACGTCATAAATTCACATTCAAGTGAAAGCCAAAAAAAAAAAAGTCGGAACTTTAGACAATTCGCGACACAAATTTTGCATAACTCTGTTTTATTCCTTCTCCACTTGCACGTGGCCCTCTTTTGAAAATAGATAAATGGATAATTAATAAAAAAAATAAGAACGTTACTTGTAATAATGTCAAAAGAAGGAAAACTACTGCTCAGGTGATGAAGTGTCTTTTTAAAAACATTTACATGACCTTTTTATTTTTATTTATATATCTGTTTAAGCTTTTTTGTCAGTGTACTACAATAAATTCAGTTGATTACAACTCTTTCTGTGCGTTCTTTCGACGGCGCAATACTACACCGTACAATACTATAAAACTGAAACGAAACTGTTCTGCTTGAAAAGGGCGCCATTTTTTTCTTATTCATATTTCTATGGATTCTTGGCTTTGAAAAACTTAAGTAATCACATGGTTACTTTTTTAATTAAAGTAAGTAAAGCTTCATTATTTTTGAAAACTGTTTTTGTTTCTTTGTTTTTCGATATTTCGTCGATATTGTTTAGTAAGATAGTTTAGCAGAAAAGCCAGAAAACGACTACACGAAAAAATAAATATACAAAAAGTAAATGTTACCATAGTCAATAAACGTTAAGTTCATGTTTTCTTAATAGTTTTTAATGCTCTTTACTTGAAATAATTTTAGCGAACCGAAATTAAAACGAAATTTATGGCTATAACTACTTAAATGGATTTTTATATAAACTACACATGTCATAATCGAATATTCCTCAAGCACAACCTAATGGAAAACATTAAAATATGTTTATAAATATTCCTTACGTTGACGGAACTCTGTGAAATTGTTACCACAGAATGCTCAGGTGTCCCTGCTTCAAACAGAAAACGCGGCTCTCCATTTCAAAGTCGATGCCATTTTGATTTTTTTAAACCGGTTACTGAATAAAAAAAATGTTTACAAACTACTTAAACATACAAACCAATGAACTTTTCTACCATAAAAGTAACTTTTGTTGACTATGGTAACATTGCTTTCTTGTATATTTATATTAGTACATATATAACATTTTCTCTTTCTTTCTGATGTAAGGAAACATCATTTTGTTGGTCACTCCTGGCTACGAATGGAAACAAAGTTGATATAAAAAATATATATTTTCGCGAAAATTATCTTTACTTTCATTATATTTTGCTTAGGGTAAACGTTTTTATTATCAAAACCTCTCTCTTTACAACCCCCTCATTTTTATAATCTATCATACTTTCATCAATCACAGTCCATTTTCTGTAGGCTGTTTTTGAACCCAGTAAACGACGGGTATTTATGCTTGTATATATATATATATATATATATATATATATATATATATATATATATATATATATATATTATTTGTCTTGGAAGTTGTTAAGCTTTAAAACTATACAAAAATATCATTCGTTAGAAAAGTATTTAGTCAGTAAGTCATTTAATAACCTGCAATCACTGCATCAACTTGCTCTCTCGAATTCACTATAGTGCTAATGTAATGGAAGGGATCATTAGTTATTTACCATGAAACACTGTTTCGGGAATTTTAAAACAAAACATTATATTACATCATAGGTTCCAAGCAGTGGTGATCAAACACCACTTCCCTTAATCTAAAGAAAAGACATGTTACAAATGTTAGATCTAATTTCTTATTCATTATTAATTCAGCTAACCTATTAATGTTATAAAAATGAATTTCTTACTTGTGAGATTCATCTATTTCCAAATTCAAAATGGATATATTTTTTAATCTACCAGTTTGTATTTATAAGAGTATGATTAATCTATTTGACTACTTATAACTCCCACTATGATTAGTATTTTGTATATTTACATTCTTATTTATTGAAAATTAAATATATATAAAGTTTAAAGTTATTTACAAATATATACATTTTTTAAATACATTTTATACATTACAAATACAATTTTTGGTGTCCTTTGTTAATAGTTACTGCTTTATTTTATACGATTGCAAACATCAGAATAATAAACAAATGCTTTATTTAACTGTTTAAATATTTTAGCTTTATTCCTACCTTCTTTTGTAATCCAAGCTAGAAACTAGTGGTATAAAATCTATTAATTATAAATAACGCGAGCTATTGTCTAAAATGATGACATAATCGTTCCATAAAACATAAAAATAGGGCAGGTATTATCTTTATGCGGCATACGAACCATTTGAAAGGGGAAAGAGTTTCTTTTATCAGATATTTTATAAAGAAAAATATTATCCTCATTTTTGATATGGAAATCCAGAAATGTATCCTGTTGTCTTCTATGTCCACTATCGCCTATAAGTTTCCCACACCCATGAAAATTATGTTTTAGATATATCATTTTTTATTAGTGATGACATATATATATATGTATATATATATATATATATATATATATATATATATATATATGTTACATGATAAGGGATGCCCCATTTTCATGTAAGTATAAAAAAGATAGATTAAGTTAAAATGAAAATGAAATAGCATAGACGAAATTCGAACCTTGTAATTTAGGTTTAGAAATAGATTACGATAGAGAATTAGCAAATGGAATGTAAAACAAACCATTGTTAAGCTTAGAGATAAAATATTTTAAGAAAAGAATGTGCATTGTATATTCTGTTATGAAAATTCAATTGAAAGAATGCAACTACAAGATAATTTAATAAACATGTTTTTAACATATTGGAAATATAGGTTACTGGGAATATAGGTTAAAATTCCTTTTGTAAACAAAGGAAAACGTTTTGGACACGCATTTCCAGAACAGGTGAAAGAAGACATGTTTTAACATGTGCATGACGTCATGAAAAATGGGAAGTTCTCGATATAGTTAGAAACTTTAGAGTTATGCAAGGAGAAGCTGGGGGAGAAACTGAGAGAGAGTTTGAGGACGACAGACGATAGTCTGCAGTTGATATTCGAACGTCTAGAAGCGAGACGGCCACTTTTGAAACTTAGAATGTGAAGCTTTGAATTCTTGACTCAGAAAACCACGACCGGTCGGGAGAAGAAATAAACCCATCATGTGTTTTTATAAACGTCGTCTTTGTGTTGTCATTATACCAAAAGGTAAAGTGAAAATTGTTATATATGTCTTATGTATATCATGTGGTTTTATATGTCTTTACATACACATCTTACATACACAATATGAACACTAACACTGTCTCAACACTATCTCCACACTCAAAGAGCTTCTACACTTCTAATTATGAACTTTTTATATCTATGAATCTCGTCAGAAAACGAACAATCTCTCTTACAACAAACTCTCACTAAGACTCTAAGACTCTAAGCATCACTTTTAACAATAACAATAATGATAATAATAAGACTCCTATATTTCACCTATTTCTATATACTCGAGTCTATCTAAATACATATTTGCCCAAAATAGTGCAGGATCCAATCCCATTGGAATACCTATCGTTTGGAGTAATATGTTATTTGAAAATAAAATTCTTTAAAACGATGACCCATCAGTATTTTTAAAATAACTTTAGAAACACTAGTTTTACTGTTTTTTTTATTAGTTAAGGTCACTTTTCAAAGGAAAGTCACTCACATGGAATATATTTATTATTATTAGAGTTGCTACTCTTACATATTTTCGTTGCCTATGTTATACGTTTTGGTTTTTGTTCATTTTTTTCATTTAATTGTTTTATGTTTATTTATTTTTAATAATATTTATTAATTTTTGTTTATTATATTCTTTCTTTCCAGTTTTATAGTTATACTTTTATAGTAATATTTATGTGAACATTATTTTTACATAGCTGATTGATCTATGTTTTTCATTTTTTACGTTACTCGCTCTAAATTTTAGTTTAGGCTGCTGTTTTCAGTCTGGTTTAATGCGTGAAATTAAATATCGATTTCTGTGCAGGCATCCGTGAATTACGTCTTGTTTTCTGTTTAATTATTTTTCGTCTGATATTAGTATATGGTCTGCTTCTAGTATGCAACTGTTGAATCTTCTTGATTTGCTTGATTTATATTTTTCTCACTCTACCTACTGTGGACCATTTATATCCACTTTTATTTTCCCTTACGTCCTTAACCCATACTGCTAATGTGGTTGAGTTTTTCTTAGATTTTCCTTGTTATTTTCGTTATTGTTATTAATGCTCTTGTTATCTTCATTATTGTGAGTGTATCTATTTTTGTGATCATATCTCCTATTGTTTTCATTTTTACCTACATTGTTGTTGTTTTCGTTACTTGTAATGTTTTTTCTTTCTAAGTTTCTTGTTTAAACGATTACGTGATTACGATATCTGTCATTAAAGAAAGTTTCGGTGCTCTCTAGATATACCTTAGTTTCATTTCTTGTTATAACTTTACATTTTTATACTATGTTTGATGTTAAACAGTCCTCCCTAGTGGGCATTCAGTAAGGTTCCGGCAGTTACATTCTATTTTATTGTTAGATTCATTTTCGGTCTAATCTCTATTTTTGATAAACTTGTTTAATTTCTTGTTGTTGGTGCTAATTATAGTATTCGTTAAGTTAGCAGATGTTGAGAATGATAGCTTAACAGTGTTTTTTATTAATTATCTTTCGTAGTTTTATACCTTGCATGATATTTTAACAATAATTTGGTAGAATTCCCTTAGAATGTTATTTTTATGTGGGGGTTTAACGGTGGCTTAAACTATTTTTCTTTGTTAAACCTCTTTCGGTTGTATTATGGTATAACTTTTCATTTTTTCTGTTAGTGTTTATTGTATGTTCTATTTTCTCGTGTTTTTGTTCTTTTTATTGTTTTTTATTTCTTCATGCACATGTTGTAAGATATAACATTTGCGTTGTTTGTTGTTCTTTCTATACTTGTAGTATTACGATTCTCCTTAACAAATTTGATTTATTCTTTATATACTGATCTATTTAAGGCTTTCTTATAATATTCTTTATTTGTTAAATAATCCTTCGCACTAGGTTTATCATGTACAACATTATTTTTTGTTGGTAACATCAAATGGACAAACCATCTTACGAGCTGGTGATAAAGGAGATTTTTATGAAAATATAAAATCATAAAATTACTATCCCATTATCGAAAAGACCGTAATGAAAATACCCAGGATCGAAATAAACAAGAGTTATAAAAAACAAAAAATGTAAGTCTTTAAATTTCTAAAAAGTTGGGTACTATATATATATATATATATATATATATATATATATATATATATATATATATATATATATATATATACATATATATATATATATAATATTCTGAACTTTAGATATTCCTCTGCGTTACTTTTGGGCATCCCGATTCAAGGAAATCAAATATGTGCAACGCAAATCGCAGATAAAATTATTGCCTCGACCAGACTCACAGGAGGCACGTGTCATAGATGCAGGTACTTACACTGCAAGTGCTACCATTTACCAGATGATGCTTAAGTTACCGTATATCTGTGTGTTAAAGGTGTCCACGTCGTGGAAGCTCTTCTTGAAGAGAGTGTAATAGCTGGATTAGGTAATTTTTCATATAGTTATTTTGCTAAATAAAAGAAGGCTAATTAGGCTAGCGTGTTGGGGCCGGGTAGTTATGTCGTTTGTAGGCATGTTAGTTTGAGATAAGAATCACTAACTAGTAGTATGATAATAAATCAATTGTTCAATTTCGATTAACTGGCATAATAATATTGTATAAATGCTTATAATTCTTGCCAGTTCCAGGGAGTTGATATTTCTTCATGAAAGCACATTATTGATTAGACGGTAAAAGTAGAACTAACATTAGAACAAAATAGAAGACAGGTAAATGAGCTGAAATTCGATCCACACATCCGTAAAGTCAAATTGCCATATAAATGCAATATCTGTCTTCCGGTGAAACTCATAATATCAACCAATAAGGAGTCCCGTCTTATCAACGCTTTTTTTACACAATCTCAAGGGCAATGAAATTGAATTATTAATCAAATGTTTTTTTAAATTATTAACATAAATGCGGCTAAATGCCTAACAAGCATTATGTGTTTCTGTCTTACAATATAATTACAATCAACAAACAACTTAGTGTAAATAGATTTACGATATCAATGCGTAAAAATAAAGACTAAATTTAACTTAGTAAATAGACAACAATGAAAAAACTTTACATAACAGATTTTTCAAACAAATTTGACAGAATACAACTCGGACGGAGCCCTGTTTCTCAACTGTGAAAAATATTTATTGCATTCGTCGTAACTTATCTTCACAGAAGTTCCGTCATTTTTCACTGATTGCATTCCTTGATGAACCCAAAAAAGCATTAGCGTAAGTTTGGTTAATATTGATGGCAACAGACAAAATGTGCTTCTTTAATCACTAGTTTGGTCAAGTATTGCTGCTTCCTCAAGAGAATGTGTTCCTTAACCAGGTATGTGTGAATATTTTATTTAACAGGGAAATTCTTTCCTCCTGCATCGAAGAAAAAAGCATTAATTTTGCTTTATTAAATGTATTACTATATCAACAAAAAGTAAACCATTCTCCAGCACATTGATTGCGTTTATCAATGCTAATTTTGACATTTCCAACGGTAAAAAATGCTCGTGTGAAGTGGCACCAGTTGTAAATATACAAGAACATATTTCTTAGTTTCATTGACATATTATCACATTTACATATTATCACTCAATCAATAATGCACCGATTTGCGCAATCATGGTCATATACTCATTATACATAAAGTTGTCAGAACTTATTAGTGGAAAGATCTCTAGTTTATAAATCCGCAGTAGCAAGGAAAATAAACCATACATTTTAGAAGTATGTGATAAAATACCACGCTTAGTGTGGACATTAGTGTCAATCAGAACAGGACTAAGTTCCTGTGGGAAATAATGATAACACCTTCTCGAAGTTGGGAATATGGGAAGAAACAGATCCGTCCTCAATCATTAAATTTTGTAACAGTTAGAATTTCAAGACTGAATTTAAAACCCAGCACAATTCAACCCGTCAAGCACAGTTAGATTAATAGAATAGAATGAATCGAAATCACTACCAGTTGTGTCATAAAAATTATTACATTACATTAGAAGATACATCAGAATACATGCAAAAAATTATTACATTACATTAGAAGATACACAAGAATTGTACTTCTCTATGGGACATTTTAACATATAACTCAAAATAATGGGGCTGGCATTAAAGCCAAGGATAATTGTGTTGTATCTATAAGTGTACAACTCATTGTTCAACTTCAAGAAAAAATAAGTCTATTCTTATCCGCTTCGAACCTTAGACGGATCTGTAAAAATGGTTTTTCAGGTCTTCGAGAAGATCATGGTTGCTTCGGAAAGTTACAATTTAGTCCGATAATTGAGCAGTCAAATAAACGACCGAATATGCGGCTTTATTAAGAGAAACCTCAGACTCATAAATAAACAGTTGAACATAGAAAACACCCCCACCGCTTAAATGAACAGCTGAACATAGGGCGAATTTTGGTTGTAACAACGGAACCCTACTTGATGAGAGTCCTATAGAAAACCCAACAGTAGTTCTCATATTCTTTGGTTTGTTGTTAGTTGGTTGTTTTTGCTTCGGCATATCTACCCTTTTCGGGGTATTTAATGCCGAATCCCAAAATTTTGAAGAACAAATTTTTAATAGAATATATTTGTTGTTTTCTAGTCTGTTTCTATTTAACGCATAGTTGGAACCATAACAGGTACTACCACTCCGGGTCAGAGTGAACCTGGGAGCAATGTTAATTAAAGGGTGGCTTCATACTCCCCAAAGCCCGCAAGCTGGAGCTTCACCACTGGATATAGTTTAAGGTCACATCCAGAACGACCGGATTCTTTCGAGAAGAGGAGATAGATTCTATAATTTCAATGTTTTCGTATTCACGAAAGACTTGTAAATAATCATTTTGCAAACGCTTTTTTTCTGAGGGTCCCCCACACTTTGTATGATCCTCAGAGAAAGTACATAATTAGGATTAATCTACAATAATTCTTCACGCTGGCACAGTAAATAAACATACTATTTATTGTTGTCCAAACCAATATTTTTTCAATTATTAATTTTGTCTTCCCGCAAAATAACAATTGTCACAGCTGGTGAAATTCAAAAATGCACTCAAGACGTAAGGACACATTAGACGAACGATATGCAATAAAATTATGTTTTAAACTTGGAACAGATGTCAATAAATATGTAGGCACATTTTGTACCGAACTGTTTTTGAGATGATTGATCTTTATCGTTTCACAGGTTCAATTAAACAAAAAACATAGTTTACCTATGACTTAGAAATGGTTGATTAATTTTCGTCTATTTATTTAGTTTATGACTTCAGAATAAGTGACGAGCTATCAAGTTGAGTAAACGCATAATTACAAGTATATTACAGTTTAAAGAAAGTGAACGGGCATTATTGATTAAAATCAAAGCGCAATATCACAAGATTGTCCAGAACTAAGAATCCATTAGACATGTATTGAACAAAAGACAATGTATGTATGTTTTCTGTATAAGGGCTTGATTGGATTGAATAGAATGAGTAGGTATTTGACCATCTAATATTATTTTCATTGATCATAGCATTATCTATCTCATCAAACATCGATTGACCTCATTATGAAAGTGTTAAGTTTGACACGTAGTGACTCATTTTGGCATAAAAGTACAAAATCAGTTTCAATAGAAAGTGGTAAAAAATTCTCAATGCATACCTCTGTTTTGTATCATAATTATCTGTTTCTAATTCATACTGATTTACAAAGACTGAAATTACGATTTATATTTCAATCATATATATATATATATATATATATATATATATATATATATATAACGGTTCATTTCTTTAATAAAAGTATACAATTTTACATTTTATATTAAATACGACCCTCTATCCCCCAAATACATGTTTGTATATCTTGATTAAATAAATTAGCCATTGTATATTCACAAATATATATTTTTTGTGGCTGAATTTTCTAATCTTATTATATATATATATATATATATATATTTATTTATATATAATTATATATATAATCTCTTTCACTCTCTCTTTCTCTCTGTATATATATATATATATATATATATATATATATATATATATATATATATATATATATTTAGCCAGTAGAGTTTAATTTCCTAGAAGTAAATCCAATGAAAATACATATGTCTAACAAAGAATACTCAATGAGTGAACAGAGCAGGTATATGAAATTTATTCATACAAACATTGATGGCTACATATGTGCATACATGTTTCTGTAATCAGCCGCGTTGGGGGATTACGTCTTCAGACGAAGAATTATCGTAGAGAACTGATATTTCCAAAAAAACATTTTCTTATTTCGTTTACAAAGTTAGAATGTAATCTTTTTTATTTTTTATTTTGTTTATTTATTTTTTTTATTTCCTTTTTAAGTTTATTCATCCCATCTTTTGGTTTTTATGGCATAAGGTATTTGAGTATTTAGTATTTTGTCTTGTGGTCCGTAAATTAAAAACATTTCTTATGGTCATTGAATACTTACCGGTGTCGTTCAATCCACACACACACACGCACGCACTCACACACACAAGCACACACACACACACTTGAAGCAAACATACGCATATACCTATACTCAGGAGCGGATATCCGCTGCTCGTTTTATTTTACTCACACACACGCACTGAAAGCAGGCCATAACGGCACAGGAATAAAATTAAAATTAATATAAATTAAATAAATAAATAATACAAAATATAATAAAATAAAAAATAAAATAAAATAAAATAATAAATAGACAAACAAACTAACAAAAAATAAAAATAAACATAAACCACGAAAGTTATCAAACTCCTTCTGCATATATATATATATATATATATATATATATATATATATATATATAAATGCACGTATAAACACCCACACCTTCATACACCCGCGCATATATACACATACACACATATACACATACATAGACATATAATGCTCACATACAGTTATAACATGTTTACATCTATACCTACAGTTATATCAATACACGGACCCTCAAACACAGACATCCATGTACACACCTGGCTACCATACATCATGAATATATATATATTTATATATATGGTGTCTCGCGTTGATGTTTGGAGTTTGAGATATAATACAATTTTTGATTAATTGACAGATTTTACGATTTAGTCTTTGCTGACGTTTCAGTACAGCACGGGATTTACAAAGCAGTAAACATGCTGTATAAATGAATAAATGAAAGATGCATTTACTGTCATTTAAGTTTATGTACTTATTAATTAACAAAATATTTAAAATTGTAGATTGAAAGCTGTGAAGACCGTCCAAACCGACTGACTTTTAATACTATGCCTCCATTGTATTGATCTCAAGATTGACATGTGGCATGTTAACATGAAACAAGTTGTTCTTGTGAAGAGGTCTACATTAGACATTCTATATTGAATACGACTCTCATGAATAGGACGTTGGCAGCTTTTCTAAAAGGCATACAACTGGCGGATATGGCACCTGTACGCGATTTACTATTATGTCCCATACATGAGGTCTTGTGTGACAACCTCCGGGAGCTGTAGAGCTTCCCATTGGGTGGAGATTTAGATTCCTAAACACTAAAGAAGGTCGGGGAACTATGCTTGTGATAACTGTTAAGCATTATTAGGTGCCCGAGCAGCGGCAGATAACCTTGCTAAAAGGAAGAGTTAAGTTTTGAATTTATTGTGTTTTTGTGAAACAGACATATACTTTTTATTGTTGGGAAAAAGGTGACAAACTCGATGTTGTTTTGAAATCATTACGAATATGATTTTGGTTTCGGGGCCAGACGAGGGGTCAAGGGATAACCTCACTGGCCGTGGGAACTAAAGTGTGCGAGCATTCGCAGAATCACCAGCACCCACGCATTGGATCGGGACTTCCACGAGGATGACGTATTGGTTACTGATTAGTCTAGGGAATAACCTTTCTTGCATATCACCTGACTAGATAAGCGAATGCCCGCGCCAAAAATAAGTGAGTTGAAGCTGGATCTGGAGAGAAGTTAACACTAATCAAAAAGTCGCTGTCGCAACCCCTTCCCCGTCCTTCGTCACCGCAAAGCACAGAGACGAAGCAGATCCCGCTGCGCCGAGAGAACCTGCGGATAATTCCCTAGGAAAGACTATCAAGGTGTGTGTATGAGGGTTCACACTTGTTACCAGCGACCTTGAAAGATCACAGTTGGCTACCTGTGACAAAGAGCCTGTTTACAGATGTTGGAAAGTTCTACCCACACGAATATATCTATCTATACATGCATCTATCTATCCATATATATATACACATATATGGGTGTGTGTGTGTGTGTGCGTGTGTGCGTATGTGTGTGTGTGTGTGTGTACTTGCAAGACGACCCCAACTTGCCTGAGATTGCATGGTTATCAGCGAATGTTTTACACACTTAATTTTATTCTCATCGGATTCAGTAAAATCACCCATTTTTCCAATCATATCAATTGATTGCCTGTTCTAATTGGGAGCTAATCGCGGTTCATTTGCAGGAAAGTTTACATGCCTCCCTGCAGTGATTTTTTCATATTACATTTTAGTCTACACTGAACTGTAGATAACCTACTGTTGATTAAAAAATACTTTTATCTATGACCGCTTGTAATAAACGTTCAAATGTCAAGTACGATGCTTCAAATGTGATTTCAATAAAAATGTTTATTTCAAACGCGCCCCTGTCATATCAAAAAATCTAATATTGATTTATACGTTTGTTCTTGCTGCTTGTGCTATTCTAATGGCTTGGACTTATGTTTTAAAGGAAAAGTCAAGTATCATGGTGCAATTGTTTTTTTAAACATTTATAATCAACGCAAGCCTGCCATATCAAAGAATCTACTATTGATTATATCTGTTGGGCCTTTCGGTTTGTGTGATATATAACTTTCGCAAATGCACTTGTGGTTTAGGGCTGTATAAAGTGGCAAAATCCCATGTTTCTTATTTCATCGGATTATTTCGATTAGCAGTTATCGATACTTATATAGTATTTAGGTAGAAAACCAATCTAATAACACTGCATGGAAAAGAAACTCTTCATGTGTAATCCGATAAAACATCCCACCCGTTTTCAAGCCTATAGGGAAGGAACTCACATACACAGACAGAAAAACCGACACACAGACTGAAGAACAAACCTCTGTTATATAATAGTACAACGTGTATATTAATATAGATTGATATATATATATAAATATATATATATATATATATATAGAGAGAGAGAGAGAGAGAGAAGGATATAGATATTTATATAGATAGCTAGAAGTATATATATATATATGTGTGTGTGTGTGGGTGTGTGTGTGGAACGTTAGCTTTCGTTTATTTATTTCTTATTTGTAAATATTACGCAGGCTTTACTAAACAAAAAATAACCTTTAATTTGAATATATATTTTCTAGACGGTAAAATATCCATACATTTCTAATATTGCAGTACGAAGTATTGCACAGCGGAATTTACAGATAACCGAACCCATGCTATCCTCTCTAGGTTTGTTCAGTGCATTCATCAATGTGACAATTTTCAATTGAATTTTGAACCAAATATTATTACATTTAACATCACGATATATAAAATGTTATCTGGAATATTTGCTAACTTTCTTTCTGCAGCTGTTGGAGAACAATATTTTATATGCGTCAATTTCTTTCTTAATTGTAGACAAAATTAATGTTAGTTTTATAGCAGTGTTACGCCGGCGTTTCTATAACGAAGCTAAATTTGATGCGTCAGTGTCGTCTTTATAACGAGTGTATATAACTAAAATATTCAAATACGTTCATATTACAGATTGTATTATACTATAATCTCCAATCCAATACCAGATAAAAAAAAGTTCAATTTAGGAGATAGAGCACTGTATAAATGAAAATTTGGAATTAAATTCTATAAATCATAAAATTACAAGTTTATAATTCGATAATGAATACAAAAATACGTTAAATTAAAACTTTTAATTTTTATATTAATTTTCAAAATAATAAATTTTTCACATTTTTTTATTTACAAAATCAAATTCGAATGTTCATTTATATATACATGTACATGTATTTGTGTGCTGGCATGTATATTATCGTGTGTATATAAATGCATGCTTCTATATCTGTTCATCTCAGTTCGTGTTGTCTACGGAATGTGCGTGTGTATATCAATGTTAATATTCATCAAGAGTGTGGGTGTTTGCACATATAAATTCGAAGTTCACAATAATTAAAAAACAGTTGCTTTAATAGTACGAACAATCGCTTTTGTTTTCTTGGCACTAGACAAAAGACAAACATATATTCTTCAATATCGTAATACATCAGGCAAAAACACACATGCATTCTTCTAAGTAGCAACTCGTTGAAGTATCGTTTTTCTGAGTACTTCTGGAAATTCAAACCATTTCTCCGCCGAGAATTCATGGAAACCAAATTCTATTTCACACATGACGCCTGTTTTCATTATTGCAATTTATTTTGTTTTTATAGTTTGTCTAACTTAAGAACAGAATGCTTCCTGGCTGAAAACTCCATTTTTAAAGCAACCACCTCTGTGAGTTTCTAACTTTCACAATTTCAGGCTGAAAACTAAACACAAACTAGCCTGTTCTGGAAATACGTGGAAATAATTTCTTTGTTAGTTGAATTACCTACGTCACGTAACGAGGTCAGTTTGTTTGCTTTTATTCTAGATCAATTTATTTCTAAGTAAATTCTATTTATGTTACTAAAACTCCAAAGTTATTATATGAATATTTTTCTATTCTAAAATACCTAATCTGTTTCAATAACATTCATTTTTTCAGAGAATATTTTAATAACATGCCCATCTCGCACGTTCATTTTAATTAGGTAACCGAGCGTTTTTCAGAATACCAATATACAGCATCAGTAAATCAACTTATCTAAGATAATAGATATTTACATTCGGATATGATGATACGAAAAGCGTTCCAAAGGTAATGCCTATTATTTTATTCTGCCCGAATAGATGAAAATTGTCTTATGTCTGAACTTATGCATCAATGACCTGGAAGTTCTTCGCTCGTTTGCAGATATTAACGATGTTAGACTTAACGAAATCAAACTCTTTCATGGACGTGCGTCAGAAGCATATATGTGTCATTGTGAACAATGAATTGGGAATAGTGGTGATTATATTGAAAAATATATTCTCTAGCACAAACGGCCGCTTGTTTAGGTGGTAGAACTCATGTCTTCTTAGTTCTTCGACACGTTGAGTCGAAAATAAGAGGTTTTACATGTGGAGTGACCTTGTATAATAAAGGGCGATCAGGGCGCATGGAGCAAGACATCGTTTATCGCTCGCAAATGTGTATTGAGAATGACGGTGACTATGTAGAAACATAAATGTTGGATCACCCTCGTATGCAAAAGCGGAAAAAAGAATATGTAAATAATCAATATTCAGGGAGCAATTAAATGGCCGCTATAAACATAAACGAATAATACTTATAGATGATGGTCACACAATGTTTTCTGTTGCTTGTTGTTGTCCGAGATAAATAAAGTTCAATTAAAATATAAAATTTTATCTCGTAGGACTAATTTCATTATCAACATAATTTCTCTTCATGTTATTGCTAAAGCGTTATGAAAACGTAATTTTCAAAATCGAAATGTTATCTTTTGTCATAGGTGGTGTTCTCCAGAAGTAATAACTTTGAAATTAATGTATTATATTTTAAAGGGATTACTGCAGTTTAGAAAGTGAGTTGTTCAGTGCATTAAAACAAGAGAACGTAATTGATGACGGAAACCTCGTTATGAAGAAATATAAAAAAAAACTAAGGAGGAGAGAAAGCGAAATAACAAAATATTATGGGGTTAACTGGTATCAAGAACGAAGGAACACAGGATTTTTAGGAACGAAACATGTATTCGAATATATAACATGCAAAGCGAGTTGAGAATTTCCATTCCTCACGGTAGGTCGTTTACACACGACCTGCTTGGCCGGGTTCCAATCTCAGACTGCCGGGTACCGGTACTCCGTACGGGAAGTAACGTCACCAGAGGAAATGATGTCATGAGATAGTCCATAAATCCATGGAGGAGCGTCTCCAACACTTAGAAGACGACTTGGAATAGGGAGGTAGGAATTTTGATATAAATATGTCGCGCACATTTTTTCACTTCTATTAAGTTTTGTTATTCTGTTAGAGAAACCAAAATTATTAAAATCATTTTTTGCGTATTAGCTTCCCAATTTATATATTTTTTTTTGTATTCAAATGCTAATTTAAGACGGTAAAAACTCACAAAAAACAAGACCGATATGTGTGCTTATGTTTTCAGCGCCCCACATCATCCTCTTTGACCTTTTAATATAAAATCTATGACGCAGAAAATGTAAAACGTAGAGTTATTTGCTTTGACCTTTTCAGTTTTTTGTTCATTCATAAGGCTTTGCAAATGATCAGGTCAGAAATAACACGAGCTACGAATTAAACACGCGAGGTCAATGATTAAATAAGCTTCATGTGCACTGGCGTAACTTTAAATTAAACTGAAATGACATGAAATTAAGAAACATATAAAGGATAAGCACCGTTGGAGTTTTAATGTGAGTTTATATAAAACACAGGTTTTTTTTAGGGGAGGGTGCATTTTTGGGGGGAGGTGTATTTTTCCCAATTAATTATTTACGAAAATAATCCAATGAAAAATTAGTTTTAAAACTGAAATAATTTTTTTATCTTATAAGGAAAATAAAATTAATAAGTGTAAGAGAGCTCAAACGCATGCATAATAAAATCACAGATAAAGAAAAAGACAATAAGAAAAAGAAAAAGCACTTCAGAAAAGAGGATCAATTTAGAGGCGTAGATGACGTCTGAAGCATGGTTAGAAGCGTTCGTAACGTCACAGCCAGAACAAAAAGTCACTCATGGCGGGAGGATGAAACATTTTATGTTGTTGTTACACCGGTAAAAAGTGAGTTGAAGTTCCTTTCTATTCTTTTTTCTACTTTGCGACTAAGACGCTAGTAGGAGGTATAAGCACTGGACAATTTTACGAAGTTCGAACAAAATTAATATTACAATTCCATAGAAAACACACTGTACGGTGAGTTTTATGAATGTTTATTGAATAAAAAAAATTGATAGCAGAAAGTATTTTAGATAACATTTCATAAGATCGTTTTGTTCAAATCAATATAAATAATTAGGTGTTTATATATATATATAATAAACCAATGATAGTAAATAATTTATATTTAAATGACGTTCGAGGCGATGATTTCCTATTAGATCGATACATTTCGGCTTTTGTCGTACAGTGGTCAAGCAATTCTGAAAATAGAAGGGTTTTACTCCTGTATTAACATTTTTGTTATGATTTGGTAAAGTTATATCATTGAGACCAATTCACATAAAAAATAAACTGAATTTAGATCTATAATGAAACCCAGTGGGGCGAAACTAACGCCAATGCCTGACGCGAAATGCTTAAAAGTAGGACAGAAAAAAATAAAATTTTAAATCTAACAATTGAAATAAAATTAATATTTAATAAAAATTGTATATTAATAAAGAGGCAAGAGGTTTTATAGATTGATGCGAAATAGAGATAGGAGAGGAACGTGGAAATTGGAAAAGATAAAATGTGAAGAATATGAAAATAGGCGGTTCAAATTACAGTGATGGGAAATGGAGGAAAAGACCACAATATAAGTAGGACAGGGGAGAAGGTGATGAAGAAGATAATCTAAATTTGGAGCTTAAAAATTAAAATGTATTCATCTTTATATTATTTGGACCATTCGAATTATTATTTTCAACATGGCTGTTATTCGCACAAGTTTTAAATCGATTTCACCTCTGACTTACTTCAGATGAGTCTTTTCTAACTTGAGACTTATTCTCTTGAACTTAGAAAGCCCGAACGGTCAAATTCTGAAATACATTTCTTATATGTGTAAGTATCACTACTAAACCCTCTATAAAAATGAATATCTTGTAACTTCTGGAAACATATATAAGAAAGATAGTTGAAAATAGGCCATGCACTATCAGCAATAATAATGCAATCCGTACAGCTACGTAATTTAAAAACAGAGCTGCGATGCCCAATATAGTGACATGACACACAAAGGAGAATCTAGAAAGCCTATTTCAAGTCAGCGTCCCTAATGATATTAGCTAAGACAGAGCTGAAGTCGAGAAGGTGACTAGGTACTAATGTCTTATATTCAATCTGAATAGAAAGTTAGTTATTTGGGAGATCGGCATCACTCCAGTAATCATAATAAAGAAGCAAGTTCATAACAAAAATGATTTCAAAAAACTACCTGGCAGATATATGCGTTGAACGAGGTGAAAGAGCGATACAATCAAAATTATACTCTCATCTACGTAATTCTCCGTCAATTATGGTTCGAGCTCCATCGGCAGTCCGCGGATTAAGCCGAGCTACGTAAAAGACGCAGATGAATTTAAAAACAAACAAATGGGAATAAATAGAAATACGATAAATAAAAAAATAACCAAAACCTACTGTAAATTTACTGAATATATTTTTTTCAAGAAAATTGCATTTTGTATTTTTGTTTACTTTTATTACTTTTTCTGGTTATTTTTAACAACGGTTGTTTTGTATTTTTTCAAGCCATAATGAATATTTTAAAACGTAAATTGTCAAATGAACGTGCAATTTTTGCTTCTGTTTCTAAAGGAAAACTAACCGTAAAGGTTTTTTTTGTAAGCAGAAGTTGTTTTTAATGAGAAAAGAAGTATGATTTTACGAAGACTATAAATTGTTAAATTAAACCACAGAATTTTCTTTTAAATTCACAAATTATTCATTGCTAACACATATTAAAACAGAAACAGAAACTGATACCCGCCATTACCCAAAAAATTATTTTAAAATTATATTTTTATTCAGAAAAACAACGACAAGATAATGATGATTTAGTGTTTAACATTTGAACAACACTCGGCTTAATCCGGTGATCGAGCCCGAACGATAATTGATCGTAAATTCCGTGAATCCGGGTCAAATCCTGCAAGAATACTATCTATTTCCCATAAATGAGCGGTTGGCTTTTAAGGAAAACACGTTCATATTGAATCTCTGAAATACCTGTAAAATATCTGGAATCAAGCAAAAGCAAAAAGACTAGCACATTGATTTCACTGGTGCTACCACAGGCACATTCAACACAATAAGTAGAATTATTGTATTGAAAAGAAGATAGACGTATTCTTCGAAAAATATCGACCAATATAACAATATATAAAACATCCTATTGAACAATGAACATTCCTAGACATACGTTAGTTTATAAGAATCGATTTTTACTCATCGAATAAAAGTGTGAATTCCATTCGAATTGTTACACTGTGTACGCCACGCAACATATACCTTTTTTCCAGACGTAATTATTTAATACTTTTTTTTAAATTCATACCGAGGACGGATGATTCTATCCAGGTAAAGAAGGCGTTGCAAAGCAATATTTGTGCATCAACAAAAGAAAGTTAAATAACGTCGACTAAAAAATAGACGAAACAAAATTAACATTTGATACCGACAGGTTTGAGCTAATAAGAATTGAATCTATTTTTATACAAATTATATGTCTGGAGTGACAACGACCATATATTTTTTTTCATATGACACAGATGAGAAATATGATAATATCATAAATACATTATCCTGCCTTGAGAGAATTCAAAATAGACTTCGTGGATTAGTGGGGGACGCCTTTTTCTCTTCCCTGCAACTCCATTCCCACAGAAGAGACGTTACGAGCGTGTCTCTGTCTGCTCTAACGTTATTTCTATGGAAAGTGCACAGCTGAGTTCTGATCTATGGTTCCCCCTTTCGCCGGACTTTCACAAAAACACTCATCTAGTAAAAACCACTATCAACAATCCCCCCACACTTTATCTGTGTCTAAACTTAAATGTAGATTTCATGAACAAAATTGCCTTCTTAGAACTGCACGCCTGTGGAACTATCTTTCGATTGCCTGCTTTCCAGCTGACTATAATCTGGTTGTCTTCAAGTCCAACGTCAACAAGTTTTTGATGAAACGTCCCCTAAGTAATCCAATTTACAAAATTTCCACTACTTATATTTACTATGCCATAATCACATTGACTAATGCATACACATTGACCCTTATCCTCGAGTGGACACTGCCTGTGTAAAAAATCTAATATATAGTACCGGTTTCAAAAGATTAAAACGGAATTGCATACATTAGCTAGTATCGAAACTAAAACATTTAACGCCCCAGTTTAGTTTCCTAGCGTTTAAACTATCGACAGATAGAGAAGATAGATTTTAAAATAAACTCATTTAAGCGACGGATAAATTTGCACGAGCGTAAAAGTAGTAGGGATATGTCGGCAATTTGACATGAACGTTTTTGCATTCCAACGTCCCCACATATATCTGTACGCGTTATTCATCCTTTCAAACAAAGATATTACGCGTTATGAACCAACATCGAGCATGATTATTATTTCCTTAGTACGAAAGTTTATCGATCAAATATTTTCACACATATACATACATACATGCATATATCTACTGTTTTATTTATTTGTCTGGGCTGTATGTGTATCTACATATAAGAATACACCGAAATCTCCGACGTAAGATGTATATTTTTAATTAGTGTTAATTAGAGAACATATAATTAATAATTTATAGAATTTTGAAAAAATGTTTTTGTATCATTTAATAGTTTTGATTATTAAACGCGATTTATAATGTTATTAATATGAGCCAAGTACTGAGTCATCATTCTTTTAAAATTGAAATACGCCTAAGTTGGATTCAAATTATGCTTACATTGCTATTTTCATTTGTCTACAAAGAAAATGATGGGGGAAACATAGCTTTAGTAATGCCCTAAAGGCATCCGTAATTTTACTCAGTGTTTTGCGTAGCGCTCTGGGGGGCTCCTATTTTTTACTACTAACATAAAAATGTCTCTTTTAATGGGGGGGGGAATAAACAATATTTTAGTTCTTCTTTTAGTTTATTATAGCCACTAAAAAAGTCGGCTATCCGTCCTAGTTATATATATATATATATATGGGGGTATATATATCCACAACTAGGACGGATATATATTTATATATATATATATATATATATATATATATATATATATATATATATATATATATATAGTCTGAAGAAGCTTTGAGTAAAACAATGTAACAAAACAACAAAGGAATACGTTTTAAATTCCCGAGAAAAAACAAAATAATTTTAAGCTATCGCAGATTTAGCACCCACATAATCCGACATCTATAAAACTACGATAACAAAAGAAAATTAAATTGTCTATAAATATAAAAGCGAAAATGTGTGTATGTATCTATGTATATATGTTCGCTTTTTGTGTATGTCCGAGAAAGGCTTCTTTGCGTGAACCGATCAGTCGACTCACTTTTTAAAACTTTTTATATCACGTCTAAATGATAATATGTATGAGTTAACAACGAGGTTCGCCTGTCCATTTAATTTGCTCGACTTTGAAAAGATAAATATTCAACATGTTTGGCTCGCCGCATGTGGCTTAAGCTTTTTCGTATAATAAAAGCAGAACTTATTCTGACGGTATTTTTCCGGTCGCTCACGATCGCTAGAAATGCCCAAAAGCAATCAGCTTTGATCAATGTGGAGTTTCTCCTTATATCAGACAATTGCTATTCAATTTGGACAATCCCCTTGTTATGGTGCGCTGGTTCCCCCCTAACATCTTGGGGAAACACAAAAGAAAAAGAAAAAAGCGTTCCCGCAGTAAATAAAATACTACCCCGCAGTCAATGTTGACCTCCTTAAGTAATTAAAACAGGCACCTGCCAATTCTAAATATTTAGATACATTAAAACGTGCTCCCGTTAGTATTTCGTGGTGGCCAAGTTATTAACGTCGCACGTTCTTTTTTCACACTTTAATCTCCAACTTTGCCTCAAGGGTTCGGGTCTGATCATCCATACTTTACTACCAATTTACCTAACAAAGAAAACGTTAACTATTTTTCTAATAGAAAACAGGGGTCTTCAGCGGCTTTCCATGTAGCTGTTTCGAAGATGTAAAAACAGATATATATATATATACATATATATATATATATATATATATATATATACTGTTTTAACAAAAAGCAGGACTTCAAAGAATGGGTTGATAGCAACAAAAAGTGTATTTCATTGTTCGTTACAATTGTTTCAAGCCCATTTGGACAAATTCAAACATTATGTCGTTTGAAAATTTTCACAAGAACCGCCTTTCTTCAGACTTATTTAATAAAATACACTTTAACAGTGAAACATTATGGAAAAAATCCTTATAAGTAAAAGAAACCAAACGATACTAATTTACCGGTATCGCATCCTTGCAAAGGGCGAGAAACGATTTTTTGGACTATATCACAAATTATTTAATAAAACCACTATTCTAAATAACTTGCATTTTTATTTCCACATTAGTGCGTTTACCCTGATGTAAACACTTTCACTTTGTGCATATGAAAAGATTATAGTTGTTACATTTTCTCTTTTACTTTTATTCATCACGGAATGTTTTCTGTAAATGTATCGGCTATATTGTAATTAGCTATACTATTTCGAATATCAACAAAGTTTCGTTCTTCTATATTCTCCCATTGTATACGGGTAGCATAGACACATAAAAGGCAATTGCAAATTTATAAGGACATATATACAGCATTAACTTACGGAACGAGAGCATGTTTCTCTCGGGGAAACAATACATAGCTTCGCTCGAATTCCTAATTCGACAAAAAGATTCCCATGTTTGACCAAGTACGGCTTAAGAAGGTTGGGGGTTATATCACGTAAATCCTGTTTACAACATAGATCAAGATTAGAACAGTATTCCGAAGAATCTAATTATCTTTCTCTCTGTCTCTACAATTATATAAATGTCACTTTGTCTCTGTTAGTTCCTTCCTCATAGGTTCCGAAACACTGAAATGGAACACGTACATCAAGTCTGTTGCCAAGGTCGCTGGAAAGATGGTGGGATCCTTCTACCGCTGCAGAGGATATCTCACTACTGATGCAATTCTCTATCTATATAAAAGCCAAGTACGTCCAAGGATGGAATACGGTTGCGATATATGGAGAGGAGCTGCTAAAAACAGCCTATCCTGCCTTGACAAAGTACAAAATAGACTTCGTGGCTTAGTGGGGGATGCACTTTTCTCTACCCTGCAACCTCTCTCCTACAGAAGAGACGTTGCGAGCCTATCCTTGTTTTATCGTTATTTCCATGGCAGGTGCTCGTCTGAACTTCAATCTCTGGTCCCCCCTCGCCAATCTTTCACGAAAAACACCCGTCTAGCTGAACCCACTGTGAAAAATTTCCCCCCCTCTATATCTGTGCCTAAATCAAAACGCGGATTCCATGAACAAAGCTTTTTTCTTAGAACTGCACGCCTGTGGTACTCTGTTCCGTCCGCCTGCTTCCCTCCGGACTACAACTTGGATATCTTCAAGTCCAATGTTAACAAATTCCTAATGAACCTTCCCCTTAATTAAACACTTCATCAAATCTCCACACTAACGTAATGTACTTGCAATAACCCTTATACCTGAGTGGCTTCCGGGCCTTGATAAGTGGTGATCACTGTGTAAAAAAAAAAAAAGAACCGCCCGAGCTTGTTTTGCAAATTCATCACAAAGATAATCCATATGTCTGGCAGTTTTACTAGATATGTTCTGTACAGGAATCCATCCGATAAGTATAGAATATCGAAACTATCAGATTTAAAAAATAGCTTTCCTCTCTTATAAATAAAAAAAGAATAAGAAGAAGGGGATACTTACGTTCTACAGTCCAAGGAGATAATAAAAATTCAGCAAACAATTTCTTCTTAAAATTCCTTTACATTAATCTGGAGATGTATCTTAGTGGTAGAGCATTCGACTACAGTTGGAATGATCCTATACTCCAGACCGGGTGTACTTTGTCATTTATTTCATTTATTCCTTATAAATTCGTCTTATTTTCGAGAAAAAGAAGAGACACCATTCAAAATCGTCACAAATCATTTATTCTGTTTGCATATTTTGAAACTAATCAATCATTGAAGTGACTTTTTTAGGGCACTCATCATCAAGCTCATTCATCTTGTTAACAAAAACATACAGAATTTGATAAAGTATATTATCAATATTATTTTTCAAATATTTGCTGTACGAACTAGCTAACCGGGTAAGTTATTCCTTGTAATATATAATAAACAATACAGGCTTGA
This sequence comes from Euprymna scolopes, assembly GCF_053919585.1. Lineage (NCBI taxonomy): Eukaryota > Metazoa > Mollusca > Cephalopoda > Sepiida > Sepiolidae > Euprymna > Euprymna scolopes. The sequence goes on along the minus strand of NC_136493.1, from coordinate 122,355,217 downwards.
TTCTATGATAATAATGCATTCGCAATCTGCATGAATTAAAATATCATGTTTAGCGTGCTGTACGACCGGGCGCCCTCAGACTGTCAGCTAGTACTTGTTATTTTGAATAATGTGTTTCCGAAATAGTTATGACTAGAAGATTACTCTTAGATGCATTTTTACTTGTTGCACCATGACAGGCATATATAGACAACTTTACTTCATATGAAAACATAGATGTCATATTGCTGAATTTTGGAGATGAGAATTGATTATTCGCATTATTTGTACTTTTGTCACTACTGTTCTAACATTGAGAAGGATAGATATACACAAAATAATATACTAACATGGTCCGTTACATTTTCAAGGACATATACTCATCCATCACTGAAAATTATAATTATAGTTTATAAGATGTGTAACTACAGGAAATTAATAATTTTCAATCGCAAATTGCATAAAGTAATTAATTTCGGATATAAGCTGCTAATATGTATATGACCCAAAGACAGACTTCTTCGTAATTAAGCAATACAGTAATCAATCAGGAGCCTGAGAAAATATATGATTAACCCATGTTGCTATTTTTATAGCTTCTTCTATATTATTCTATATTACTATTATTATTATGAGTTGATGAAGTAGTAGTATAAGTAATAGTAAGTTAAGTAGTATAAGCAGCGTGATTATCTAGTGCTGTATAATGCAAACATAAGGATCTTATTGGAGAACGGCAAAAGTGTTTAGAATGATTGACAGGGTTATATGGCGTATTATCCTTGTTGATGGCAGAAGTCAAAGTGCGATGTCATTTCCATTAGCAGAAATCGCTAAGTCTTTCTCCGTACAGATTTATGACAGGATAGCGTGCAAAGAGAGGTTCCACTGGGAAAAGGTTTCTGGTACCGGAGGACAAGGTATGAGGTTATCATAGTATCATTTTATTGCCATTTTCTCTTCCAGACACGTTCGTTCCTTCTCATTCTCTCCCATAACTGCACGATTAATCCAATATATAAACAGCGGTATGTCTTTTTGTCTGCCTGTCCGTCTGTCTGTTTGTCTGTCTGTCTCTATATTTTCAAACTCTATCTTTTGATAAATAAAAGGAGCGCTAGGACTACAAATGATTGGATTTTTTATGGATCGTTCTTTTATGGGTAATTTATTTGGGATACAAAATGGGTCACAATTGAAACATTGTTAGCATATGCCTGACGAATTCCGGAGAATGAAATGCGAAATATTCTGTGTAGCTTAATTGCTATATATATATATATATATATATATATATATATATATATATATATATATATATATATGATTATTGGCTGAAGAGAGCTCGATAAGGATACCTTAAACGGGCCTTATTATCGGGCTTGAAACCGACGGTACCAATGACCTGTCTCAACTAACAACTTTCTGTACACAAAATATATATATATATATATATATAAATATATATATATATCAATAACTTACTCTCTTTCTCTCTCTCTCTCTCTCTCTCTATATATATATATATATATATATATACATATAAACGTACATTAAGAAAAAAAAAAAAACAGTAACCTTGCCAGTACAGACAATTACTAAGGGGTAAAACTTGAAAGAAAAAGTTTGCATATGTAAGTCGACTAAAATTGTCGCTTCTGTGCAAGCGCAACTATAAAGCTGTAGGTGCACCTTACCCATCTGTCGATAGCTAAAATGTTAACAATTTGGCTGGTTGGAAGGTTAATTGTTTAAGTTTCGATTCAAGCTTATGACACTCAAGCTATTTTTAAAAAACCTTAGAAGTCAACAATATCAATAAATAACAATATAATACTCAATAAAAATTGTATATTTATATTTTATATACATAAGTATATATATATGTATATATATATTCATATATATATATATTCATAACTTAATATATATATATATACATTTTATTACTATATATATATTTATATATTCATAACTTACTATATATCTATGTATATATATATATATATATATATATATATATATATATATATATATATATATATATATATATATATTGTAGCGTTTCCCCGTCAGAAAATATACTTAATTATTCTATTTAATTTTATGGACATTTCGAATTGTATATATAAAATATAAATATACAATTTTTATTGAGTATCATATTGTTCTTTATTGATACTGTTGACTTCAAAGGTTCTTGAGTATCATCAGCTTGAATCGAAACTTAAACAATTAACTTTCCAACCAGTCAAATTGTTAACATTTGAGCTATCGATAGATGGGTAAGGTGCACCTGCAGCTTTATATTTGCGCTTGCACAGAAGCGACAATTTTAGTCGACTTACATATGCAAACTTTTTCTTTCAAGTTTTACTCCTTAGTAATTGTCTGTACTGGCAAGGTTAGTGTCTTTTTTGTTATTTTTTTATTAATGTAAGTTTATATATACATATATGTATATATATATATATATGTACACACATATATGCACATATATATATATACATGCATACATATTTGTGTGATCGTTTATGTATATTCATGTTTATTTAATTTATTTATTTGTTTATTTTTTATTGTTTTTCTTAGTTTTACAACTATTCTGTATCTCTATCCAAGAGTAAATTTCGTCTTGTGACCACAGTTTTTTGCTATTTCTCTTCTACAGTTTAATAGATGTTGGGGAAAATAAACAAATGAATAAATTAAATGAACATGAATATACATAAACGATCACACATATATGTATGTATATATATGTATATATATGTGCATATATATGTGTACATATATATATATATTTATATATAAACTAACATTAATAAAAAAAACACTAACCTAGATTTAAAAAAGATCCAGACACTAAATACCCAGACTAAATAGAGCACAGACAAAGGGACAGGTCAACCAGAGGTCAAATAGGCATTTGCCCAATTAAGGCATGCTCATTGGCTGATAGGAATGGCGCGGTGGATACTAGAAAGCTGATTGGCTAACTAAAATCTCAATAGAAGCTGCGCATATTAAAACGACAAACCACAGAATTCGCGCATAAGCCTGAAGAATCCTAGAGTGGATGAAACGCGGAATATTGAGTGTAGCTTAATCGCCATATACATTTTATTACTATATATATATATATATATATATATATATATATATATATATATATATATATACACATATAAACTGAGATGACTGCAAAATTAACAAAACGTATAATTTTAATATATTCGTAACATTTCACAGGATAATAATTAAGTATGTATTATCTTACAGAAACGCCAGCTCATCTTTACTATAAGGGTTGATGTTGGCTTGAAATGTTGATAAATTGATGCAAGTTTCATACCGCTGTATTATATAAGTATATATAGAGAAGAAAGAGGGGTGTGTAAACACGTTTATTTAATTAATGATATTGTTGTAGCTAATGTTATTTGCCAATTACTCAGACTTGTGATCTGTATACTCGAAAGCAGGCAATCTACAGCCATCAATTTAACGCTATTATTATGGCAGTATTTACAAAGGCTCTTTGTCTTAGATAAGCCAGGTTTCAAAAGCGAACAATTCTGGACGAAATGCGTTTTATGAAACCTGCGTATAATTTAATCCTGTAGGACTAACCTGATCAGTAAACAACTTTCATGAAAATCCATGCATTTCCCTGTCCCCGGGACATACGCTCTGATTTGGTTATGGCGATATTTTAGTCAATAGGACCGAAAAATCTTGGAAGAGAAGGGGGAGTAAAAGAGAATTTAAAACAACGTAAATGAATAGATAAATAACCCCATATATACATATACATATATATATATATATATATATATATATATATATATGTATATACTAGCGGGGGGTTCCGGCGTTTCCCGAGTGTTTGTTTCCGGGACGGGGGGAGTTTTAAAAAATGTTATGGTAGGTAAGTAGGAAGGATCAAACTCGTAGTCATCTGCAGCGTTAACAGTTCGGCCACCAAGAAAAGTCTATTCCAGTTGTTTAGGAAACAAAAAAACCCACTACGGTAGGTCGGCGCGAACGTGAAAATATAATGTGCATTGTCCAGCACGCTAACCACTACGCCACAGAGCACGGCCGCCTTGTTTAGTGATTTTAAATAACTTGACATAAAAGAACTACGAAGCCAAACCGGTGTTCTCTTCTCAACTGTTCCTTGTGAACGATCCCCAAACGGTGTTAAGTGGTGGCAGGGGAAGGAGGAATTTATAAGAGAGAAAATATTTTACAACTTCCATTTATCTTAACCGATTTTGGCTGTGACTTCTCAGCAGAATAAGTATAGAAATCTGAGATTATCGAGGAATTTGAGAAATAATAAGCCTATAACACACCTCAGATTTTGTTCTGCCGTTTGTGCATATTATATTTGCATGAAATATCTTGATTTTTAATCCTATTAAAATCAAAACCAGACGGAAAAATGAGTTCATTTTATTTATATAGAGATGAGAGAAAGAAACAGGGAGATACTAGCAGGGTGCCCGTCGTTGGCTGGTCCTAACAAACGCTTGAATATATTAAAACTCATGAATATCACCTATTTATTATTATACAGACAATTCGCTATCTATTATTATATAGAACGTTATATATAGTACTGAGATAAAACTAATTATATACATATGTGATTTTGCGTGCAATAAGCTACAATCGAAACCAAAACACACACACACACACACACACACACATATATATATATATATATATATATATATATATATATATATATATATATATATTGTCGCTCCTTTCTTTCCCGTGTTCTTCTTCATTTTCTTTTTCTTCTTCTTCTAGTATCTTCTTTTTCTTTTCTTCACTTCTCAAAGCCTCCGCTTCCATCATGTGCTGCACCTCTGTACATCTTTTTGTCCCCGGCAAATTCTTCCCACGAGGAGGGGGTCGATATTTTTAAGAGGCAGGCTGCGCTTCAATTAATCCTTATAGCGAATTTTTGGAGCTCCCCGTGGCTTCATACCCTCAGTCATTTTCTCGTACACTATTTTCTTGGAGAGCCGTGAATTATCCATCTTTTGGACATTCATTCACCACAGCCCCCCAACCAACAGAGGCGAATGATGATAGCCTTTACACTGTTCAGTGAGGCTCGTTCCAGGAAGTCAAGACTGGTGGTGCGGCTCTTCAAAGGGATTTTTAAAATCTGCCTCAGTTTCCTTTACTGAAAATGCTTCATATTTTTTATATCGCTTCTATACAGCATCAATGTCTCACATGTGTACAGGCGCGTGAAAATAATTACTACCAGAAACAACAATATTATGGCGGCTATCGTTAGTGCGTGGTTTTGCAAGCACGTAAATGTAGTCGTTCCGAGGCGAAGTGGACTACATGATCGTGTTTTCAACATCCATCTTGCATGTTTGAGCATATGTTTGTGTTCGTTCTGACGCGGAGTCGAATGAGGTTGAAAACGCCTCCATCCATGTGGAATCGTATGTCACTCAAAGGTGTATCTAGGAGAATTTAATGAGCATTGGTACCATGCAGAGCGAGAAACAAGAGGGAGCCAGAACACAGCCCTGCTTCAGGCCGCCATGGATGGGGAATAGACCAGAGAGTTCCGCTGATCGACTCTCCCGATCATACCGTCTTGGATGGCACGCACCAATTTGACAAAGTCGGCTGGACAATTATACTTTGCTATGATAGCCCACATGGCTCATTGTGAAAAGTTTCAGATCCCTGAAAATGAACATGATATGCTGTTGTTCAAGCTGTTTTCCTGCTGTTGTCGTACACAGAATATCATATATATAGTCCTCCGGGAGGGTCAAAACCGCACTGAGACTCAGGTAGGATATCTTCTGCGACGATGAGCAGGCGGTCAATGGTGAAAATCTTACTTACGGTCTCCCTGCCCCCTTCTTAAAGATGGTAATTATGTTAACATCGCAGAAGTCACTGGGTAGGATCTTGTTTCCCGTATTTTCAATACGAGGTTCCTCCGCTTAGGGGTCCTCGTGAGTGAGGAGTTCCACTGGGATGTTGTCTGGCCCTCGGCTTCATGCACTTTGTCCTTGCTGAAATTCTGAACAGAAAGTGGTAGTACCGTCAGGGACGGACGGGATGCCGCGGGATCATTGCGGTGGGATCATCTGGAGGGTTGGTGTGATCGTTGAGGAGGTTCCCAAAGTGAGACCTCCATCTATTTATGATTCCCTCGCTGTCCATGATGATTGTCGCCTTATCCGCGTCCATTAGGCTGACGACCGTGTGGGGCCGAATATCACGTTCGTTGCTGTATAAAAGCTGAGCAGGCCCCGTTAGTAAGCGAACCTCTGTATCTCTGCAGCTTTTCTTTGCCATAAGGTGTTCTGTGGTTCACCAGATTGTGTCTGCTCCCTGCCCTACCCTGCGAACACTGTACGCGACTTTTCGACCATACACTCGAGTGGGAACCGACCACAACGGTATATATATATATATATATATATATATATATATATATATATATATATAGACAGAGAGAGAGAGAGGAAGAGAGACAGGGGGAGAGAGGGGGAGAGACAGACAGGCAGAGACGGAGACAGAGACAGACAGATAGACAGACAGTCAGAGACAGAGAAGGATAGAAGGGGCGATGTAAAGATAACTTACAAATTGTTTTTTTTTTTCGGGCAGAAATATCTTACTAGTTTAGATAGATGGAGCTCAAACGGAATCAGAGGAGCGATTTATAAGAAAAATGTAATAAGTAAAATTACATTAGAACTTTATTAAATTATCATGTCAATAATGAAGATTACAATAAGTGAAGGGAAAAAGAAAATAGAACAATTTGGGGCCATGCCATTTCAAAGCTTAATACTTCTCATCCGAAGAGGAAATGTCAGCATCATAGAAGGGTAAGTAAAACGAAAACAACATCCATTTCATATGCATTTTAGGTTATATACGCGAAAGTGCAGATGTAAAAGAAATGAAAAAAAGAGAATGTGTGAAATCATTAGGAATCATTCCAAAGGCGGAGGAAAGGTGATATTGTGGAAAATCGAGATTGGATTTCGAAATTACTTAATAAAATAAAATAAATTATGGAATAAGAAATGTAAAATAAGCAAAAAAATGGGAGTAGAGATATAGGAAATAGAAAAATGGGGAATATTAAATGAAATAATAGTATTAAAAAAAATGAAAAATAAGGTTAATACAAAACAAAATAAAAACATGGAAAATACAAAGAAAATAAAAACAAACTACAGACAATAAAAAAAAACAATAAAATATAAAAATAAAAACGAAATACAAAAACAGAAATTTAGAGTAAGTTTCTATATAAATGTATATAACATCGAATTGTGTCAACGCTAAATCGTAAATTTCATCCAAAATAGAAAGCAGGAATATAAGTACTCAAGATGTTAGATAATGATTTACCACACGTGTTATATATTTTTCGTTGTTATTGTTCGTTTTGTTGTTAAAAGAGGTTCTTAGAGACTTAGAGGCTTAGAGAGTCTTATTAAGAGTTTGTTGTTGTGTCTTAGATAGAGAGAGATGTTGTTGAGAGAGATGTTCGTGTTATGATGGCGATTCATATATATTAAATATTCGAACTTAGATGTGTTATAGAAGCTCTTAGAGTGAGGAAACAGTGTTCAGACAGTCTTAGTGTTCACATTGTTGATAAGAGATGTCGAGACGTGTAAGTAAAGACATTTTATAACACAGATATATAGAAGACATATAATGGCAATTTTCACTTTACCTTTTGGTAGAATTACAACACAAAGACGACGTTTATAAAAACACATGATGGGTTTATTTCTTCTACGGCCGGTCGTGGTTTTCTGAGTCAAGAATTCAAAGCTTCACATTCTATGTTTCAAAGGTGACCGTCTCGCTTCTAGACGTTCGAACCCCAACTAGACTGTCGTCTTGCGTCCTCAAACTCGCTCTTATTCTCCCCCAGTTTCTCCCACAGTTTCTCTAAAGTTTCTAACTATATCGAGAACTTCCCGTTTTCCATGACGTCATACACATGTAAAAACATGTGTCTTCTTTCACGTGTTCTGGAAATGCGTGTCAAAAACTTTTTCCTTTGTTTACAAAAGGAATTTTAACCATTATTCCCAGTAACCTATATTTCCAATATGTTAAAACATGTTTATTAAATTATCCTATAGTTACAGTCCTCAATTGAATTTTCATAACAGAATTGACAACGCACATTCTTTTCTTGAAACTATTGTATCTCTAAGCTAAACAATGGTTTGTTTTCACATTCCATTGGCTAATTCTCTCTCGTAATCTATTTCTAAACCTAAATTACGAGGTTCGAATTTCGTCTATGCTATTTCATTTTCATTTTAACAAAATCTCTCTATTTTTATACTTACATGAAAAGGGGACAGCCCTTATCATGTAACACACGAGGTACCCCTACTTCTTTCTAATTCGTTTCCCTTACACTCTAGTGCGTAACCATCTACAAATACTCGGCGTTAAAGTTGTCATTGAATTTTCTTATTTGCAAAACTTAAGTTAATTTTCTTGGCTGAGCGGACGACCATTCAGAGTAGGATCTAAACCACTTGTGACAGCTATAAAAGTTACGTTTCTTTCTTCAAATTTTCACACGAGAAAACTAATACGAAAAATACAAAAGAAATAAAATACATAATAAAAGATAAATACTGTTATGCTTTAATGTCTATTTATATAGTTTATACACACACGAGGGCTTTACATTATTTACGGTTTACCATTAATTGCCCCCCTTATGTCGGCCTTGAAACCGACAGTACCAATGTTTTTTCTGATCTTCTGCACATTTATATATACATATATATATATATATATATATATATATATATTGCCGTAACCCACTAATATATATATATATATATATATATATATATATATATATATATATATATATATATATATATATATATATATAAGTGGGTTACGGCACAAAGCTATGTAAATATGCCGGTAATATGGAAAGCAAAAATATACAAATATTATGCAGTACGATGTCATACGTTAATAAAGCAACCTGTCATTTGATGTCAATTAAACAGTAAGATTCTCTCTGTTCTCAGTTAAACAGTTTTAGTTGTGCTATATCCTGTATTTATTCACCAAGAGAGAACTGACTTCAAACATCCACATCGACGAAAACAGTTATTTATTAGGTTAGCATTAAATTTCTAATAATTACCACAAAATCAAGCACTATTCATTTTTCTAAATGCTTCTAAATTTAGTGCAATACATGTTTGAATCAGTTTTTCGTATAATTGATGTTCTATTTTTAGTATTTATATTGCAATTGAGTAATTTAGCAACCCCAAAGTTGTTAATATTATTTATATATATTTATGTATGTATTTTTTCTGTGGACACCGCCCAATTAACACCATGTGTGTTTGCGTAAGCCCTGGTGAAGGAAACCTTTCTAGGAGAAGCAAATCTCTGATTTAAAAACCATAAAACGGGACACCAGTACCCGCATTAAGTTGGTCTGCAGTTTAACTTCTTGCTTGTTCTCTTGCTCTTGGGTGTTGCTGGATCTAAACTTTTTGAATAGAGAGAGAGAGAGAGAGAGAGAGAGAGAGAGAGAGAGAGGGAGATTTAGCTGTCGTACAAAGCTAAGACTCTGTAACATCATCTGTGTACAGATACAATCAGGCATTTGTCTATTAAAATGGCCCTGTGGCGATGGAAGTAATTTTTGGGCTCATGAAGTTTAAGTGTCTGAGATAGTGGCTCTCGTCTGATAAGGCGTTGCAATCATCCTCATCATGTAGGTATGTATGTATGCATATATATATATATATATATTTGTATATATATCATAAATATATATATATCATAAATATTAACTTTTCTAAATGATAGATTTAAAAAACAATATTATATATAATATTTTAGTGCTGATGAAAACAAATTGAAAATATATTAATACGTACATAAGGCATGATAGCTCTGCCAGAAAAACCTCATAGCTATGACCCGACGATGATTGGACGTAAAATACAAAACATTTGTGACACCTATGGAAGTTACGTTTTTTCTTTAAATTCTCAGGCAGAAAGATATTACGAAAAATATCAAATATTAAAGCAAATGATAATTTAAAAGAAACTCCCTTTTATTTTTATAATTTTTGTATATATATATATATATATATATATATATATATATATATATATATATATATTATTTCAGTGGCAATATTTTTTGCAATTATGTTTAATTTTTTATTTATACCAAGCATTAATTTATGACGCTCGACATAATTACGGATAAATAAATGATAAATGTCTATATTCCACATTTCAAGATGTTGACCATCTTATAATTTCTTCCTTATTTAAGCATGGTGACATTCACAATTTATGAAAGCATGAAAGCACCTGTTTTGTAGCGTTTTGTATTATATGTGTGTGTGCACGCGCGTAGTGTTGAATTAATTACGTTTGCAATTGATGAGTTAGGTCGGTATTGAAAATCTTAAAAAGAATGAATTATGATACATTTTAAATGTGACGATCTTTATGTATGAACAATGGGAAATGTCATTGTTTGCATATCTCCTTACATTTTCTTATAGTAATGCATCAGAATATCCGACAAAAATTAGACGTATGTCCTAAGTTCTTTAGAGTTATTTAACAGTTCCTTTCTTTTTTTAATAACTTAATACAATGATTTTTAAAGATTGTTATGCAGGAAAATTATATTTGAATATCAGAGCTTGTCACAACTTTTAATCGCATCCTTTTGTCAGGTTAAATATGTAAATTTCACAAAACCGACTAATGATGTATAATGTTCGTATTAAATGAAAATGTGGAAATATTTAATCTTAGATGTTTGATGGCATCCACCCAATCATAGATAATGGTTGCAATTTTGTAATTTTGTTTGTTTTCCCCGTTTATTCATCGTCATGTTGTCGATGTTAAGTCACTGTGCGATGACAAACAGAAATTAATATTTTACGTCAAATAACGCTGACAATGACATTAGTCCCATAACGTCGTCTGCCATGGAAATGAGCAGAAGTAAGTCAGACCATTTGAAAGCATTATTGCGTAAGATTACATTTGTACAACGTATAAAAAAAAAGAGCAACGCTTTATATTTTTTTATTAAGCAAATTTTAATAAGTTTGTTCACTTTTAAATTTGATGTTTTATGTTTTTTTGCATAGCATTATGTTTAACGACTAATTTATGTGTCTTTTTTTTTAAAGCTGCAGCATAAAAAAGTTGTGAAGATAGCACTCGAAATAATTCATCAAATCATTCAGTCGAAAATTGTTAGCGGTGAAAACTTATAATAATCTACACCAATCTGGTATTACATGTTTTTTTAATCAGTAACGTAACACAATGGCTACGGAAAACAATAGCGATTTACTATATCTACTTCCAGAATGTTATAATTATTGTCCTCTATAGGAATAACCCCACGCTAGTCTAGGAAAATGTCTGTAATTATTTCCGCTGTTGCTGAACATAGAGTAGAGTCAATAGAAGCAGAACAGCCGAAATGCTTGACATATTTAACATTTGAAAATGGATATTTTTTCAATCAGATTTCATGAGAATTTCGGAATTGCAGGTTCCTAAAAGGACTGAACACATATTCTGCGGCATTTGTGACTAACTTATAATATAAACACGTACGAAATATATAAACAGATTAAATAAAAACACGAAATTTGTCATTTTTTTAATTCTAAAACTATGACTGTAGAAACATTACACTGCATGTTTCACATATGTACCACGGTTTTCCTGGAATAGAGATATATTACAACTTACAAATCGTCAATTCCCAAAATGATTGCTTTCTTTAGGAATTTATTTTCTAATAAATCATGGGTTTTATACTTTATATGTATATATCTATCTATTTATCTATCTATCTATCTATCTATCTATATATATATATGTATATATATATATATATATATATATATATATTTAATAGTAGAGAAGTTCAGAAAAACATTGGTACCGTCGGTTTCGAGTTGGGCTCGAAACCGACGGTACCAATGATTTTCTGAACTTCTCTACTATTAAATAAATAAATATTAAATTTTTTTCTTTGTAATCGAGCACTTTGTTGGAATTCTTTTGACAAAAAAAAACAGTAAACAAATATATATATATATATATATATATATATATATATATATATATATATATATATATATATATATACATACATGTACAATATTAATTATTAAATACTGATATACCTGCAGACACTAGTGTTTCATCCTTTCGGAAATCATCAGTGCAAGGTGTCACGATAAAGACCAGCCGAGACAATTGAACCTGGCACAGAAGTCATGGCTGGATTCATTAGCAAAAACCCAATCAATCCGGCTACCGTCAACCGCGAAAAATACAGTTGAGATTTAAACATTTATTCTTTTATTAAATGCTTTTAAAGTCAGTCTGAGAGATCTGCGCATATGAGCTTTTGACCGACTTCTTTCAACTGAATGTGCTCAAAGATACGAAACAAGAGATAGAGAGTTAAAGAGAGATAGAGAGAGAGAGAGGGGGGAGAGAGAGGGAGAGAGGGAGAGAGGGAGATAAGTCAATCATTCGCAGACACCTGTTTTTTTTATAAATTGTTCATCAACGTCGTAAAATATGGGGATATTGAAAACTGAAATGCCCGTTTCGCTTATACACACACACGACCGCACACACACGCACACACACACACACACACACACATACACACACACACACACACATATATATATATATATATATATATATACTAGCAAAAGTACCTGTGGAATTATATTAAAAACGCTTCCTAAAATTTGTGACATATTTCCATTCTATGGATGTCAGGCCACCATAAAATTATTATACCATATTTCTTAAACTGAAATATAATTATAAAAGTACACTTACGCAGATAGACATGACAAGTCTTTATTACAGTGTGTGCCTATTTCTATTCTATGAAAGCCAGGCGCGAACGCAGACCTCACAATTTTATTATACCATCCTTATTTAAGTATAAATATATTTATCTAAGTATTATTATGTACAAATCCAAAACACTTGTAAATGTTTTTTTTTTAATGTTTAAATTCTTTCTTTCCATACTTCGTGGACATGACGCGTACGCAGACCCTACAATTTTAAGTAATCATCATTATGCCCGATCAAATATACCTATTCCTGTGTCTGTATACAACTTCTATCATTATATGCGATCAGTTTTCTATAATAGTCAACCATATAAGCAGCCTATCCGTCACCAGACACACACACACAAAAGTTCAGCTTTATATTGTATTATATTATATATATATATATATATATATATATATATATATATACTAGCAGGAGTACCCGTCGTCTGATTTATGAAAGTATGATAGGTTATGAAAAGGAAGGGTTGTAAAGAGATAGCTTCGAATTTGGGGATATCAAGCCCAAAGCAAAATATGATGAAAGTGAAAAAAAATAGATAAACTCCATAATTTATTATACCATACCTGTTCACACTTATCACAATATTCTGTGGATCTATATTAAAAAAAAACTTGTTAAACATTGTGGCATTCTATGAAGGTCAGGTACGAACGAACACTCCATAATTTTATGATACCATATTTCTTCAAACTGACACATAATTATCAAAGTATACTTACGCAGATAGATATGAAAAGTCTTTATTAAAGTGTGGGCCTATTTCCATACTATGGAGGCCAGGCGTGATCGCAGACCTCACAATTTTATTATACCATCCCTATTTAAGTATAAACATACTTATCAATCTATTATTATGTACATCTATATAAAAAACATTTGAAAACTTTTTTTTTAATTTTTTCTTTCCATACTCTGTGGACCAGGCGCGAACGCATACCCCACAATTTGAATGCATCATCATTATGCCAGATTAAACATACCCATTGCTATGTCTCGATACATCTTCTATCATTATATGCGATCAGTTGTCCATAACAGTCAACTATATAGGAGCCTATCCGTGACCAGACACACACAAAAACGTTCAGCTTTATATATATATATATATATATATATATATATATATATATATATATATATATATATATATATATATACTAGCAGGAGGACCCGTCGTTGACTGGGTTCAAAAAGAGCCTAGAAAAAAATGGACTGAATTTATGAAAGTAAGATAGCTTATGAAAAGGAAAGGGTTGTAAAAGATAGCATCGAATTTGGGGCTATCCAGACCAAAGCAAAATATGATGAATGTAAAAATAAAATAGATAAACCCCATAACTTATTATATCATACCTGTTTACACTGAAACACTTATCACAATATATTGTGGATCTATATTAAAAAATCTTGTTAAAGTTTGTGGCATTCCTGTGTGTCGATACATCTTCTATCATGATATGTGATCAGTTTTCTATAATAGTCAACCATATAGGAGCCTATTCGTGACCAGACATACACACATACGTTCAGCTTTATATATATATATATATATATATATATATATATATATATATATATATATATATATATATATATTGTAATCAACATACAGTACTGTTTCGCTTTTTCACAGTACATCAGTGCGGCTAGGCAAGCAACTACCTCAAGCCAGGACCGAGGCCCGAGAGCCCATATGACAGTCGAAGCTTCTAGCCCTTGCGCTATTCGTCTGCTTCTATAAGGGCAGTGAATTTACAATGTTTTTCCATCGTCCAAATAACTAAGCCCAATTTGTTTACACAAAGAGCATCGCTTCATACGCTATTGGCAATTGTGTATATTACTTCCCAATATGTTCGACACAAGATACGGAGCATTACAGACATCCACATACAGTACTGTTTCTCTGTTTCACAGCTAATCAATGAGGTTAGATAAGCAACTAACTCAAGCCAGGATCGAAACCCGACGTCCCCTATGACAGTCGGAGCTTGTAATCGTTGCACTATTCTGCTGCAGCTTTGTGGGCAGTGTCTGTCCATCGATTTTGATGAATATCACGAGACATCAATGAATGATGCTGAGACTTGTGTTTTCGGCAAGAGTTGCGCAATCTACAAACACAACTCCTCTGAGTCGACACTTAAATACAAGTGACAAGTAGAATTTTAAAGAGGACTTGAAATAATGCAAGATAAGCGGAAAGCAGAAACTATTTCCAACTTGTCACCCATATTGTATTGGCTAGGTTATATATATATATATATATATATATATATATATATATATATATATATATATATATGGTGACTGCCACTTCTTTACAGAAGACGGCCAACCCTCACGATACGATGGCGTGTGAGTGAGCCCGCATATGATTCCACATAGCCCCACCCGGCCTGCACAGTTTGCCGCATATTCTGCAGGATAACCTTGTTGGTGACCGCCCCCCTCCCTCCCGTGCTCCCAGTTCATGTCCCGCGTGCGTAGTTCCATGACTCTTGAGGCCTGCCTTTGACAGGCACACCCTGCCGCATATCCCGCACGAGTACGCGGGGTCGAGATCAAAGTCCTCTGTATCCTCTCGCTTTCGTAAGGCTCGCTTTATAGTGGCGTGCTCAACTCTCAAAACCTCAAAATTCTCACATCCCGCGTAGACGTAGCGCCTCCAACTTTCCCGGTCTTCAGCTATCTCTTCCCACCTTGTTATTTCTATGCCAAGTGCCCGCAGGTTTCCCTTAACTACATCTTTGTACCTTTTCCGAGGTTTGTGATTGGGTCGTTTGCCACATTCAAGCTCCCCATAGAACAATTGCTTAGGTATCCTATAATCCTCCATTCTCACTACGTGACCCGCCCATCGAGTCTGGTTTCGAAAGACTCGAGCCTCTATGCTGAATGTGCCCGCCTTCTTGAGCACCTCTTTATCGGACAAGAGAGCTTGTTTGGTGACATTAAATATCCTGCGTAGGCATGTCTGGTGGAATCTTTCCAGAGCCTTGATATGACAGCGATATGTCGTCCATGTTTCCGAGGCATATAGGAGGACAGGTAGTACACAAGTCTCGTATACCTTTATCTTTGTTTTGAAGGTCAGGACTCTGTCTGCCCACACTCGTTTTTCAAGATTACCAAAGGCCTTACTTGCCTTATTGATCCTTCCTAAGATTTCCTTATCGAGGGTTCCGTCGCTCGATATAGTACTGCCAAGATATACAAAGTCATCAACGGTGCCCAGTTTCGTTCCATTTACACAGATGACCGGTTCCTCGTAGCGGCTGTTTGGAGCTGGGGTGAACATTACCTTGGTTTTCTCCAGGCTAATTGTGAGGCCAAAGGCAGTGCACGCCCTGGAGAAGCGGTCCATGAAGCCCTGCATGTCTTCTGCCGTGTGTGCGACGAAGTCTACATCGTCAGCGTACAGCAGCTCCCTGACAAGTGAGTGAAATGTTTTCGATCTGGCCCTGAAACGAGTAAGGTTGAATAACTTGCCCGTTGTCCGAAATCGAAAGAGCACTCCCGTTTCACAGTTTCTAAATGCGAACGCGAGTGTTGTCGCGAAATAGATTGAGAACAAGGTTGGAGCTAGAATATCTCCCTGTTTAACCTTGTTGTCGATGGCAATGCCCTCTGAAACTGTGTCGTTTAGCTGGAGACGCGCTTTCATGTTTTCATGCAGTTGTCTGATCATATTTACGAAACCAGGTGGACATCCATGTTTCCCCAATATTATCCACAGGGCAGTTCGGTTTACAGTGTCGAAGGCTTTTTTCAGATCTACAAATACCTAGTATAGAGCTACCCTTTGTTCTTTGCATTTTTCCTGTATCTGACGAACTGAGAAGATCATGTCCATTGTCCCACGCCCGGGTCTGAACCCACTTTGGGCTTCGGGCAGTACTGAGGGGCAAATATATTCATTTAGTCTGTTTAGTAGGAGTCTGGCAAATACCTTACCGGCTACCTCCAACAGACTTATACCCCTGTAGTTCCCACATAGGACTTTTTGTCCTTTCCCCTTATACAGTGGGATTAGTATCGCGTCGATCCAATCTTGGGGTACAGGAGACCCAGACCAGACCTTGGATAACAATCGGTGTACTTCAGCTGTAATTTGATGGCCCCCATATCGGAGAATCTCGACAGGAATGCCGTCCAGCCCCGGCGACTTTCCCGTATTTATCTCGCTAATAGCTTTGCTGATATCATGTTGAGTCGGGTGAGACAGCATCTTTTGTCTGATTTCCTGCTGTGGCAGATTCCTGATGACTTCCTCATCAATAGTTGAGGGGTTGTCGAACAGATCTCTTAAGTGTTCTGTCCAGCGCTGCATGATTTTGTCCGGGCTTCTATTTAGCGACGCCCCATCCTTTAATCTGAGGGGCACCATCACTGAGGGTTGATGCCCAAATACCTGTCTGATAAGGTGGTACATAGTTTTTGCATCTTTGCTATCAAACGCCAGTTGCACCTGGTTGGATATATTCTTCCACCATTTATTCTTCATGCTTCGTATGTAGCGTTGTAGCGATGCTTTCGCTTCCTTGAACTCCTGCTTTAGTCTCGGCCGGTCCCTTTTGGGCGCTCCGAGCATTTTCTGGAGTACGTTATTTTTTTGCTCTATAAGTTCATTGATTATGGCATCATTTTCGTCGAACCAGTCTTGATTCTTTTGTTTCACGACACCTAGTACTTCACAGCTGACACTGTGTACGGTCGACTTAAATTTCTCCCATGAACCATCGTAGTCCGCATTTCCGAGAGCGACTTGTAGTTCTTTCTGCACGGCCTTGGACTTTAGCTTACCTGTGGCTAGTCTTTTGGGTAGCTGCGCACCTTGTGACCGGAATCTCCTCCTAATGTGGAGTTTCAGCTTGGCTCTAACAAGCATGTGATCCGTTCCACAGTCCGCACCCCTCATCACGCGAACCTTGCAGACATCCTGAATGTCTCTTCTTCTGGTGATAACATAGTCCAGGATATGACCGTGTCCAGAGCGAGGATGAAACCATGTCGCTTTATGGGCGGCCTTTTGCTGTGAGAACGTATTGCATATCACCAGCTCAAATTCAGAGCAAAGCTGTAAGAGGTGAAGTCCATTCCTATTCGTCTTACCCGTACCATATTTTCCCAACATGGTCATTTCCCACTCTAGCATTGACATCCCCCAGCAGTATTATTTTATCCGCTTTCAGGGTTGAACATAGGGCTGATCGTAACTCCTGGTAAAATGTAATGGTGTCTTTTTCGTCCCTG
Source organism: Euprymna scolopes (assembly GCF_053919585.1). Taxonomy (NCBI): domain Eukaryota; kingdom Metazoa; phylum Mollusca; class Cephalopoda; order Sepiida; family Sepiolidae; genus Euprymna; species Euprymna scolopes. Next base: position 122,337,008 of record NC_136493.1, on the reverse strand, counting down.
CAGAGCGTGGGAGCGTAGATGGAATATACGCTACCGAAACGATTTCTCCCTATGGGTGCTCTAAGGTACATAATCCTATCAGACAGCGCGCATGGCTGTTCTAATCCTTTAACTAGGTCGGTTCGGATGGCAAACCCCACCCCACCGACCCTCTTTCCCCCCTCCGGTTTTCCCTTCCAGAAGAAAGTGTATCCACCTCCCACTTCGGTATGCTGATCTTCACCACTCATGCGGGTTTCCGCCAGAGCAGCGATATCAATCCTATACCGCTTAAGTTCCTGCTTTAAGGAACAGCCGCCAACCGCAGTAAGCTGGCCAGCTCGGAGATGAACAGGCAATTTTTGGGTCACCTTTTCTAGACCCCTCCCTATAGAGAGGGTGAGCAGTGCTGTCCTCAAAAGGGCTGCTCAGACACTCAAGACATCGCCGAGGCAAGCTGCTGTTCATTCAACTAAACAACGACGTTAGATGGGTCGAGAGTCGCACACGTGTGGAGTCATGACTGTCCACTTCCAGCTTGTTTGGCCTGTGGACGTCGCCATTTGTCAATCGCCATATGACTTTGTAGAGGGTTGTCTGTACAGAAGATTATCATGTTTTACGCTTGTACGACACGTAGAACACGCTCTTTCTCCACTAAGCCAATAACCAGTGACAGGTTAAGCAAGATGACTGATTGGCGGAGTGGAGTACAGGTTTATTTTCTCAGAGTGTCCCTCTCCTAGACAGATGGCCGAACAAGACCTACGGGTCCATCTCTCCGGGTGGGCTTAACCAGCGCCTGGGAACCAAGCCAGGGATTTCTACGGCCCCGCACGGCAAAATTTTATTTATTTACTTATTTATTGTATTTACACATATGTACGTATATGCAATGGTGCTAGTGTGCCGTTGACCCCCCAAAGAAGGGTTCATCCGCCCTTTGAAAGGTCTTGTTTTTAATCCTCCAGGGAGACTAGCCACCCTCCTCACCAGACAAGCTGGTGGGGGAACCGGTTTAGTCGCCGGTGGCCCGACCATGTTGCAGGTAGTACTGGGTTATATGGTACCAGTAGCATATAGCATGACCTGACTATATATATATATATATATATATATATATATATATATATATATATATTTATATATATATATATATATACTTTTATATGTTCTGATGAAACTCGATTTCAATCGCTTTTCCATTAAAATCTATTTGTAATTATATAACGATAAGGCCATATCTAACGTGATTTATACTGTTATTCTTGTTTTTTTAGCTTGTTTTCATACTCGTAGGTTCCAAACTTAATCTTCTTATCTCGACAGACACCAAATTTGAATGCTTTCAATGCATTACAGAATTGAAAAACACAATATCATGAAACATTGAAAAACCGAAAATTGATATTTTAAAAAATGTTGATACGTTGAATATTTATTAAAACATTACCATAAGGTCCAAAAAATGTAATTGATTAATAAAAAGACAAATTTGACAAATTTTAGAATCTCTCTCTCTTTCTCTCTCTCTCTTTCTCTCTCTCTCTCTTTCTCTCTCTCTATATATATATATATATACATATGTGTGTGCGCGTGTGTGTATAGATACGTGTGTATTTGTGTGTGTGTGTATGTAGACGCTTTGCACACTTATTTCCACCTTAGAATTTATTCAACAATGTATCGGCCGATATATTCATTCACATTGTTGATGCTTATCATTCCGAACTCGGGATCTTAATGTCGAATTTGGAAATTTATACAGAATTTTGTAACTTAACTATTCTGTAATGCACAAGAGTGTTGTGTTTTCTATTTTCCACACATTAACTGATCGAATGACATATTATTTCCCATCTCGTCTATCCTATTCATGTTCAGTTGTAAAGATTTAACCGCCAACCTGGAAAAATCTATTTCTAAGAACAAATGGATACTCAACTCGCATTATCTTTTTCACCATGTGAATCATCCAATACAACGGGGAATAAACCCGCATATATATCATTCATAAACCTTAAATATGTCCTTGATTATATCTTGAATTTTTCAGAGCATTGTGTAGTTTCTCTTACTGAGAAAGAAGAGCCCGATATTTATGATGAATACAATTGTTGTTTTAAGAGTTTACCGATTTTTATACAATATCAACTTTTAAACTGTTCTTTTTAAATGGATGTTGATGTATATATCTGTGTAAAATGTATTTCTGAAGGAGCATTTTACAACTATTACTTGCGATACGTATGTTTATAGTTTAAGTAATACAAAATAAAGAGGGGTTTCTAATTGTTCGTCTTATTGGCATGATGATTCTTACTGCGTTTATCTGTCTTTTTAAGTGGCAACGTGTTTTTTTAGCTGAATGTGGACAATTTTTCCCACATAGGAAACTATGGGAACGGCTATATTTTTGTATCCATACATCAGCAAAAACACAGATTAAATATGTATATTTATTTATGTTTGGAAACAACGTGGAGCCAAGTGTCTTGCTGGATATCAGCCAAGAAAAATCACTGAAAAATTCATTGACACTGTATTTTTTTTTTCTGAAAAATATTTAGCACAAAAATGTATTAATATTTATATTTATCAGTGACCAACATTCAACAATTATTTTATCTCTATTTTTTTTTTCGATTTTTTATCAATTTGTTCAATCATGGGAAAAGGCATCACACAGGATGCCAAATATTGACGCGCTATCTTATTTATATGAACGGAGAGATTTTTTTAAACACTAACAACCCTTTAAAGTGCGATTGTTTGTAATTCTTGTGTATATGAGTAAACGGGATTATTTATCAGTTAATGTCTTTATTCATCTTGAATCACAGGTATGCATGATGAAATAGAAGAATGAAAAATTGCTAATATTTTGTACAAGTAACAATGTTACTATGACATTCTTCCTGTTTTGAAAGATTTCAGGGAAAGGTTATGGAATGATGTATAAAGGTCTAAGCTCAAGCATCTCTGTTTCTTAGATGATAGGAATCGATACATTGTTGTCTAAGGAGGTTTCACAAGGTTCTTTGGATACACACAATTCAAATGAGGCATTTGGTTGTGGAGATGAAGTCTCCGGTGAGATAAGTTTTTGTATGTTTGTGTGTTCAGTTGGTCCGGTAATTACTGGAATTATAGAGATATATATGAGATTTTAGTTTCTTTAATGGCATACATAAGAACTTAGTATTTTGTTATCTTTCCTCTCTCACCTCTTTTTAACCCAGCGTCATTAGTAACAAAACTACAGTTGACTCACACTATTTACTCTTGTGTGACAGAACCTCTCATTTTTGTCATTGTTGAGATCACTCATTTTCTTACAAGTATCAGTCACCAAGTACGGCATCCACACCCTGTAAAAAAAAGAACTCCTCGCTACAAAACATATACACAAGTTGTAGATGGCCTATGCCTCTCCAGGGGCTCAAGGGCTACGTATGATGGGATTAGTAACCAACTTTGATGATAAGCAACCATTATAATCCTTTAATCGTGGAACGATCTTTTTTAGTAAGTCTATAAAACCTTCTATATCTATATAGGTCTGGGTTAATAAAATTCAGCAGTCTTTATTTTTGCGGAACTAATTGGAAACAAATGTCTAAAATCATGTTCAAGCACATTTGTTAAAAAGCAAGATTTAATTTAAGGTAACCCAAATGTAGGGTCTGAATGTACGCTGGATATCAGTATGCAACAAAGACGATGTTTTATTTCTTTTACTTGAATCCCAGTCCCTTTGTACTCATCCAGCGAAGGTCAAGCTAGTGCTTTCCACCCTCCTTGACTTTCCTGTCATATTTAGTGCTATGCGTTTGGAATGAAAGTTGTCTGTGAAATAGCCACGAAAAAAGGAGGCAAAACATGGGGGGGGGCGTTTAACAATTTTATTTAACAATTTATGAAGAGAGATTTAAGTAGGTAAGTCGCTGGATGCGTAATGATCGAAAGCCATGTTGTTAATCTTCCTAGTGTCATGGCCAACTCTCTAGTCTTGCAAAGAGGGATAACAACGTTGCAAGTCCAAGGGCAATAACTCTTTCTTTTTCTTGTTAGGTGGAACCTAACATTTAGTGTGGCGCAAAATTCTGGTGACATACTCACGCACACACACACGTTAAGGGTGGGAGCGCAAGGCAGGGTCGCAGCGAGTTAACTTATAATTATATAGTTTCAGTTTCCATAATTATATGTGTTGCCCTTTTGTGTTTCATATATGAAGCAGTTTTTGTATGGTCAGTGTGTGACTGTAGCCCATGTGCGTTGGTGTCTGCGTTCAGAGGTTTTCCTTAATATTTCAGCTGTTTTCATTATTGTTATGATTTGTATCTTCTCAGACAACCGTCTGTGTCCAATCTCTCCATTATTTTTTCTAAAGTTTTCGCGAATTATTATTTGCGCTCCTACTATTATTGTGCTAGCTTGACTTTCTTCAGCGTCCATGTCCATTTGAGCTCTTTGGCCAGTTCAGTGTATTTGCTCCGCTTCTCCGTTTCCTTTATAAGGGGCGTATATCTCAGTTCTGTCATTTTACTTGAGTTCTCATTTTATGAGTTCAACATCCTCGACTATGTAATAAGCCTGAAGAGTCCTAGAGTGGATGAAACGCGGAATATTCAGTGTAGCTTAATCGCCATATATATTTTATAAATTACTATATATATATATATAAATATGTATATCTATATGTAATATATATATATGAAATATATATATATACATATATATGTATATATATATGTAATATATATATGATATATATATATATATTTAATATATATATACATATGTATATATTTCTTTAACAGAATATCGCGACAAAGGTCTGCTCATTACAAGTATCGTTTCTGTTGAACAGGAATTGTTTTTATTTATGTATTAATTTATTTAAATTGATTTGAACATTAATAGATAAAAGAAAATTAATTAAATTAATTTAATTGGACCCATCATCACCGTCGTCGTCATCGGTGGGGAATTCTGCCGTTTTGTATGCTCTTTCGGTATCAACGTGAAAAGTACAATAAAATATTAAAAATTAAAAATAAACTAAAATAAATGCCCAATATGTTAAACACATTTTTACATTTGGACCTTTCAAAATGATATCTCTAAATTGCTAATTTAATTCATTCTAATAAAAATTATTTTAATCGCAAAGATTTACACTTAAATGTATTACAATTCATTCGGAGTTGCTAATTATCACAGATCGGTTTTAGATTTTACTTGATAGTGGTTTCTCCGGACTTTAAATTAACTGTTATGAGGCGATGTTTCGTTTGGATCTTCCTTAAAATTCTTGATCCTTGGTGCTGCTTTGTAAGTTAGAATTTATTTAGAATTTACTTTAGATGGATTAATTATAGATTGATTATATTAATATTAGATAGGTGAAATTATCTTTTGATACTAGTTAAATTACGAATTAGGAATGTTATAGTGTATTTATGGTTTTTAGCGTTTATCTCCGAGACCCTAATTGAATAAACCCAGTAATGGGTAGGTAACTCTAATTCCTAGTTTGTCTTGTTTCATTAAACTTCAGAGGTTTCATGGGCTTCCATTATTATATTTGTCTGCAATTATTTCTTCGTATTCATGATTGGTTCTAACAGGAACAATAAATGATAAAATCACATCAACTCTATGTCCCCATAATAAATAGATACTTTTTTCTATTTTTTTTCAGATAATCTGCATGGTTTATACTTGCGTAATATTTGTGTAAAACAGTTTTAGTAAACACAAAGGTCGCTCTCTATATATACTTATGTATACGTATATAGATTTGTTTAAAAACGTTTTCCTACCCAACCCATTTGTCAGTCTTCAGACGTGAAACATAATCTATAGAGTATTCGAACCCACGCAACACTTTACATTTGGATTTTAGCCGGGGAAAATCGGAGAAAAAATATGAAACTTAAAAATATAGAATTTCCAGGATGAAAGTCTAAATGCGGCATTAGGAATATACATGTGTGACGTAATAGCTATTGTTCATGATTTAATTTTTAGTCTTGCAGCAGACATGTCTTTATAGCTAAGGCACTAACGACAAAGAAAAAGTGAATCGTAAGCTAAACGTTTTAATTTCGATTCTCGGTGGTGGCACACGAGTCAGTGTTTTATATTTTGTAAATCATTAGAATATATTGGGTTCAATATAATATAATAAAAAATATGAAATCTGCATTAATCAAAACATTCTATTAAAGCGTATTTTCCATGTGGTCTTATAGTGATATATATATATATATATATATATATATATATATATATTATACTTACTGTACCCTGCCACGCGTTGCTGTGGCTCAAATTGGCGCAATGGAAAAAGTTCCAAAATGAGAAAAAGCATGTTTCTTATAGGTTTAATTTTCCATTTTGCATGGGCACACAGTTTTTGTTGTTCCATTTTCTTAGCTGATATAGAACTTTTCCGGTTTGGTGACTCTTGAATACGTAAACCAAAGGGTCCATCTGAAAAAAAACAGTCAGTGTATAACTGTAAGTCCCACAATTGTAAAGATTGTTCCCTGTGCTTTGTTGATGGTTATTGCAAATGACAATAAAATTGGAAAGTGCAATTTCCTAAAGTGTAATGATGTATCCGGTGGAATCATAGGAATGCATGGACTGAAAGGTCCTGTTAAGATTGTTGTTTCTATGATATTGTTTGTTAATTTTTTACTGCAAGCTATGTGCCATTGCAAAGGTTGGATTGATTTATATTTCACAACATGATAATTAGTACACCAAATTTCAGTTGCAATACATGCGGTGGCATCCCTGGCAAATATAGCTGTTGGATAATTAACCACTTTATCTGCTTTCACAACAGTGTCGATGGATTTGTATTTGACTACCTCACTTGGAATTTTACATTGAATAATAGCGTTAAGTTCATGGGCATCTTTGTATTGACCTGCAAGAATAGCTCATCTACTCAGTAAAATGGAATTCTTATTATTTGAATATCTGCAAAAACCTTTTAAACTAACTATTCTTTTGATGAAAATTAAATTACAGAAATTACAGAAGTTAAAAGTCAAAGAATTTTGCCCTTAACTCTGATCAGCTGGCACTTTTTCGTACCCAATTTCCCACAAGTGATGCAAAAGTGTTTGTGCGGATCGAACACTCTGAAACTGGATATGAATATTTTGAGTTAAGTTTAATGTCTTCACATGGAAAAAAAAGTAGAGCATTTGAGGCAAGCATTTATTTCATCTGCTGGTGTTGATTGAAGAATAACAGGTAACATTTGTCTGAAATCTCCTGCAAGCAATATTACTGCATTCTCAAATTGCCTGACATTGCCACGCAAATCTTGCAAGGATCGACCAAGAGCTTCAAGTGATTTTTTGCGTATCATTGTTCATTTATCCTAAACAATAAGTTTGCATTTCTGCAATATTTTTCCCCATATTGGATGTTTTGGATATGTCGAACATGAGATTTTTGAAAAATTGAATGTTTTAAAGTAGAATAAATAATTCTTTTACTTGACAGCAAGGTCGCAGGTATTCCTCATGCAGCAAGGGCTAACGCTATGTCATTTTGTTACCAAATGGCTGCCAAAATCAATTTAATTAGAAAGGTTTTACCAGTTACTTCTGGTGCTGTTCAAGGTAGCAGTAATTTCCAAATAACTTCTATTCTCATAGTCAGTAAATTAGGTGACCAAATTGGATTTATCCATGTTTTGACAATGCCTTATTCACTGTAATTAATTTAGGAGACTAAAATAGGATAAGGGATTAGAGATGGACAGATAGAGAGGTCGATATATAGATAGAAAGAGAAAGTGAGAGGAAAATAGAGAAAGAGAAGGAGATAGAGAGATAAAGGGATTGATAGATAAACAGAGAGATGGGGAGAGTTAGAAACAGAGAGGGATGAGACAGAGGAAAGGAGAGAGATAGAGGGGGTTAGAGAGAGAAATGGGCTCAAAGAGAAATAGAGAGGGTTATATAGAGAGAAAGATTGAGAGAGGGAAAGGGAGAGATTGATAGAGATATATTAAGAGAGGAAGAGAGAGAGGGAGAGAAACAGAAGGTGAACTACACTTCACCGTTTGTTTCCTCGTTCAGTAGAGAAGAAATCTTTCGAGACTGAGACAATTTTAATGTTTTGTTATTATCCAGAGTACCCCTTTTTTGGGGGGGAGCTAGATTTTCCTCACATTAGTAACTGACCGGGTTATCTGTATTTCACTTAACAAATTAATAAAAAGAAAAACATATTGTAAAATTTGAATTTAACATGAAAATACTATTTTAAAAACTAGCACGATAACATAAGTGCATAAGTTCAACTTTAGGTACTCCTTGGGCGTCGAGTTCTATGGCGACCAGCATAATTATTTAATAGTCGCTCCGTTTGCCACCCCCCTTGTCAAGGCTAATGCATGCGCACGTAACATTTTTTTTAATTTACTGACGTTGGCTTAGTAACTAAAAGATTTATTGATAATTTCGTAACCCTTAAACGCATGCCGGAAGATTTAAATTGGTTCATTATTGTTGGAATAAAAAAAATTCATTCAACACAAAACCAAAAACACATATTAATGATAAATGATTTATTATTCTATTCATTGAAATTTACTAATTTTTAAATAAAAAAGTAAAAAAAAAGTTTAAAAAAAAATAGTTGCTTATGTGCTCATAAAAAAAACTTGTTTTTTTTTTTTTTTTTTTTTAGATTAGGTCCACCTTATAATCACCCCCACACCCTCCTCATCTTAAGAACAGCTTCCGGAATATACACCACTTTTGGAGGGGGGCTATTTGCAAAATTTATCTGATATTTGTTGTCGGCATACCCACCCGAAAATACTATTTAAAAAAAGGAGGGGTTCAGTGCCCGTGGCAGAGAAGTAGATTTATTTATCAATAAAAGTTGCGGAGAAGTGAATGTATTTATCAATAAAAGTCGTCATTTAAAAAAGAAAATTGTGGAGGTGGACCTTAATGTAAATATTTACCCAAAAAATTATCCCGAAGTTTATTACAAAAATGTTTTGTTTTCGCACTATTCAACAATTTGTTCATCCGCGCATGTAAATTTAAAAAAAAATATTTGTAAAAGTGAGAAGTTATCAGTAAATGATTTAGTTTTTTTTAATTTATTTATTTATTTACATTAGGTCCACCTCCACAAATGTTAAGAACGGCTTTCAGAATAAACACCATCAACCTCTCCATGTTAACAACGGATTTCGGAATAAACACCGTTTGGGGGGATATTTAAAAAAAAGTCGATGAATGTCTTCATTTAAAAAGAAATTTAAAATCAAATGTTTGTAAAAGTGAGAAATTATTAATAAATGTTTAGTAACATTTTTCGGTGCTAATGCAGAGAGTGATCCGCGCTATTTTTTTAAAATCGTATTTCCACGTTTTTTTATTCAATTGCAAGATTAAAGTACAGGATAGGTACAAAACACCCTCCCCTCCCCATGTTTAGAATGGCTTTTTAAATAATAAAGTTATTATTTCAGCATGGATCACTCTCTGCATGAGTACCCCCTTTTCTTTTAATATTCATAAAAAGTAAAACATTTTTCAAAATAAATAAATAAATAAATGTTTGTAAATGTGACAAATAATCGTTTAGTTACGGCAACGTCAGTAAATAAAATATGTTACGTGCGGGGTGGGATGGGGGACTAAGGGAGTGACTATTATTTTTTCTGCTGGTCGCCATGGAACTCAACGCCCAAGGAGTACCAAAATGTAAATTTTTTTGTCAAATAAATAAATTTCAAGCAATTTTTGCAATAAATAATAGATAGCAACTTCGTTAATTTTACGACTCGCCCCAGCATATTATAAACACCATAACTTCCCCATGTTAAAACGGCTTTCGGAATGAACACCCCCAACCTCCCCATATTAAGAACTGCTTTCGAGGTTTATGGAAGGGCGTTTTTATACCATGGGGAGGTTAGGCTGTTTATAATACGTTGAAGCATGTCGTAAAAATGAAACAGTTTAGAAAAAGTTAAAACACACTTTTTTATGTAAACAATGCCGTGAAAAGAAACTAAACAATTAAATTTTTTCATGAGTGAAAACGGAATTTAAAATTAAAAAATTGGTAAGTACATAAATGAATTTAAATGTTTAAAATATGGGATTATTTGTGTGTGTGTGTGTGTGTGTGTGTGTGTGTGTGTGTGTGTGTGTGTGTGTGCTAATGCAGAGATTGATCCGCGCTATTTTTTTAAATCGTATTTCTACGTTTAATTAAAGTTTTATGATATGTTTTTATTCAATTGTAAGGTTAAAGTACAGAATAGGTACAAAACACCCTCCCTTCCTCATGTTAAGAATGGCTTTTTAAATAATAACGTTATTATTTCAGCACGGACCACTCTCTGCATGAGTAAGTTTTTTTTTTTTACTTATCTGGTAATTCGAGAGTAGTTGAAACTTAAGTTACCAGAAATAAAACCGGGCAAGTCTCGCAGAAACGACTTCGATAAATATTTATATTTTATTTAATATTTTAATAATTCGCGAGGTAAATTTATTTTAATGACATAAACACATCCCCTGACTCTAAAGATGTGTTGTCTGAAAATTTCAAATAAATTGGTAATGTAGAAATATGGTTTTATTCACTTTTAACGAACAAAATTTACATTTTTATATATATAGATGTATGTATGTATGTATGTATGTATATATATAAGGTTGTACGTATATATGTCGGGGTAGGTGGGGGAGAGAGATGTGTGCGTGTCTGTGTGTAGCAGGCCATAGAAATACCCAGATTAATATATGAGGTAAAACCGATACAGAGATATGCCCTTCAGCATTCGTTCAAGGCAATCATCTAGAAGAACAACAACTTTGCTATAACACCCGCGGTGAATATTGCTTCCCGTAAGGCATATATTTTCCCGTTTTGGCTATCATTTTGATAGCGGTATTGGCTTTTGCAAAGTCTTCCCGCTCTAAAAATAATGCTTTGCACGAGAAGATACGAGAGAACTCTTATTCGTCAAGTTATATATATATATATATATATATATATATATATATATATATATATATATATATGTGTGTGTGTGTGTGTGTGTGTGTGTGTGTGTGCTCGCGTTCGTGTGCGTGTTTGTGTGCGTATAAATACACACACAGACATATATATATGTATATATATATATATATATATATGTGTGTGTGTGTGTGTGTGAGCAAATAGTTAACAAAACATGTTAAAAATAACTTTAACAGGAGTTAAAAAACTATTTCATTTCCGGAAAGGAAACAAACAAGAAGTGGATTGTCCTATTCAGAATATGAGAGATTTTATAATTATTTCCACAGTCAAACAGAGCCACAGCCCATAAGTGCAATGAAAACCGTATGTCAAAGATTCTAGTTTCGACCTAATTTGGGATCGTGACTTCGTCATATCCGAACAAGGGATTCGAAACCCGAGGCTCTTGCATGCAGGACGAGCGCTCTGCTACCTGGAAAAACCCGCCACACACATACAAAATCTATTAACTAACACATATCCAGCAGACCATGACGAAATCCGACTATGGAACGGATCTACTTTGTTTCGAATACGGCAGCTGGTCATACACCCAAGCTGTACCCCAAGCCGATGTCTCCCAAGTAGGAATCTTATACTTACTATAACGATGTCATCCAACAAGTAAACCTAGCGAGCAATTAGCACTCGAATTTTTGGAATGTGAAAGATTATATAATTATTTCCACAGCCGACTTGTTTGCTGTTATGGCTCTAGTGGACTACAACGTTGTTTTGCTGTGGAAATATAACAAAAATATAATATACAAATTTACCAATACCTATTTTATATCCGAGTTATACTTATATCCGTGTTACTTATATCCGAGTTATATCCGTGTTACTTATATCCGTGTTACTTATATCCGAGTTACACAGTACATTAACACGGGTCACAGACAATATCTCTTATATCCGTTTTTCTTACATTTGGAGCTCTTATAATCGGGTAACACTATATATTTTTTTCGTAATTTAAAATTAAAAATATCCGGTCGTATTATATTTTCGGTATGTAAGATTTGATATAAAATATGTCGGTCGGTCACACTTAAATTTGCAATAAAAGTTTTTACGCTTAACGGACAGATTCAATGGTCATATATTCAAAATATACGGTTGCATTTTCGAGGGTAAACGATTTCGGAGGCAATGCATTCTCTCTGTTTATGCATAATTTACAAGTGCAGTTGATATATATCGCCTTCTTTCTGTAAGTAAATGTTCTTTTCGCCAGTCTCGTTACAACTTAATGAATTTTCTCAACGGGGCGTTCGTTTATATGCGTCAAATTGTCTCGATAACCAACGACGTTTGGATGAAATATTCAGCGGTGTAGTCTTGCGGATAACTGGGTATTTAATGGCTTCATTTGTCACAATTGCTTGCATTATTTTGTTTTTATTTAGTGTCTTTAGTTTTTATTTAAAAAATAACATAAATAACATGATCTACATCCTTTAACAAAATAAGATGTCTTTATTTTATCGAATGTTAACTAACATCACATCAAATTACTGTGTTTTACTACTATACTCTTATTTATTGGCGTGTGTCTGTTTCCTGTGTATTGAACATAATATACCAGATTATATATACAAGGTGTCCGTAAAGTTACTATACAGGCTTACATGTTACTATACAGACACCCTGTAATATATTAACAGTACAGTAAGATATTGTATTAAAATATTTATTTGTAACAAAAGAAATAAAAAGAAATAACACCTTTATGCTTGATTAAATAAACCTGTAAAAAAATAAATATTAATTATTAATACAAATATAATACAATAAAACAATAAGACTGTACGGTACTTTTACGGACACCCTGTATATATATATATATATATATATATATATATATATATATATATATATATATATATATGTGTGTGTGTGTGTGTGTGCGTGTGTGTGTGCGCGTGCGTGCGTGTGTGTGTGTGCGTGCGTGCGTGTGTGTGCGAGCGTGTTTTATTTGGTTTTCTTTGCGATACTTTTTGAACGAATTCAGTTTGTCATACGAAAGTACATTTTTACGTAAATGCGAGTTTGAAATAACTTTCCCTTTGACCAATTTGGTTCCCCATAATGGGGAGCAGAATAAGCGCTGTTTTAAATACAATTATCCATTGAAACGCGTTTCCTCGTCTACAACTCATCAGAGTGGCTGAATATAGCGAGATTCGAAATCGGGACGCCATGATGAGAAGTCTAAGCCTCTACCACTGGGCTATCTCGCAAGACTGCTGGATGTATTGTGTTTGGTGTAGATTTTGTTTATTTTATTGTTTACGTTACTTTGTGAACGAATTAAATTTTTTATATGAAGGTGCATTTTACCTGATAGTTAGGAATAATTTTGTTAAAGGGAAAGGCTGCCCCCTTTCCATGTAAAGAAAAGAGTATTAGATAGGTGAAAATGAGAGTAGGATAAGCTGAGACTCGAACCTTGTAAGCAAAGTGAAGAATTGGAGTATTAGAATTTAGTATATTGATAAATTCTATTAGAAATAGTTAGATATTGTTGATATCGTAAAAAGAATTAATTGTTAATTCTGTTTGGAATCGTAATGTTAAAAAGATCTGCAAAAAGGAATGAACAATACAAATTAAAAATATATTGTTAAAAATAGGTTAGATCTATATGTTGAGAGTTCTTTTGTTTTCAAAAGCGTGTACATAGCCACGTGAATTGGTCACGTTTGAAAAATATACTTCTGACGTCATGGCGAAGGGGGGTTTCAATATAGGAGCTTAGAATTAGTTAGTCAGCAGAAGAGTGGTGAGTCAGCAGAAGAGTAGAGTCGAGAGCAGTTGAGTTCGGTTGGGTTAAAGAGTCCTTTGGAAGCGGATGGGAGAATGTTTAAACTATGTAGATCCAAACGTGAATTCCTGACGTCATCATCATTTAACCGGTCCAATGAATGAAGTATTATCATTGTGTTTTTGTAATTGTTGCCATGTTTCATCTTTTAACACTCAAAACGTAATGTGTAAATTATCTTGTAATGAACATTGTGTAACCCTTACAATATTATGTATTTCCCTCCTCTGTGTTAAGAACTTGTATACATCTCCAGTCAGTATCTATATGAAGACGCAAGTATACATGGACGGTAATATGTGTAAATGTTCTCTCCCTCATCATCACTATCGTTATGTATTACATGAGCCCCGTTATATATGTGCTCCAATATGAATCCCCCCGTCATCCGTAATATGAGTCCCCTACTGTTCAACAATTTTCCCTCTGACCAATTTGGTACCCCCAAATGGGAAGCGGTGTGTGTATTTCTTTTTTAAAATATAATTGTCCACTGAGAAAATTCCAAAGTGGCTGAATTTAGCGAGATTCGAAATCGTCACCCCATGATAAGAAACCTAAACTTCTACCACGGAGCAATCTATATGCATATAAGTTTGTATTAAAACTCTATTAACTTAATATAAAAAAATCTACACAAAAGTAAAAATGTAGAACACAATTGAGAACAACTTTCAAACAATGCAACATCTGTCTTGCACGTGTTCTCAGATTAAAAAAAAACATTTTTACTAGTTTCAATAATTTTATATTCACTGTAAAATAGCATATGATTTAGCGAGAGTCTTTAATACTAATAGGAACACACGCAGATACACAGACACACATACGCACATATATATTTCTATACTTTGGTAGCAAGTTATTATTTATGCATGTTTAATTAAACGTCACTGAGTTCGTATTTTTTGCAACTTTATATACATCTATCTATCTATCTATCTATCTATATATGTATATATATACATATATATATATATATATATATATATATATATATATATCAGTAGCATTCGTGTGGGTGTGTGTCTGTGTGTACAACTCCCAATGTTTGTTTATGTTCGATTGAAGACATTCAGGTTGTAGTCAGGGGGAAACAGGCAAACGGAACAGAATTCCATACGCGTGCACTTCTATGAAAAAAGCTTTTGTCATGGAATCTACGCTTTTATTAAGGCACAGACAAAGATTGGTGAAACTTACTGACAGGGGGTTCAGCTAGAAGGGTGTTTTTCGTGATAGATTAGCGAGGTGGTCAGAGATTGGAGCTCGGACGAGCACTTGCCATGGAAATACCGATAAAATAAAAACAGGCTCGCAACGACCCTTCTGCGGGAGAGAGGTTGCAGGGAAGAGAAAAGGGCACCCCCACTACTCCAGGAAGTCTATTTTGTACTCTGTCAAGTCAGGATTGGCTGTTTTTAGCAGCTCATGCCCAGATGTAGCAGCAGTACTCCATCCTTGGACGTACTTGGCTTTTATACCGATAGAGAATTGCATCAGCAGTGAGATATCTTCTGGAATGTTAGAAGTAGTCTACCATTTTCCCAGCGACCTTGGCAATAGACTTGATGAACGTGTTCCATTTAAGATCAGGAGTAAAGGTCAAACCCAGAAGCTTGTCAAAACATGAATCCTCCTCAAGAAAAGAGCCATTAATTTCAATTGATGCCAGATGTGGATCAGAGCGCTGATGATGTAAAGATAGAAGCTTGGTTTTAGGTGCATTAAAAGTAACAAGCCACCTCTTCCCCCACTGTACAACGCACTCAAGATAAGGGGGAGAGAATCAGAGAGAACTGTCATTTACGGCCTTAGATGTGTTGTCATAGATGAATGAAATATGTATGTGTTTTCGGAGATCATTGATCTAGATCAGGAAGAGAATTGAGCCCAGGATGGATCACTGAGGGACTCGAGCATTAATACTGTGGGCCTCTGATTTCTTCCCATCATCCACTACTCATATGAGCCTATCAGAGAGAAATGATTTAATAATTGAGAAAATATTTCCAGTTATACCGTAGATTGAAATCTTGTGAAGTAGGCCCTTATGACATACCTTATCAAAGGCTCTTTATATGTCAAGAGCAATTGCCTCAGAGAGAGAAGCCTTTTTCGAGAGATTCACTAATCCTATGAGATATAACCGTTAGCACATCTGCTGTTGATCTAGCAGACTGGAAACCATATTGCATGTCACTAAGAAGGTTATTTCTGCTGAGGTGGTTTACTACTTCTCTATTTAACATGGATTCCACCAGCTTACTCATGACACACAGGAGACTTATTGTTCTGTATTGAGAGGGAAATGACTTATCACCTGAATTCTTAAATACAGGGCATACTAATGAGGTTTTCCAAGGTGTTGGAAAGCACTTCTACTTAAGACAACGCTTAAATAGTTTAATAAGTATGGGGACAAGTTCTGGTCGAAACTTTTTCAACACTATAACTGGAATGCCATCAGGACCAGTTGTTTTACTGGAACCAATGTTCTTGATTACGGATCTCACGCACAGATATTTGTATGTTGCATAGCGTGTTGTCTGTTATAGGAGGAAATACCAGGAATTGATATCCTTCGTCGCAAATTACCACTAACATTAACAATTCCAGGAAACATGCAGTGTATAGGATATGAAGAAATGCACCCACTCATTTGTTGTAATTGTAAATGCTATTTTTGCGTTTAGCTCCCCCCGAAAACCTATGAAAGTGGTAATTTAAAAGAAATTTTTGAGGGGGGGGAGTGATTCTTCATATTTACCGAGAAACATAATTAAAACTAATGTCCTCATTTACTTGCATCCCCACGAGGGAAGAGTTAGTCAGACACAAACATTTTCCATGTGAGCAAAATCAATCATCCTTTTTGTTTTATAAAATTTAATCGGTGTTGCCCAGGATTTATTATAATAATTATACCATAGCAAGTGTGCCTGCGAAACAGATTTTCTTTATAATTGATTTAATATCTTAAATTAAAAATGGTCAACTGTACGACCTGACCCAGCGTCGCTTAACCCCTAAAAAACAAAGACCTGCTTTTGGAGGGGCCTAATACGTTTAAGCAGTCTTTATAAATAACATGAAAGAAGAAATTCTGAAAATAAAATAACATTTTAACTTGGAGGATAACTTTTCTATGTAAATTTAACGTAAAAAAAGCACTCATATTTTGGCCACAAAGCGTTCAACCAGCCATGTCATTTCTAGACTCTTTTCAAGTTTAGCGATCGAGGAGGTGGGGCGAAACATGGCAAATGCAATTTTTTTTTTGTTTTTTTATGGTGGAGGGTGGGAATTACATTTGAAACATGAAATAACTTAATTTTTATGAGACCATTCTGTACTTTCACCTAACAATTTTATAAACAGAACGAACTCCGAAATATGACAAATTCATTTTTGTGGGGGTGGTAATTATATTTGACATATAAAATGATGAAAAAGTTCATTAAGTTTTTTGGAAATTAATTTTCGATAGATCGTTTTTTTTCTTTTTTTGCGATCGCACGTGCATTCGCTGCTATTTTTTATTGAAAGAAAACTTGCAATGATTTACTTGAAATTATTTGGGGGTGGGGTCTTATCATTGCTCAATATCCGGAGAATAGTTTCTTCTCTTTGTAGCCCTTCTGCCGAAATATCTGGAGGAGAAGGTATCACATACTTCTTCATTTCTTCATTTACATGTTTGCATCCGTCCTTTTATTTTTGTTGTGGGGGTATCCACGTTGCCTATGATGTAAATGATTAGTATACAGGTGTGTTTCAAACAGAATTTCATATCAACCAAGGTAACGCTGGGTACCCATGCTAGTATATAAATATATATATATTATTTTATTACCGTTTTATCTGTTTAGTTACACATGCTTCTCTTGCCGAATATTATCGACGATTCAGCAACTTCGTCAGACTTGAACAGTAGTTGCTGGATCGTTTATACGATTCGGTAACAAAAACATGTGTAACTAAACAAATAATACGGTAATAAAAAAAAAAAAATCTTTGTTCTGCAATAGTATTGAGCACCTTGTTCAGGTTTTTACTGATTAGCAGTTTTGCTGAATATATATATATATATATATATATATATATATATATATATATATTATTAAAGTATGTATAATTACAACATGTATTGTTTAACAAAGTAATACAGATAATGATTAACTTATTTTACTTATAGATTTTCAATGAAAGGCACATTTTATCAAGGAAAAGGTTGGAAAAATAGATATGGTAATAGTTACTTTTGCGTATTAGAGTATTGAATGGAAATTAAAATTGAGGTGATAGTGCAAAAAGGATACCTAAATTTGAAATAATAAATATACAGAGACACTTATAAAATCCAATAAACATTGGTATGTATGTATGTATGTATATATATATATATATATATGCAGTAAGAATAAAATAAAATTGCTAACATCATATTGTGTTTTTCATATCTGTTACAATTGTTTCATGACCGTTTCGAAAATTATAATCACTCTGTCATTCAAATATATTCCAACATAGTCACTTTTAGACAGCGAAATACACTATATATACCTATATGAACATACTTCTAATCTCTACTTAAGAGAGCAAGCAGTAGAAACTACTTCTACCGCATTTGTGTATGTTCTTTTTCGTTTAATTATTTTCCGTATATAATGGAATTTATTAATCGCCCAATTTTCCTATTTCTACTTTTCCAAGACCCATGGGTCAATTTATTTGTATATATATATATATATATATATATATATATATATATATATATATATATATATACATATGTATATATATATATATATATACATGCATGCACACACACACACACACACACACACACACACACATATATATATATATATATATATATATATATATATATAACAAATTAACACCTTGGTCTTTCTTTAACCGAATAATAATTTCCTGCATTTAGTGTTAAAGCAGATACTAATTATAATTGACACTAACTCTATTAATGCTGACTAACTAGGCTGGAGCGTAGGAATACCTAGTTTTGAAACCAGGCGCGAGGATAACCCTCTCGGTGCTGATGCACCCGTAGATCTGGTCAGGTCATCCATTTAGGAGAAGGAAAAGTCTATGTTTACCTGTACCACTGACCTCATACGTCTTAACACTAAACGGGGTGGGGGAGCACCTCGGTCCTGGTCAGCAATTTCCTAGAGCTGGTGACTCGATCAAATAATCGGTTTAGTAACCTTTTTTGTGTTTGATTACTATTCACATAGGCACCAAAATTTGGTAAAAACAAATATATAACAAATAAATGTTATCAAAGGCAAGATAAGTTACTTTTCTACCTAACTGGAAAGTTTTTAGAATTCTTATTTAATGTAATATTTTATTCGATGCGAAAAACAAGTAATGTAAAACGCTGAGGTAGAAGAAGAAAAGATGGCCGCGATGTCTTTGAAGACGCGGTAATCACTTCAAAATAAGAAATATATTAAATATTTTTGATGTATGATAAAACGAAATAAAACAAAACACGATAGGGTTCGATTTTCCTCTGGATCTTTTTGGTAATTTTACTTTTGTCTTTGTTTTTATTAGATTCATTTTTTACTTATACCAAATTCACAAACACAAACGTTAAAGAATCATTTTGATTGCATGGCTTATTTTATTTTTATTGTGTGGTGTTTGAAGGTGATATAATTTTTGAAAAGCGTTTCTCCCTAAATGACATTAAAAACATATTATTTTTTTTCTTTTGGAGAAGGAGGCAGTTTTAAAACTATAACACCCTTAGCATTTTCCTTAATTTTTATTTTTATTTTTGAGTGATTATCGAGATTCCCAATATGTTATCCTCTCCTGTCGGATATATTTTGTTCAAAAGTAACACGAGGCACTACTTGTTTTTTCTAACTGAATAAACGCTTTGAAATAATTAAAATCAGTAAAACTTACAAAAGTAGGTAGAAAACGAACACTTCGAATAATCAATTTTACTTTTTAAAAAAAAAACAATAAACAAGTAAAAATATTTAAAAAAATATTATGGGGTGTGTACTTCTTTTTAAAAACAATATCTCATTCAAGATCGTCCATACAAGTTTTCCAACTTAGCAAAAATGAAGGAGTTTTACACAGACGTATTTTCTGTGAAGGAGTTTTCCTAAATTCATTATATTCGCATTGCTACCAACTGTCTATACATATAGTTGGAGGGGATTGTACTACATTTTTCAACATTTTTATCATCGAGACTTGACCTTATTCGAAATTTCTTTTTAACCGATGCAATTCAGCATTATTATCAACTGTTATACAAATACAACTTTGGCATTACTGAAGCTGTTAATTTATGTGATAATCAGAAAAATTATACTTTGCTTCTAAATGATATTTTGCGAATAATTTCCCTTTGAGAATAAAATTCATTCTTAAAAACTCCATTGAATAAAGACAAGTTTACAACTTGTATTACTTGTCCAATAATAACTCTAATTCGAATTTGCAGTATTTTAATTCATTTTCTAATATACACATATATTAAGGTACATCCATATATATACTACTTCTAATTAATGTTTTCAGGAGTTTAATAAATAAAGCTATGAGTTGTTGCTATCCGTAAGTGGCACATACGCACACACCTATATACTAGCAAAATTACCCGTCGTTGACTGGGTTCAAAAACAGCCTACAGAAAATGGACTCTGATTTATGAAAGTGCGATAGGTTATAAAAAGGAAGGGTTGTAAAGAGATAGCTTCGAATTTGGGGGTATCAAAACCAAAGCAAAATATGATGAAAGTAAAAATAAAATAGATAAGCCCCATAATTTATTATACCATACCTGTTCACACTGAAACACTTATCACAATATTCTGTAGATCTATATAAAAACATCTTGTTAAACTTTGTGACATTTTTCCATTCTATGAAGGTCAGGTGCGAAAGAACACCCCATAATTTTATTATACCATATTTCTTCAAACTGAAACATAATTATCAAATTATACTTACGCAGATAGATATGAAAAGTATTCATTAAAGTTTGTGCCTATTTCCATTCTATGGAGGGCAGGCGCGAATGCAGACACCACAATTTTATTATACCATCCCTATTTAAGTTCAAACATACTTATCAAATATTCTTATGTCATCTATATCAAAAACACTTGTAAACGTTTTTTTATTATTTGTAATTTGTTTTATTTCCATACTTTTTAATGAATCATCATTATGCCAGATAAAACATACCAATTCCTGTGTCTCGATAATCTTCTATCAGTATATGCGATCAGTTTTCTATAATAGTCAATCATATAGAAGTCTATTCGTGACCACACACACACACACGGACGTTCAGCTTTATATCTATAGATATAAAAGCGAAAACATAGGTATGTTTTATGTGTGTTCGCTTTTTCTGTATGCCTACAAAAGGCTTTTTTTTCAGAGAAGCGGTCGGTCGGTTCACAACTTTTTAAAACTTTTTATATTACATATAAATCGTAATATCTCACAGTTAACGACGAAGCTCGTCTGTCTATTTTATTTGCTCGAATTCGGGAAGATAAATATTCAAGATTTGTCGCTCGCCGCATGTGGGTTAGTCTTTTTCCTATAACATCTTGGGAAAATAAAAATCCCGCAGTCAAACTTGACCTCATTACTCATTAAAACGGGAACCTGCCAAATCCAAGTAATTAAATAAATTAAAACGTGTTTCCGTTGGCATCTCGCGGTGGGGCAATGATTAACGTCGCACGTTTTTTTTTTCACACTTTAATTTACAACTTTGCCTCAACGGTTCCGGTTCCATCCTCACTCTTACCTACCAAAACATTTTTAACCCACTCCACCCCCGGAGTTTCCACACCCATCTCCAAACACTCGGGCAACGCCGGGTACCCCTCGCTAGTTATAGATAAATGAACTTCGTGCGTGTGGTGTGTGTGTGTGTGTCTATTTTTATCTGTGTGAGTTTGTTCTCAATGTACATGAAACGGTTGAGTCGATTTTAATAAAATGTAATACGAATTTATTTTATGTCTGGCAGTGTTCTTAGCAGGATTTTGTATCGGAATATATTCGATAAGTATCAATAATCGATAGTCGAAATAATCTAAGGAAAGAAGGAACTGGTGAGTTTGATCAAAGTAAATCTAATATATAAATCTGACTATGTCTGTGTGCGTGCGTGTCCGTCTCCGTTTTTTAAATCGTATACCCTCCTAGACGAATGATCGCTTGACGACTGGCAGTATTTCAAAAGATTGCATATCGCGTACATAATTTTATTATCGGTATTTAACCGGTCAAAACAATTGCTAAGGGGTTCAAAATGGGGGTCAACCTTCAAAGAATGTCACCTTGACGAGCATAGCGTCATGATGTCGTTAAACGCATGCGCACGATCTGTAACAGACATTTGTTTATTTGGTAAATTTACAAGAATTCGGGGGCGCATGTCTCTATGTGGAAGTGGTTAGTGTCATCGATTACTGACATCAGTGTTCCGGTTTCGAGCTCCACAATTTCTACATTTAATTTACTTGTGTAAAAGATACAACGATGAAAATACAAGTTTAACTTCTGTCCTTCAGCATTAACAATTTTGACAATAGCTGGCGAATAAGTATTAAGAAAAACTTTTTCAATGATTTATAGACTAGGAGATTTTATCACCTTTACGCGAGATAAACTTTGACTTCACATTTCTTGCAATTTTATATCTCACTTTGAGTCAGTAATGCATACTAGATGCAAATAACATGTAACAAGTGCATTTACTGAAGATAAGAGGCAATAAAATAAACTGTATAAATGATCCTTAGTAATTCATATCGTTGACATCATGTTAGTAAAATTCCTATTCTTTTCCTCTCACGAGCCACACATTTAGACTACACAAACGACATTTTGCTAACATTAAAATATATATGTCGGCTATTACGAAATTTTTTTTAATTAAATGTTATTGTTATATGAAAGAAATTTAAATAGGTTTCATAGAATTAAAACTCCCTTACATATCTTTATTAATAATTTCATTGTAAACTTATATGTGTATATAAATGTAGAAGTCAAGTAGATTATTTTACTATATAAAAACTTATTATTATTATTATTATTATTATTAGTATTATTATTGTTAATATGATTATTATTATTGCTATTGTTATTGTTATTATTATTATTATTATAATGCTTATTGTAATAATTATTATTATCATTTCAGTTATTATTGTTATTATTATTTTTATTCCTATCATTTTTCTTGGTCTTAGCTTATTATTATTTATTGCTATTATTATTGTTATAATTAGTATTATTGTTATTGTTATTATTGTTATTATTAGTGTATTCATTGTTTTTATTGGTATAATTATTATTATTGTTATTATTATTATTTTTTATTGTTGTTAATATTATTATTGTTTTATTGGCTAACACACTTCATCGAAGATCTCGTTGAGTAAAACCTAGGGAAGCTGAATGACAACAATTCTCCTCAGATTTTCCAGTACGCTCCAAACTTTCGATAAAATTTTAAAATAATTTTGCATTATCGCAATAGCTGTTTGCCATTGATTAATCGTTTGCACCGGCTATTGGTCTTTACTGGAATTTGAGTGGCAATAAACCTCCCCAAAGTCCCAATTCTTCTCGCAGTTATACAGTGGAGCTCTAAATAGTGTTATTGTTATTATTGTTGTTATTTTTATTATTGTTTTTATTATTATTTTATCATCATTATTATTTTATCATCATTATTATTATTATCTTTGTTATTACTAATGACGAGGAAGTCAGTCCGACAATCTCAATCAATGAAAACTTAATGATTTGCTTTAAATATTTTGGGGGTGGGGTCTTATCGTATCTTCTCTTTGTAGCCTTTCTGCCGAAATATCTGGTGGAGAAGGCATCACATACTTCTTCATTTTTTGGGCGATTACATTTACATGTTTGCATCCGTCCTTTTATTTTTGTTGTGGGGGTATCCACGTTGTCTATGATGAAAATGATTAGTATCCAGGTGTTTTTCAAACAGAATTTCATATCAACCCAGGGAACGCTGGGTACCCATGCTAGTATATACATATATATTATTTTATTACCGTTTTATCTGTTTAGTTTATCATCATTATTGTTATTATTTTTGTTATTATTAATTTTATTATTATTATTATTGCTATTGTTGTTTTTGTTGTTGTTACTGTTGTTGATGAAATTCTTCAGCAGAATCACTCAGCAAAAGTAGTATTCTACAGTTTTAAGGGGATTGCTAGTGAACTGCCTAAAACCTTGATGAACAGTCATGTAATTATTCTGTAAAATCAAAAATTTCGGATGTATATTCTACTTTAAATGAGCCCCCCCCCAAGAAAAAAAATCTGATCGATTCTAGTCTTTTAGGTTAGTGTATAAAATAAATTTATTATAAAGAATAATTATGTGCGTTTTGGAGGGGGGGGAGTACCAACTTTATTAAAAATATTTTTTGTGGTTTTATGATATTTTCTCTCGGACGGCGTTAATAGAAAAATAATGTGTATCCGAAACCAATTCTCCAGCCTAAATTCTTAAATATTTCGTTTTATTATTTTTTCCTGTTAATTTGTCCAATGTTGTTATACAATGCCCGAAAAAATCGTCTATGGAAAAATGGGCGATTATTGAATAAATATCGATTGAAAACACCTTTTAAGACTGCTCTTGAAGGTGATATTGTTCTTTAAAGAGAATACACACTCCGATAGTATTTTTTAAAAATATTTTTACTTGTTAAATGTTGTTTTAAATAAGATTAAATCGATTTTTCTGGGTATTCTTTTTTCTACCTAGCTGGCTAAGTTTTCAGTGGTTTAAACTTATTTTAATGCATTCATCCCGTTTAAAATAAAATTAGTATCGGATGGTACGCGAAAACAATTTTAAAAAGTCCCGCATGAAACGAGCTCATCTTGGGAATCTCAAAATATCTCAAAATCATGAAATATAAGAAAATACTGAGGGGGCATTGTTATAAAAGAGCCATTTTCCAAAAGAAAATAAATTTTATTCATTTTTATATATAATTTAGGGATGGGGGTCTATTTTAAAACTATATCACGCTCAAAACAAATAATACACAACAAATATTAAAATAAAAACAGATTCTTGAATGACGTGCATAGAGTTTTCGATCAAATTGATGAATGAATTTCAAGTTTGTTTTACAATTCTCAGAAGTACGAAAAAGTAGTTTACGATTCAAATATATAACACATAAATGTTTGCAAAGGCAAAATAAGTTACTCTTCTACATATGCAAAAACTATTTTAGTGTTTTACTTATTTTAAAACATTTAATTTGTTCGAAAAACATAAACAGTTGATCGATCGCTCAGAACAAGAAAATTGTGGTGAAAACTGTCCCCTAAATATTTGAAGTTCTTCTAATTCCTTAAACAAAAATACAACAAAATACTCTAATATAGAAACTTAGCATAACCAATATATGTTACCGTGAAATATATTAGGGTGAAAACTCGATTTTATCCTTTTTAAAACATTTAAAACAACAATAAAAAAACGTATAATTGTTTATATGGTTCTCGTAGGAGATACCTCTGTAATTTCTACTTTTACTTTTAATTGCTCACATACCACTATTTCGAATTCGTAGCAGCGGACCGATATCAGTGGAATTTTTTCCTACCAAAACAGTCATTAATACTGTTTTTTTAACGGTAACATATTCACATCTGATATAAATTATTGCACAAGAAAAATAATTAAATTAAAACATAGACAGTTTTCTTCAAGTACAAATTCAATGTGTTACTTGAATACTAAATTTAAAAAGTTATTCTAGCAAATTAAGTAACAACCTATCTATATATCTATAAAAATGAACGTGTCTTTGAGTTTGTGTGTGTACAATTCCCTATGCAATAACTCTGTCAATTTTTAGTCTACAGACTCGAAATTTGATATACAGGGTACTGAGCTTTGGGAAAATCTTTTTTGATCGGTTTCGGCCAGACATTTATCAAGTTCAACGATTTGACGTTTCAGAACTCTACCAAACTCCTCCGATAATTTTGGGTCTAAAAACTTGAAATTTTAGATATCGGTTCCTTGGACATGGATCTGACTTAATAACTTAATTCGAGCCAAATAACAATAAATTTTAAGGGGTCATAATAGTGGGCTAAGTTTAAAAATTGATCGTTTTTTTTGTTTGTTTTTTGTTTTTTTTTTTGCTCAGCATACACTTCCAAACACCCGGGCAACACCGGGTACCCATTCTAGTATATTTATAAAAGTGAACATTGCTGTGTGTCTGTATGTTCGTCTGTGTACACTCCCCTACGCAATAACTCTGTCAATTTTTAGTTTATAGACTCGATATTTAATATACAGGGTACTGAGGTTTGGGAACATCTTTTTGATTGGTTTTCAGAGATTTAGCTGTTAAGACGTCAAAGTTCAACAATTTGACCTTTGAGAACTCTAACAAACTCCTCCTAAACTTTTGGGTCTAAACACTATAGATTTTAGGTATAGATTCCTCGGACATGGATCTAACTTAATAACTTGATTTGACCCCAAAGTAATAACAGTTTAAGGGTCATAATAGGGATCAAATTTAAAAAATTAGAGCGACATTTTGCTCAACATACACCTTCAAACACTCAGGCAATGCCGGACTGAAATGTTAGTATAATAAAGAAATATATTGTAACAATTTTACTTGATTAAATAATTCAAAATAAGAAAACATATGTTCTGTTTTAATTTAAAGATTTTTAGTGCTCAATATTATATGTTTGTTCATAAACATAAAAAAAAGACTATTGTAAATGAACGTTTTTAATTTTTATTTTTTGCGGACTATTATCCTCATAGTTTTCTTAATTGTTTCACGACGTTTCGGCTAACAATTCCTATAGGCAATCTTAATCTCCTGACTGCATTCACTGGAATTACTGCCTTCCGTAGTTGTTGTCGCCTTACCATGTTTTTGGTCAAGGAAGCCTCTGGTCGGATTTGGGTAGGATTGAAACCGCTATCTTCAGACAAGTCTATCCTGGAACCGTAGATTTTATATATATTTTTATACGCTTATATTTTGATAAATCAATCAGTATCCGATATGCTGCTATTTTATTTTATCTTTGGTTACGATGTATCTTGTATCAGGTGCAAAGGGATATTGTATAAACTATTTTAATTTCATTTACTGGATTGTAATGTATATATATATATATATATATATATATATATATATATATATATATATATATATATATATATATATATATATGAATATGTATATATATACATGGGTTTATGGTATTCTTTAATATAGCCGTCAAATATCTAATATTTTTATAATAAAATTTCCTTAATATCTATTTTCACTTTTACTAAATTATTTTATGCATTTAATTGACTGCATTGAGAACACTCATGAAGAAATTCCTTTAGGTAGAGTCTTCGTTTGTTGTCCAGTCCTTCCAGTTTAATAGGAGTGATTGTGTTCTCTGTATACAAATCTTAAGGATTTCACTGCGGACGTTTAAACATGTCTCTAGGGGGTCATTTTTATTCTTTATAATGTGGTATTTCTCCGCATCACAAATGAGGCTTGTGAGTATGCCGGTCTTTTCTCTATGATCTTCCAATTAATGGTGAATGGTGTTTTGTTGTTTTTAACTGCCTTACTCGGGCAACTCATGCTGTCTTTATCCTTGTTTTTCCACCTAAAGGAACTGTTATGCATGCAAAATCTATTTAAACGTCCATCATTCACACCTATGTATATTTCTGGTGCACCACTAGCCTAATGCGTGAGTGTCGCTTCATATACGAAGGATTTCACCCTGCATCATCCCTCTAGTCGGCAATCTTCCTTGGGTCTGGGGTTAAAAAGTCTGCAGAATAAGAAACGTGAGAGACGATTTCTTCTGATTAGCTGCTGGTTACCATACCAGTTTTTTCAACATTGACGTTTTAGGGACTATTTTTTCTGATTAAAGCGGGAATGTCGCTCGCATGCCATTTTATGTTGGTTATATAGAGAGAATGATAAAAAGTAATAATATTTAGCTTAGGTATATAACTTTACATATATATATATATATATATATATATATATATATAAAGATTGTTCCTTTACTTCAGATTATTAAAGTTAGTATATTATTACACACATAGTTATTCTCTTAGATTGTTTCTTGCTTCCGTGTTCGTAAAAGGCATGACAAAACTGATATATTGTACATTAATATCGACCTGTATTACAACTAATATACCCTGATTAAATACAAACATTATCTGAATACACACATTAGATGGCACACGTATCGATATATTTTGAAAAATAGGAATTTAAACACACAGCTAACTTTATGAAATATAAATGAGGATTGTGAGAGGCAAGAATTACCTCACTCGAAAATGATTTGTTCTCCTTTGCCTCACGAGGAAAGAGCAGGTACTGAATTTTTAATTATTTATTCGAAAATATTTTTTCTATTACAGATAATACACTAGTAATAATTTATCAACAATAAAATACATTTTATTTAAAAATATTTTGAATGAGTTATTAAAAATTTCAACCGCAAAGCAAGGGAATTCTAATAATATATAGTTTGTTTGATCAGAATTAAAATTCATTTTTTTACTAAAAATAATTTTTAAATAAAAAAAAACAATTGTTTAAGTCCTTCCATGACATCTCATTTGACTCAAAATTAGTTTGGAAATACAAACACAACACGTTTCATGTATGTATTTTTGTGCGTATCTTTTTATGATTAGTACAAATAAGCTTCACGAAAGTAAAATTTTCTTTTATCAACTTGCAGATGACAGGTTTGCAAAAATCGAAGCAGAAAGACATTTATATATCAAATCGCATTAAATAAGCTAAGCGTAGATTCCTACATAAATCTCCAAAATAATAAAAATAACTGTATGAGTCAGATATGCATATTATCTCCTAGCTACACAGGTAGTTTACAATATATGGATGAAAGGACCCAATATGCACTAGGGTAGGTTGATTTTCAACTTTTTTTGGAAAATGTAAAAGGTTGAAGCAGAGAAAGTTGCTCAAATATATGGGGAGTACAAATATAAAAACTAGGTTTCTAACATCAGGCATCGGATGCTAATTTGATTTTAAAGATCGTCTATTTTGAGACACGGAAAAATCTTATCTGTGAAACATTTGTATGAAATTATTTAGTATTTTGCAGTTTCAATCATAACAAGTTTTATATATTTAAATAAACTATATAATGACTGATGTGCTGAATATTAAACAAAATTATAATTACCCCCCCATTGAGGTGGCGACAATTACAAAATTCTATAAATGCTGCATTTTACTTTGTTTTAGAACTGCAAAATTCAATTCTTTTCACTATCAATGAAAAAAAGAATTTTTTTATTCTGTCTGAAAAAAGTCTTAATAAAATCGAAAACAAATTATTTACCTATCTCTAGGCAGTTATCTATGCTTGTATAAAAACACAAAACAATTGGCAAGTAAAAAGCTATTTTTTACCATAATATAAAAATTATCCCTATAGGATCCTTTTGAAGTTAAAAATGGCCTAATTTCATGGCATAAAATCTTAGCAATGATATGTCTATGTCTTGCTTCAAGTCCATAGACTGATTGGCAGGCTTCTGATGTCAATTTAACAGCCCTTTCCACACTTTGTGAATGTGCAGGCAAATCAGGTAACTCTAGCCATCTGTTGCTCATCAATAATTCCTGAAGGTCATCATCTGATAATTATTCAGTTAGCGCTGGCTCTGAAACTCCACTTTGAAAAAGGTCTATCAAATTTGACCAATGTAAAGCATCAAAATTTATTGTTGATATTTTTAAACGCTTTTTCACTGGTTCCTCACTCCTGAAAAAGAAAAGAGAAGTCAAATAATTTTGACTTGAACAAATGAACACAACTTTTATTTTAATTATTTTTTTAAATTTAATAATTGAAAATGAATTTATAAATCGAAATAAACAATTTGATCAGTTTTATATGACTGTTTATTTACCTAATGGTTAAAATTCTTCTTATAGCTTCTTCCCTCACTTCCATTTCATCTGATTTTAAGATAGAGAATAGAATATTCTCTGGCAAAAGGGAAAAGGCATTAAACTGAAGATTGCTTAAAGCAATTTCTTGAATTTCTGGATGCTGCTTTTTTATTTGCACTATCATTTTAAAAAATACATTTGCTGGTTATGAAATGTATTATCCAGTTTAATTTTAAACCAGTTAACTGCATAAACTTCTGCAATACAACTAATCAGCTGGTGCATTTTTCTGGTCAATTCAGATGGATAAATTTTACGGGTCCACATACACATTAATCGGATAGCCAGAATAAGCCATCTTGCCTGATTTAAAGGTCCGATCCTCGATGCTGCATACTGAGGGTCTACTTTACCCCTTGAAATACCAACAGGATACTCTAAAAGTAGTCTTTGGTCACCAGTGAGATCATTTTCTGTTAGTTCAGAATACCTGCCCTCTAGAGGACTACTCACTGGTAAAAAGTCAACTTGAGGTAAATGATGGTAATTGTTGGCACATAATTTTTCGAGTTGACCCGTAAATGATGTTGGGCTTCGTTCACTTCCATCAAGGGATTTAAACAATGCCCTAATAGGAAGCTCATTCTGGTGTAGAGAACAGCCAATGTTGTGTATTTTTCTATGCAGCTTGTTTTCTAGTGAGGAAACTAGTCCTGATTTGCATCCAGTATTGGTGCTTGTGTTGTCTAAAACGACAGCCTCTAAAGAATTGACACTCTCATACTGTTCTAGAACTTTGTGAACTTCATCTGCCAGAACAGCACTAGTTGCTATAACAGTAGGGATATCTCTATATGTAAGATAATCCCCCTTACTTCCACAACCTATCTCCTTTGTAAATGTCAAGTGTGACTCTTGTCCTTTAGCTTTTCTTCGATTTTTGTTTCCTTTTTCATCGACAGTTTCCATGTAAAATAAAGTGTCTTTGTCGTGTTTCCCATCAACACCAATTTTGATTATGTTTTTCATAGGCATTATTTTTTTATCTTTCTTTTTCTCTGTCAATTTTTGCCTTATCAAGAAAAAAAAACATTAAATCAATATTTGATTTTAGAAGGCCCGCAGCATGTAGATCCAAAATAAAAGCATTTGCAAGACTTGCACCTAGGTTTGATGAGACGTCACCTCTGATGAGTTCAATAGCATAACGAGGAATTTTTATCAAGCCTTAAATACTCTTACACTCTTCCTCTGGTTCAAAACTTTCATCTGTTCCATCACTATTTTCTGATGTCAGAATGATATTCTGGTCATGAGATGTTGAAGCAATAGGCGGGGGGATGAATCAACTTGTTTTTCTCCTAACACAGTTAACTTTTTAGATTTTGCTACTGCAGCTTTATCAACAGGTCCGAGTTGAAAATTGCCTTTGGGTCCTATTTTATTTCTTTGGTCCTTCAAATACTCTCTCTCCTCCACAGGAACCTGAATTAGAAAATTTGACAAATTTTTATTCTAATCTACGCTGATCTTAGAAATAAATTCTACTTCACGTCAAAAAATTGTAATTTCTTTTCTAATTGGTTTACATAAAATACAAGTATAGAAATTAATTTAATTTAAGATGTCTATGATTTTCATTAAAAATATTTTTTTCAAACAAACAAGAGAAATTTAAAAAAATAGAATAAACGTACCTTTGTTTATACGACAGGTACAGACTATATGCTTTCACTGACAATTTTCTTTTTTGTATTTAATATTTTTGTCATGACAACTCGCAATTGGTAGGTCACACGAACAAGATGAAATGTCAAATAATTTTTTTGGCATATGCGGATAAAACGTTTCTATTTATTTGCTTAGCTTTTTTAACGCAGGTGTCCTGCAATTTTTGCAGAATCCATTCGCAATTGGCAGGTCACACGAACAAGATGAAATGTCAAATAATTTTTTGGCATATGCGGATAAAACGTTTCTATTTATTTGCTTAGCTTTTTTAAAGCAGGTGTCCTGCAATTTTTGCAGAATCCATTCGTCAGTTAATAGTGGCAAACTGGGATTTACTGCCTTCCAAATATCTTTAACATCAGTTGCCATTATTTTGAAACGGCAAATTTATTTAACTTTGGGTGAGAATTCTCCATGTAATAACCATATTTAATAACCTAACGGAAAGTAGGGGGGTCTGTTGTATTTAATGGAGAAGGTGGGCCCGCAAATTTTGTAGAATCAGTACTGCGTGTAGATATAGTTCGTTTCCGCAAAATAATATTTTATGATATTGTAAGAAATTAAACAATGGAAATCATGAATTAAAAATAAAAATTGGAGAAATTGGTAAACATCAAAAAATAAATAATAATGATTTTACTTACCGAACAGTATGAAATATCAAAAAATAAATAATAATGGTTTTACTTACCGAACAGAATGAAATCACACCAAAATAGCCTTGCGAAGAAAAATGTTTCTTTTTTTAATAACGAATTATTAAATTAAATAACACAAAGGTTTAAAATAAACCTTTCTTTTTCTTAATAATTAAGGTTTGTTTAGATATAAAATGCAAAATGTAATAATTTCTAAATTTGAATCAAGCTCCGATTAACAAGGTAAACAAACGTGTGAACACGAAAATAAAACCGATTACTTAGCGGTGCAAACGTAAATATTAACGTGATAAAATAAAGCCCTTGTTTATTAGTTGTTTACTTCATTTTAAATTAAATATTTTGCAGGGTGTTTTTTTATATCGACACTCAATTAGTTTTCTAAAAATAAAATAGATATTACAAACAAAAGATAAAACGTATTGTTTATACTCCCTTCATATGT
The DNA here is from genome assembly GCF_053919585.1 of Euprymna scolopes. NCBI lineage: Eukaryota > Metazoa > Mollusca > Cephalopoda > Sepiida > Sepiolidae > Euprymna > Euprymna scolopes. The sequence continues at coordinate 122,304,240 of NC_136493.1, read as the reverse complement.
TTTCTTCAAAACCGGCATGAATATGACATGCTTATTCTTTGATTTAACACCGGCACCCTGCGACGTAGACGCAACATATTGAGTTTTTCAATGTTTAAATTCATTTTAGCAAAAAACGATGGAGTTTTAGAAAATGATATTTTGTGTTGTTATTCTCAATGTTATTAAACATCTTTCTCTGCATAAACCTAGTCATAATGCCCAAATCGACCTACCGTAATATGCACTGGCTTAACAAATTATCACATTAACTTCAAATCCAAATTTGAAAGAAATTCAAGATGAACTTCTACCTGGACAAACATACATCAACCGACAAGATCAATTGCCAGGGTATTTCACCTGAAGATAATCAAAGTGATGAATCTTATAAAAAATTAGAAATTTTTTGGGCCCACTACGATGCTGCATGTGCACATCTTATTTGCAAAAAAGTGGCTTGCTTCATGCGCATATATTATTGTGGCTTAGCATAAAATTAACTCCAATAACATTGATTACATCATGTCAGCTGAGTAACCTGATTAAAACTTGTTTTAAATAATAAAGATAACATTGTGCATGAGGCTTGTAGTAATATCTATAGAAATCCACCTTGCATGTTTGGTTGCCAATGCACAAAAAGATATCCTAAAAACTATCCACGTGAAACTCAGTTTAATGAGGATGGTTATCCGTTTTATAGAAGATCGCCTGAATATAGTGGCTTAAAAATTACTGTTGGGAGGCATGAGGTTTACAATAGATTGATTGTAAATTACTCTCCCTTATTTTCAAGGACATGTAATGCTCACATAATTGTTGAATTTTGGATATCTGTGAAATATATCGAATAGGTTAACAAATGCATAAATATGCGATCTGATGCAGCCATGATTTCATTACAAAAAAACAACTTAGGTATGAAGTTACTCGATATGAACGTTATAGATATTGCTGCACTAATGAAGCATTTTGGCGTGTTGGGGGTGTTCTATTCATGAAAGGCATCATCCAATCAACTAGCTTGACGTTCATCTTGAAGAAATGTCAGAGGGTTTATTTTACAAACAAAATGCTGGCCAAGTTACACTAAACCGAAAAGATACATCTCTGCTGCATTTTTAAATTGTGTGAATAAGACAATTTTGCAACATATCTTATTTATAATCAAGTGGCATCTTATTACACATGGAGTAATGACATAGGCAGAGGAGAAAACGAAAATGTCGAGGGTTATCCAGGTGTAAAATTTGACACTACGATTGGAAAAGTGTATTCTTTGCACTCACGTTAACACGAACGTTTCTTTTGTGAGACTCCGTCGTCATTAAACAAGTGGACCGACTTTATTTTCCTTTCTAACAACTATTGATAGACAAACTGTTGGCAAATATTATATTGTTTTACCTGGTTTTACATGGTCTTTACAATGGTCAATAGATGCGGATAATAGAATCTTGGAATTTTCTGTTTTTTTTAAATATGTATTTTTTCGGTCACTCTTAGCTACGAAAGACAACAAAGTTGATGTAATATTTTTTTTTTACATAGGCATCACCACATTATCAAGGCCAAGAGACGACTCAAGGATAAGGGTTAAAGAGTGTACAGTAGAAATTGGACAATATAGTAATCATTAGTAATGAAAATTTGGTAAATTTGATAACTTATATGGAACGGCTCATCAAGAACTTATTTACGTTGGACTTGAACACAACCATATCGTAGTCAGCCGGAAAGCAGGAAAACGGAAGACAATTCCACAGGCGTGCAGTTTTAAGAAAGAAACTTTGTTCATGGAATCTACCTTTAGGTTTAGGCACAGATAAAGAGTGGGGGGAATTATTGATAGTGTTTACAGCTAGACGAGTGTTTCTTGTGAAAGTTTGGCGAGGGGGGACCATAGATTGAAGCTCAGTCGAACACTTTCCATGAAAATAACGATACATCAGAGACAAACTCGCAACATCTCTTCTGTGAGATAGAGGTTGCAAGGAAGAGAAAAGGCCATCTCCTACGAGGCTACGAAGTCTATTTTGAACTCTATCAAGGCAGACCAAGTCTTTTCTAGCAGCTCCTGCCCAGATGTGGCAACAGTATTCCATCCTTGGACGTACCTGGCTCTTATATAGAAAGACAATAGCATCAGCAGTGAGATATCTACCGGATCGATAGAAAGACCCCACCATTTTTCCAGCGGCCTTGGCAACAGATTTGATGTACGTGTTCCATTTAAGATCAGGAGCAATGGTCAAGCCCAGAAGCTTGTCAAAACTAGAGGCCTCCTGAAGACGAGAGCCATTCATTTCAATTGATGCCAGATGTGGATCAGAATGTTGATGATGTAAAGAGAGAAGCTTTGTTTTAGATGCATTAAAAGTAACCAGCCACACCTTACCCCATTGTACTACGTGCTCAAGATCAGAGGAGAAAGATTGGAGAGAACTTGGTCGTTTACTGTCTTAGATGTGGTACCATAAATGGTAGTGTCGTCAGCATAAATGTCTACAAATGATGTAAGGATGTGATTTGGAAGATCATTTATGTAGATCAGGAAAAGAGTTGGACCCAGGATGGATCCCTGAGGGACACCGGCATTAATACTGTAAGCTTCTGATTTTTGCCCCTCAACTACTACTCTTATGAACCTATCAGAAAGAAATGAGTTAATAATTGAGAAGACATTTCCAGCAATACCATAGCTAGAGATCTTATGAAGTAAACTTTTATGCCATACCCTATCAAAGGCCTTATATATGTCAAGAGCAATTGCCATAGAAAGGTTGCCTCCATCGAGAGATTTGCTAATCCTATGAGATATAACTGTAAGCACATCTGCTGTAGATCTTGCAGAACGGAAACCATATTGAGTGTCACTAAGAAGGTTATTTTTGTTGAAATGGTTGAGTACTTCTGTATTTAACACAGATTCCATCAACTTACTCATGACGCACAGGAGACTTCTTGGCCTGTACTGAGAGGGGGATGAACGATCACCTTAATTCTTAAATACAGGGCATACTGATGAAATTTCCCAGGGAGATGGGAAACTATTCTCATTAAGACAACGTTTAAACAGTTTTGTAAGTATGGGCGCTAGTTCAGGTTGAAGTTTTTTGAGTACTATAATTGGAATACCGTCAGGGCCAGTTGCTTTACTGGAATCAAGGTTTTTGATTAGCTTGGCAACATCACGTACAGATATACGTATATCACATAGCGTGTTTTCTGATACAGGAGGAATATTGGGGGTTGGCGGCCTTGATCGCAAAGGGTAGAATTAGTTCTTGACACAGAGTTTGGCTTTGTCTGATACTGACGAGATTACCTCAGGTCCATTGATAATAGTTGGGATGGAGCACACGCTTCTGTTCAGGATTCTGTTTGCTATTTGCCAAAACTGGTGGGAACCAAGCCGCTGTTCAGCTACTTTGGACTTAACAGATTGAGCATACAACTCTCTTGCATTCTTTATTACTTTCTTAAAATGGTTGCTGGCAGTCCTGAAAGCGGCTTTAGTTTTCATACATCTATTACGTTGGAAACAGTGGAAAAAGTGATTTCTGTGCCCAATGGCAGCGGCACATTCTGGAGAGAACCATGGCTGGCTGTTAGGTTTTCGCTGAAACTTTTTCGAGGGTATGAAACGGTCAACACCTACAATTAACCATTGCGTCAGGTCTAATACTATAGAGGACACATCCTTTTTAAACATGGAATGCAGAGGTAGATCAGATATAAATGTGCGGAAGCTATCCAAGTCAGCCTTAGTGTATCGATATACTGTACGATGGAGAGGTACGTCTGGGGGCTTATTACATTTCATTTTTATCTTAATTGATACAACAGAGTGGTTGGAAGATCCAAGAGGCGACAGAACAGAAACTGAACATAGTTCAGGGCAAGTTGTGAGAAAAAACCGTCATTGTCGGGCACACGGGTGGGTTCCTGAACAATCTGAGTGAGGTCATAGGCAATGGAGAAATCATGACAGAACCTCCCCTCATCATCGGTCTTGTTAGAGTGGGTCAACCATTCTACGTTGTGAACATTGAAGTCACCACATACGTGAATTTTAGCTGAAGGATAAGCAGATAGGACTTGGTCAATTTTCTCAGATATGCTTTGAAAGATAGTAACTCCGCTGTTATGTATTTTATGTTATATATATATATATATATATATATATATATACATATATATATATATATATATATGCAATATTTTATTTTCTTCATCATCATATCTTGCTTTAATTTCGATACCCTAAAATGGGAAGTTATTTTTTTACTTTACAGCCATCCCCCTTTTCATAATCTATTATATTATCATAAATAAGAGTCCATTTTTAAGCCTTTTTGGAACCCAGTAAACGAAAGGTACTTCTGCTTACAGGTAAGTAAATATATATATATATATATATATATATATATATATATATATATATTTAGCGAACATGAAAGAGAAAAAGAACAAATTATTTATGTGTTCATCAATGCTTCGTCTTAATTGTGAGACTTCTGGGTGAAGGCTTACAATAAAGATGAAACGTTGATATACACATAACTAATTTTGTCATTTTTTATCTCTCAAACTCGTGGGACTGCTATTTCCATTATTTCCATCATATACAGTCCTGGTCAAAATCATAAGATCACCTAAGAAAGTAAGCGTTTACGCATAATATCGAATTTTTAATCAAAGAAATGGTTGAAACCATTGCCAAAAGGGAAAATATGATGGGAAAAATTAAATCGGCTTCATTCGAAACCTTAACCCTGATCTAATAATTATTTTTAAAAAACGCACATTTTTACATGGTCAAAATGATAAGACCACTTCAATAAAATTGGTTGTTTTAAAAAAATGAATACGAAAAGCTTTCTATGTTACTAAAAGCGATATGTTAGTGGACAAAAAACATCTTACTAAATTATAAATGGCAAAAGGTAAACCATTATCAGAGTTTGAGAGAGGAAGGATCTTTGAGCTTAATAGGAGTGGACTCTCCCATAGATCCATTGCAAACGAAGTGAATCGTAGCAAAACGGTCATCACAAATTTGTTTAAGAAATCCAGATCAATTTGAGCACAAAAAGAATCCCGGTAGACCCCAGAAAATATCCCTATCGCTGGATCGCTGTATCAGAAGAAGTTAAAAGAAACTCCAGTATGAGCTCAAGTCGATTGAAAAGCCAAACAGCAGCAGAATGTAGTCCAAAAACCATCAGAAGGCATCTGAAAATGAAGGGTTTCAATCATTTACAGCGACTGCGGAAACCACGTCTTCTTGAACAGCACAAAACTAACCGACTTAAATATGCCGCCAAATACTAGACTTGGGATGAAGAGAAGTGGGACAATGTAATTTTCTCCGATTGGAAAAAGTTTAATCTAGATGGTCCAGATTGATTTCAACACTATTGGCATGATAAAAATTTGTCCAAAGAGACTTTTACAACTCGGCATAGTGGAGGACGGTCTTTAATGATCTGGGCTGCTTTCTCCTCAGCTGGGGCCCTACAGTTGCAAGTAGTGAAAGGCCGGCAAACATCATTGAAGTACATGTCAATGCTTGAAAATGCCTATATCAGGACTGAAGGTCCACGTCTGTGTGGAAGAAATTGGATTTTCCAGCAAGACAACGCTGCGATACACACTTCTCGACAAGCACGGAAATACTTTTCCTCAAATAATATTGAATTGTTAGATAATCCAGCATGTTCTCCGGACCTCAATCCCATTGAAAATCTTTGGGGGTGGATAGCAAAAGATGTTTTCAACGATGGAACCCAGTATGATTCGATAAAGGAGGCTATACTAAATACTGAGACCCTTTTTAGTAATTTAAAATTGCCTTTTGTTAGATAAATTATCAGTGATCTTATAATTTTAACTAGGTGAAAATGTTTGTTTTTAAAAAAATAATTATTAGATCAGGGTTAAGGTTTCGAATAAAGCAGACTTCAGTAAACGCTTACTTTCTTAAGTGGTCTTATGATTTTGACCAGGATTGTATATATATATATATATATATATATATATATATATATATATATATATATATATATGTGTGTGTGTGTGTGTGTGTGTGTGTGTGTGTGGATGTGTGTGTGCGTGTGTGCGTGTGCATAGGTAACTGACTCATTTGTTTAAATGTACAATTATATAGTTATTTAAATGCAGAAACATGCATTCAACTATAAGCATTTATACGAGATCATTATTTCGAATAAATGTTATCATAGTAATTACTAGACACTGGTTGATTATATATAAACGTATTTACATATGTTTATTTGTATATGTAAAAACAAAATACGGAAGTTATAAATAAATTTTGATACAAAAGTTCTAGACTACTAACCTGAACTTGAGTTCACTAGCCTCTGACCTTCCTCTATTCCTCCCACATATTTTACCTCTTTTTCCTCTCTTTCCATCTATTTGTAGTTGTTTAGTTGTCCTACTTCTTTTCAAAAAAATACATTAAAAATTGTTTCTTGTAAAATATTTTCCTTATATACATAGTGAAAAAAGGTATTCTTGATCAAAGCCTATTCGAACAACATTCGATATATTTTCCGGATGACGTGCGGATCGCTGACTAGAGATGACACATGCAGCTAAAAATGTTGGTATGAATAAACATATTATATATATATATATATATATATATATATATATATATATATATATATATAATGTTTTTTTAGTTTGAAAAAGGATAAGAGGAGTGATTATTAGAACTTTGAGGAAGATAGATGAGGGGGGAATTAGGCACGAAAAAATACTCAAAAGACTATTCGACTAATACAAAAAAGAAAAAGAAATTCGAGGCTCCTTTCGTCTGACAATTATCAAGAGATTACGTTGGCAGCAATTAAAATAAAACAATTTACACATAATTAAAAATAGAGGCGAAAGGGAGGAGTCAACCGAAAAAAATATATTTATATATTTTTTTATAAAACTGCACGGGGTGAATTAAATGAATAAATAACCTGTGATATAACGTCTATTTCAGAATATAGGGCGAAAAACATAACTTGTCTGCAAATAAGTGCGGAAACAAGAAATAATGACGCAATATAGGCATTTTTTTTCTTTTTTGGTAAATTAGAGCTCTTTAAACATGTCTAATTTATGCGACAGCTCCTTTTGCCTGCAGACTGATGGTTTGCGCATTAGTGCAGTTACAGCCTCCAAAATATTGAGATGCTGTTTGGAACGGGGCTTGTGTACAATGCGAAAACAGCCATCCGAATACGCTTCACTACATGTTTTATTGTCATACAACTGCGCACCAATGATGACCCATGAATAAGTGAGCGCCCGGATGTGCTCCGTAGGTGCCCGGATGTGTTCTGTGAACGCCCGGATGTGTTCAACAGTGTGTTTATTCTAGAACCTTGGGACTTTCGAAAACAGGCAGAGACATGCCGTGCCAATCTGATTCACATACGTTGAAACTAACGACCCACATAGTCAGTATCACACTGACATTTAAATTTTAAATTGATATACAACTAAACTTTTTTTAGTGTGGGAAATGTATCTTTCTTAAAAGCTGGAAGACAGTTTTAGTGCCGAACACCACACAAGACAGCACCGCATAGAAACAGTCGGATACAACCCAAGTAATTTTATCGACAAACCCTTTACTGATAGAACCAATATAAGGGAGTTTCAGATAAACTGGACACTTAGACGGACCAAAGAAAACGTTGGTATTAAATTTAGTAAGAGCTTGGCGAATATACTTAGAGATTATACCCTAAGGGAACCCATTTTTCATCAGGTATTTCTTCAATTCTTTATCGGTGGACCAAAGATTTGATCAAACTGATTTTTCTCCTGGTAGGGGCGAAAGAACCCATCTTACATATAGGCCTGTAAATGTCGGTTTCCTGTATATAGTTTTACTAAACAGATTCTCTGTCCTTTCTACAAGGACGTCCAAAAATGGTAAAGAATCATTCTGCTTTTCCTCCATAGTGAACGATGTATATATATATATATATATATATATATATATATATATATATATATACTAGCGGGGCTACCCGCCGTTGCTCGGTATCGTATAAACAATAAGAACATCCAATTAGATTTTGAATATATTTGTAAATATTAGTAGAGAGGATTTTAATGACTATGTAGTATTTGGTATTTCGAGCATTAAGTAGTTGCTATTTTTAGCATTAAGTAGTTATCATCTGATAATGACCTTTGATTTAAAAAGGATCCCCTGCAAATATTAAGTGTAGCATTGTAAATAACAATGTTTTCAAATGTTTTTATTTCAGCACATCCTCCTTATATTAACAGAAGAAAGTCAGCAAATTCATTCACATTTCCTATGCATTGTTTACATTTTGAAATCGAGTAATTATGATCTTCGTCGGTAAATATATGAAATCAGTCATAGTTTGATTTGTTCCAAATTGATGTTCGCGGAAATTTTATATTTGACATTTCTTAAATACAATAATCACGGTTGTATAATTATTGTGACCAGAAAATAAATGTTTAACTGTGTGTACCCCCCCCAAAAATAAATACCAATGTGAAACTTGGAAACTCTGCCCCCCAAACAAACAAAAAAAAAAGAAAATTATGATGTGAAACTTTCCATAACGCTCGGAAAAATGTAAATAGGAAAAAGAAAAATCGAACGTAACGAAATAAAACGGAAACGAATTAGTAAATGATACCAAAACAAGTAAAAAAATGAAAATAAATTAACGATGTCAAACTTTCCAGAAAGATCCAAAAAATGTAAACAGAAAAAAGAAAAATCTGAGGGAACGAAACGAAATAAAACGGAAAATAATCTATGGTTAAAAAAATTGAAAAAATCTGTGTGTGTATATATGTACAGTTATTAGTGTAAAACTGCGAACAACGTAAAAGTAAGCAATATAGTGTAAAAATGCGAACAACGTAAAGCTACGCCTGGTTTATTTGTAAATTAGATATTTTAGATTACGAAATGCGATAATTACGAGGGTATAATTATTTTGAGCGGAAAAATAATTTCTAACTGTGGGAGCAGAAATAAAAAAAAAGAAAAAAGAAAAAACCCGATGTTAAAATTACCATAAAGTTTGTAAAAACGTAAACAGAAAAAAGAAAAGTTGAACTGAACGAAATCAAATGAAACGGAAATGAATATATAAAAATAACGATGTCAAACATTCCAGTAAGATAGAAAAATGTCAACAGAAAAATGTAGCGGAACGAAACAAAATATAACGGAAATGATGCAATATATGGTTCCAAAAAATAAGTAAATAAGTAAAAATAAAATGGAAAGAATCTGTAATGTGTTTGTCTTAGTGTAAAAATGTGGAAAAAGTGTAAGTAATGTATTTATCTTTCCTAGTGTATAAATATGAACAACGTATAAGTAAGGATGCTGCATTTTTCCCCAATAGGAAGCAGTTCGATTTTTGTAAGCAACTAATAAACCCATAAACGGTGGGCGTTCGTAAAAGTTTTTAGTGAACAATCAAGCAGAGGTGTGAATGGGGAGCGGGGAAGGGAGGCATTTTGTAGAGAGAAAAGATTTTACAACTCCAATTAAATCTAACCGGTTTTGGTAGTGGATTCTCACTAGAGGAAATATAGGATTGGACGGTTATCGAGCAAGTGTAGAGGTAATAGGCCTATAGAACACCTGAGATAATGTGCCCCAGTTTGTGCATATCACATCTGCATGAAATCTGATTTTTAATCCTATTAAGGTCAAACTCACACGGGAAAAATGAGTTTATTTTATTTATATAGAGAAGATATATATCAAATATGTAAAAAAAATATTAGTTGATTTTTAAAATATTTTTAATGTATATTTTTTTTTTATTTTAATGACACTTTGCGATGTCGAGAAATTGTTATGTAAAAATGTTGCTAAAAAACTCGTTCAATAGGGGTGAAGTCGTCTATACGAGGTTTCTTCTGTGGGTGTGTCCTCTCGCGTGCTTTTGTTATTGAAATTGGAGCCAGTAATTCTTCAGAATCCAGAAATATGAAGAAAATTGGTAATTATAGCAGAATTGGGAAAAATATTGGAATCTCCCAATCACAAAAACATCGTCCAATCACAAAAAAGAAAGAGAGAGGGCAGTTTCATTCTTTGATTTCGCCAAAGCAGTTTCAAAGAACTAAAACTTGAATCAGAAAACAATGTACACATAAGGTGTGGTATGAAATAAATTGCGTATTTTCATTTTTATATTTGTATGTGCTGAAAACTTTTTTTCATTTCTTTGTAAAATGTATATAATTAATTTTTTCGTAGGTTTTTAAAACACTGCACATTATATATATATATATATATATATATATATATATATATATATATATATATATATATATATATATATATATATATATATAGCAAACGTACACGGCGCTGACTGGGTTCAAAAACAGCCTACAAAAATGGACTCTGATATAGTAAAGTATGATATGTTAGAAAAAGGAAGGGTTGTAAATTTGGGTTGAAATTGGGGGTACCTATTTAAGTTTAACCATACTTATCAAAGTATTATTATGTATATCTATATCAAGAACACTTGTAAACTTTTTTATAAAATTTTTAATTTTTTTATTTCCATACGTTGTGGACAAGGCGCGGACGCAGACCCCACAATTTTAATGAACCACCGTTCTGCCAGATCAAACATAGCCATTCCTGTGTCTCAATACATTTTCCATCATTACATGGGATCAGTTTTATATAATAGTCAACCATATAGGAGCCTATTCGTGACCACACACACACACACACACACACACACATACACATACATTCAGCTTTATATTGTAATATATATATATATATATATATATATATATATATATAATCTTTGAAACAGTGCATCATGGTAAAAAAGTGATTATCCTTTACATAAACATTAGGACTATTGTGAATTCGAAAGACCAAGGAAGGCGATTAAATGACTTACTGACTAAATAGTTTTCTAACGAATTATTAAAAATATATAAATAATATAAATTCATTTATATAGTTTAAAATGTAAAAAAACTTTCAATACGTTATATATATATGTATATATATATATGTGTGTGTGTGTGTATATAAGTCTGTGTATATATATATATGTGTGTGTATATGTGTATAAATATATATGTTCCTATATATGCGCATATATGTGTATATTTGTGTGTATATGTGTGTATATATCAATTTCTGTATATATGTGTGTATATATACATGTGTATAGATATGTGTGTATATTTATGTGTACATATGTGTATATATGTATGTATATGCGTATATATATGCGTGTATATATTTATGTGCATATATATGTGTATATATACTATATATGTAAGTGCGTGCGATTTTCTACACACAACGTTCGATTGCACATGTTTTACCCTCACATCATCTGCCGCCAACCAAGCGTGATAATACAGTTCCGTATATTAGGACGGTACTACCACCCTTAGCACAAGCAGCACACTCGCCACCGGACAGCGTAATAGAAAAACATCTTATAATCTCGACCACTTTTAAGTATTTACAACAATAATCAGTTCCCAGAAGTTATTACAGGGTATTAAATTGTCAACGGATATTTTTGATTGTTGCTGGACGACGAGAAAACGTTTTACATTGATGTCATCAAATTGATTCGTGACTTTGACAAAATTCAAGTTGATACTTGTTGCGATTGTCTGCAGCGATATATACGAATCTCAGTAAGGAAATACACTAAACGGCGCCCTACAAAAACGAGAACAATTTATTTTAATGTGAAGCACGTGATCTGACCTGACGTTCTCTACGCAGTCAGATCGAAAAAATTCGTAACGGTCGTTCTTGCACTCCTTTGCAGCCGATACTGTCTTTACATGGGGCAGTCAACTCCATTACGATTACTAAGTTCTTGAAATCTCACTAACTAAGAATACCTGGTTGTTGCTTTGTTTGTTGTTTAAACGTGCGGAGTTATCAGAAGTTAATATCCAGTCACAGGCTCCATCTAGCAGCTTTGAAACATTTGTTTTCCGCCAAGTGATTTGCCTTCTTTTCATAACTGAAACACATCAATTATAATGTTTAATATCCGTAACACTATTGAGCAACCAATAATCAACCATAGTGTTATCATATAAGCATGTGTCGAAAGAAATGTTTTATTAGGTAATTTACAAATAAGTAAAAATACAGTATGAAAATGTTGCTATGTCCTAGTATATTTCAATATTTATCAACTGATATAGATATTCAAAGAACACATTCGATATAACAGAGAATCTGTACTATTATATAAAATTACTGTGTTTGTGAGTTTCTTTCATATAAGTTCCGAAACAGCTGATCCTATCCTTTGCAAAATTCACACAAAGCTAATTTATTTGTATGGCTATGTTCTTGGTGTGTTTGGTATAGATATTTATCTGATAAGTATAGAAAATTAAAAAAAAAATAAGATCTTAAAAATAGTTTTTCTCTCTTATAGAGAAAAATAATTTTTACAGGGGAATATTTTACGTTATCCCGGGGAGCGAGATAATAAAATGTAACCATTACTGTCTTTATAAACAGATGTATTATAATCTGGAGATATAGCTTAGTGGTAGAGAATTCGAACACACATTCCATGGCGCCCCTGTTCAAGCCAGGCTGTACATTAACATTTTGTTTTAATTTTTTCTTATTAATGAGCTCAGTTTACGATTTAAAAAAAAATGGGAACCAGTTAAAATTGCCTCAAAGCTTTTCTTCATTTTCATATTCAACACTAAAACTTAATTAGAGGTGGCTTTTCAAGGTCATACTTCATCAAACTTAAATATCAGTAGACTTGTTTTCTTATCTTTCTCCTAAATGTTTTTGTCAAAAATACTATTATTAACCAATATTTTTTCTTATATTTCAAACGAAAAAAAAACAAGTCTCCCATGAAACTGAACATTTCCCAAATTATATTTCCATATTATCTGAACTAAAAAACACGCGGCTTTTTTGTATTTTTCATTTATTTATTTTTATAAGTATGCATTAGTTCTAGCTAAAGTCAATACAAAACCCTAAAGGTATTACTTCTTAACCAGCTTTTTAAACGAGTTAAAATAACCAGACTTTCAATTTGATAAAAAGTTCCATTATAGCATATTTATTATGGAGTGGAGCTGGAACGGTTTAACATCCCAGTTCAACCTAGATAAAGACGAAATATCCATGCATTAACATGGGAGCGGATACTTTCTTCAAGTAATGTCCTAAGCCGGGAATGGGGCAACTGACTTATACTAAGTAGATATTAATAAGTCCTTCTGACTTTTAAAAAAAATTTATTTTAGTTTATTTATTAATTATTTTTTTTCAATGGAGAGGAGATAATGCATGTGGATGTGTTATCGGCAGCTCCCTAACTCTCGCTTCTCCTTTTTTGTCCTTTAGTCCTCATTTCCAATGAGTGATTTTTCTGACAAAAGGTAAAGAAAAAGCTGCTTTCTAGGTAGATAGTACATTGTAAAGAGTAGCCTTAGATGTCGGAAAATTTCTGTGTCTATGTCTTCCTTGTGGTCATGTTACTAGTAAGGGAGCTGGAGGTAAACGTTTCATCGGGGCTGACGTTACCCGCCTGATAGTCAGGGATCCGAACCTTGGATTAACCACTAAGGGGGCTGTCCTATCAGCAGGTGCAAAATACCGGGCTGCTGCATTGCCATATGATGAATGGATTCTGGACAATACAGTAGTTTCTGGTAGGGCCTCTCGATGGCATACTAGTGGTAATTGTTACGGCTTTACCTTATCATGTGCCACACCCACAAAAAAATATTGTATTTTTCTCTCTTATTTTCCCTCTCTGTCGTGCTCCAACCAAGTCTACCGACCTGTTCCACAAACCCCGAAACATCAATCATGACAAATCTCCAAAAAAGAAACACGAATAAACCTAGAACCCCATCCGCCAACGTAGACCCCTACTACCAGGTCTCCTTCTCCAACATCAGGGGTCTACGTTCCAACTTTCCAGAGGTTGAAACACAATTATAGTAGACAAAACCGGACATATTCTTTCTTAGTGAAACTGGAATAGGGCCAACCACTTCTCTAGACGGATTCATAATTAAAGGATACTCCAACTTAACATCTAAATCTGGCCCCCAAGGTCGCCATGGGCATGGAATATGTGCCTACATCAAATATGGCTTTCCATGCGGAAGGGATATCTCCAGAGAAGGCCCTAATTTACATTATATGTGCTTTCGGGTTGCACTAGCTTACACCATTGCATTTATAGTTGCCCTCTATCGCCCCCACCAACAGTGGAGTTACTATCTTTAAGAGCATATCTGAGAAAATTGACCACATCCTGTCTGCTCATACTTCGGCTAACATTCACATTTGCGGTGACTTCAATGTCCATAATATGGAATAGCTGACACACTTAAATAAAACCGATGACGAGGGGAGGTTTTGTCATGATTTGCCATTGCCTATGACCTCACTCAGATTGGTCACGAACCCACCTGTGTGCCCGATACACCAGGTCAATATGCAAGCCTTCTAGACTTTTTCCTCACAACATCCCCTGAGCTGTGTTCATGTCCCGTTCTATTTCCTCTGGGATCCTCTGAACACTCTGTTGTATCAGTTAAGATAAAAATGAAATGGATTAAGTCTTCAGACGTACCTCTCGACCGTACTCTGTATCGACACTCCATGGATGGCTGGGATACTTTCCGTACATTCATATCTGACCTACATCTGAATTCCATGTTTAAAAAGGATGTGTTCTCTATAGTATCAGACCTGACCGAATGGTTAATTATAGGCATAGACCGATTCATACCATCCAAAATATCCCAACAAAAACCTAACAGCCAGCCATGATTCTCCCCTGAATGTGCTGCTGCCATCGCGCACAGAACTCACTTTTTCCATAGCTACCAACGTAATAGATGTACTGAGAATAAAGCTGCTTTCAGGACTGCTATCAACCACTGTAAAAGCATAATAAAACATGCAATAGAGCTATATGCTCAGTCTGTTCAACCCAAAGTAGCTGAGCTTGGTTCCCACCAGTTCTGGCAAATAGCAAACAGGATCTTGAACAGATGTGTGCGTTCTATCCTTACTATCATCAATGGACCTGAGGTCATCTCATCAGCATCAGACAAAGCCAGACTATTTGCCAAGAACTTTGCAGTTAATTCTACCCTATGCGACAATGACCATCAACTCACTGTATTTCCTCCTATAACAGACAACACACTATGCAACATACACATATATGTGCGTGTGGTCGCTAAACTAATCAAGAACCTTGATTCCAGTAAAGCAACTGGTCCTGAGGGCATTCCAGTTATAGTGCTGAAAAAGCTCCAAACAGAACTTACCCCCATACTTACAAAATTGTTTAAGCGTCGCCTTAAGGCGAAGTGCTTTCTAACACCCTGGAAAACCTCATCAGTGTGCGCTGTATTTAAGAAATCAGGTGAAAAGTCATCTCCCTCTCAGTACATACCAATAAGTCTCCTGTGTGCCATGAGTAAGCTGGTGGAATCCATATTAAATAAAGAAGTAGTCAACCACCTCAACAGAAACAACCTTCTTAGTGACATGCAACATGGTTTCCGCTCTGCAAGATCTACATCAGATGTGCTAACGGTTATATCACATAGGATTAGTGAATCTCTTGACAAAGGTTTCCTTTGCGGGGCAATTGCTCTTGACATATCAAAGGCCTTCGATAAGGTATGGCATAAGGGCCTACTTCACAAGATTTCCAGCTACGGTATTACTGGAAATGTGTTCTCAATTATTAAATCATTTCTCTCCGATAGGTTCATAGGAGTAGTGGCTGATGGGCAGAAATCAGAGGCCCACAGTATTAATGCTGGAGTACCCCAGGGGTCCATCCTGGGCACAACTCTCTTCCTGATATACATCAATGATCTCCCAGAACACATAATTAAATCATTCGTTGACATCTATGCTGATGACACAACCATCTACGGCAACACATCAAAGGCCGTAAATGACAAAATTCTCTCTAATTCTCTCTGATCTCATCTTGAGCACGTGGTACAATGGGGGAAGAGGTGGCTGGCCACTTTTAATGCATCTAAAACCAAGCTTCTATCTTTACATCATCAACGGTCTGACCCCCATCTGGCATGAATTGAAATGGATGACTCTCGTCTTGGAGAGGCTCCATCTTTTGACAAGCTTTTGGGTTTGACCTTTACTCCTGATCTTAAATGGAACACGTACATCAAATCTGTTGGCAGGGACGCTGGGAAAATGGTGGGATCCTTCTACTGCTCCAGAAGATATCTCACTACTGATGCAATTCTCTATCTGTATAAAAGCCAAGTACGTCCAAGGATGGAGTACTGCTGCCACATCTTGGCAGGAGCTGCTAAAACAGCCTATCCTGCCTTGACAGAGTACAAAATAGTATTCGTGGTTTAGTGGGGGATGCCCTGTTCTCTTTCTTGCAACCTCTCCCCCACAGAAGAGACGTTGCGAGCCTGTCTTGTGTTATAGCTATTTCCATTTCAGGTGCTCGTCTGAGCTCCAATCCCTTGTCCCCCCTCGCCAATCTTTCACGAGAAACGCTCGTCTGGCTGAAACTACTGTCAACAATTATCCTCACTCTTTGTCTGTGCTTAAATCCAAACGTAGATTCCATGAGCAAAGCTTCTTTCTTAGAACTGCACGTCAGTGGAACTCTTTGCCGCTTATCTGTTTCTCACCTAACTACAACTTGGACGTCTTCAAGTCCAACATCAACAAACTCCTGACAAACCGCCCTCTTAAGTAAGACACTCTATCAAAACCCCCAATACTAATGATTATTACAATACTATCTCATTGATTACTGTACACACAATAACTCTTATCCCTGAGTGGCCTTCGGGCCTTGATAAGTGGTGACCTCCATGTAAAAAAAAAGAAATGCTCGACTAGCTGAAAACACAATCAATAATTCCCCCCACTCTTTATCTGTGCCTAAACCTAAACATAGATTCCATGATCAAAGCTTTTTCTTAGAACTGCACGCCTGTGGAATTGTCTTCCGTTTTTCTGCTTTCCAGCTGTCTATAATATGGTTGTCTTCAAGTCCAACGTGAACAAGTTTCTGATGAGCCGTTCCACTTAAGTTAACAAATTTACCGAACTTCCATTACTATCGATTACTATATCGTCCTTTTCACTACTCTACACTCTTTAACCCTTATCCTTGAGTGACCTATCAGCCTTAATAAGTGGTGAAGCCTATGTAAAAAAAACAAAAACAACTTTATATTGTAAACAGAAACATACGGAATTTGATAAAGGCCATTATTATCATAAATAATCAATAAATGAGTGATTCTATAATAATACATACGCAATCTACATAAATTAAAATATCATGTGTAAGTGTATTGTACGAGGAGACATTGCCAGGCTCTCAACTATTATTATGATTTGCAGCGTGCACTGCAGTTTGGCCTGCATATCTTCTGTCGTTGCCAACGTTCTCCACCGCGAGTATTTGCAATACAATTTTTTTACAGTAGAATGCGACATAAAAAACATACATATATATTTTTTTTTGCCTGTAGATTTTCATCTGTTTATTTCTCGAGTTTAACATCATGGCAGATTTTGTCGGGTTGCCGTATCATTTAATGTTAGCCTCGTACTCGTATATTGAAGGGTTATATAGACTCCTTGTTACTTTGCCAGCTACGTTTTTGAACCATGCGTCTTCATCGTCTCCAAGACTACAACTAAAAAAAATGTTTTTTTCAAATCTCACCTCAAAACACGTGTTCTACATCTTATTATTGTTAACATCTTTGTAATGTCTCGTAAACATTTTGTTCCCACGGCCCTTAGTTGTCTGTCAATAACTTCCACTGCCAACACAAATAACCAAGCTTTTAAGAATTTCATCTCAAATTTTTACTTGCACCTGCTGACCTCTAGTTAAAACTTATTTCAATCTTACATCTTACAAATTCACATACATATCCACTTAAGTTATATGTTTATATGCATACATTTACTAGTTAATTATACTTATATAATCTCGCCATTGTAGGGCCACATTACATAACAGGACTAATACTGATTCAATTGGATCAAAACTGTACAGATCAGATCTGTATATTTAGCTATTATGAAAAATTGAACTGAACTTTGTACATAAAAAATCTACTCCCTAAGTGAAATGAAATGTAGATATCGTTTTAATCTCTTATGCAAAATAAAATAAATGTTTTTTTAATTATATTTTGATTTATCGCATATTCTTCCTATATATGATGATACACTTTTTTTTAAATTTTAATATTTGCAATAATTACGTTATAAAAATGCTATTCATATCCTTAACGATGGGCGTTTGCTCAGCATTAATAAATAAAATAAACATTGCATACATTTCTGATTGGAAATTATGAACATAGTGATGTCGAACTTTGCTTGGTCTGATTGTGTCGATCTGAGATGTACAGGATGGCCGAAAAGTCCCAGGACACTATACATGTATTTTTAATAAAACACAGTATTTTTTAATGAAACACACAGAAAACATATATATTCAACAAAAAAAGAGAACTTTATTAGAAACAAAGCAGAAGACAACTAGAGTAATTTAGTGGTCCAGGGGATCAGTATGTTGGCCCTCGTTGTTCTTGCACAATTCCATACTCATATTAAAAAGCCTGTAATAATATAACCCTTTCTGTTCCTCTCTCTTCAGACGTTGAGCACGTGGTCCAATGTGGAAAAGATTGCCGGTCAAGTTTAATGCATCTAATACCTAGCTTCACTCTTTTGATCGCAATCGTTCTGAACCACTTTTAGCCCCTAATTGAAATGGATTTTTTGTTCTCATCTTAGGGGAGAGCCATGTATGAGAAACTTCTAGGACTGACTTTTACTCCCCTTATCTGAAATTGAACACTTGCATTAAATCGTTTTCCCAGATTGCTTGGAAAATAGTTGACTCATTCTACACTTCTGTATGAATCTCCCTGTCGATGCAATCTCCTCTATTTACGTCCTTATCTAAATACGCCCTTAAATTGAATACCGTTGCCTTATCTGAGCAGGAGCTGTTTGCTGCGCTTTATCATTCATAGATAGAGTTAAAAATCGGCCTCTAAACCTAGTAGTCGATGCTCTTTTCTCTTTTATGCAACTTCTTTTCCACAGAAGAGACGATGCTTGCCTTATTCGCATGTCAAGTGATAGTCTGAACTTTAATCTCTAGTCCTCTATTGCAAACCATTCAGGGAAAATACTCGACTATCAACAATTCCTTTTCCACCTTATCTATGCCGAAATCTAAACGCAGATTCCATGAACAAATTTCTCTCTCAGAAGTGCTCGCATGTGCATCTCGCTCAAATACATTATGGTAGCTTTTAAGTCCAATGTAATCAAAACCCTGTTAAGCCGTCCTTTTACATAACGCAAATCCTCTTAAATCTTCATTAACCCTTATTTTTTTTTAGGTTTTCTGGCCTTGATAAGTAGTAATTCTCTTGTAAAATTTTAGGGGGAAATTGAGACAAATCGCCAATCAAACAGGTCAACCTTCTCGGTCGCTGTGCAAGCGACATCATAGTTCTGAGATAGTAGGCGAATAATTTTGCTGACTATAATTCATGACATTATTACACATTTTCCAGAAACCCCGTCTTCCTTTGTCTGCAGTTCGATACGTCTCCTGGCCACTCGGGTATATGTACACTTAGCTTCGGTTATTTTACTCTTACAATTTATTTTAACATTAATTTACATGAACATCAAGACAGATCCTCGCCCTCCTTATTGACCAGATTTTGCTCCCTGTGACTTTTAGTTTTTATTAAGACCCACAGAAAAAACCTAAAGAACTGTCGGTATGAGACAGTTAACGAGATGAAAGAGGCTGTGATGAGGGTCATATATACGCTCACACAAGAAAGCTTCCGTTGGACGTGCTAGAAGTTGTTGGCACGAACGAACACGTGCATTTGAATCGAAGAATTTAAGTGGTCTAGAGTTTAATGTGTGTACTATCAGTAAAAGTGCCCATATGAAAACAGTCATGCAAATTATTTAATGCACCTTGTGTAAATACTTACTGTTATAAATTTAAAATATCTTTCTTTAAACGACAGACATGTTTTGAGCTAAAACAGGTTCAGAGTCTGATATCGAATTTGATAAAGGAACAATTTCTCTAAAAAAGTATTAGATATAATGTCATTTTACGTATTACTTCTAGAGACTTGAACATACCTACCCCTACCGGGACGGTAAAACGAGAGATTGTTGGAATAACGAGTTTACTTATTTCTACTTTTATGAAAATATTCTGGAAAATCCATGTAAAAATACGTCTGTATATATATATATATATATATATATATATATATATATATATATATATATATTTAAATAAGGAAGTAGTCACCAACAATGTGTATTTTTTCACATTATTTTATTATTCCGTGTCTTGGTTTTTCATTGAGAATTATGTTTGGATCATTGTAATAATGTTTTTAAGCCATTGAAATCGTTTTTACGCGCGTTTCAGACGTTCTGTGAAGCGTCCTCGTCAGAAATTATTATAATTATTTTCAAATTTTTTGAAATTATTTTCAAATTTTTTGAAAATAATTTCTGACCAGGACGCTTCACAGAACGTCTGAAACCCGCGTAAAAACGATTTCATTGACTTAAAAACATTATTACAATGATCCAAACATAATTCTCAATGAAAAACCAAGACACGGAATAATAAAATAATGTTAAAAAATACACATTGTTGGTGACTACTCCCTTAGTTAAATATACGTCTTTCTTTCGTTGGAATTTCTTAACCCATTATATATATATATATATATATATATATATATATATATATATATATATATATATATATATATATTTGTGTGTGTGTGTGTGTGTTTGTGTGTTTGGAGGTGTTGAGATGCCAAAACGATTCTTTTAATTTTCTTTTTATTTGAATGTGTTTAAAGCAAACTTTTCCATTGCTGGTAAAAATTATACAATATTAAATATTTATTGATTTTTAACTACTAATAAAATTAAAACTCCATAAATGATCCTCCATAAGTGCATTTTTCACGTTAAAAAAACATCTCCGCATTTAGCCTGCAGTTTTACGTTAATCAAAGAAAATAATAACTCTATAGGTGAATATTTAGAGATTTATAAAGAAGCGGAATCATAATCGTAATTGTATCGGAATCGGAAATTTGGTACAGGACTGGTAATTGTATCGGAATCGGAGAAATATCTGAACTGCCCTGCAACAAATATATATATATATATATATATATATATATATATATATATATATATATATATATATATATATATATATAAATCAGAGGAAAATCTTTTACGTTTGCAGTAGTGAAGGATGCTCTTAGATAACAAAATTAATCAGACTTTCAACAAGACTTGAAATGCAGATTTCGTCTAATGCAGTTTTTAACTCATGTTTTAAAAGATTAAAAATTTTCTGAGGATGTGCCACCCAAGTATTGTTGCAATAACTGAGGATTGGTCAGTAAAATCAGCAAATGCTTTGACTAGACATTTTAGAATGCATGAAAAAGTCCCTTCTTAAGCACCACAAAATACTGGCAAGTTCCTCTACCGCATATGTGAACAATTATGCAAAGGTGAAGCTGGGCTGAAGAGACACCGACTTACATAAAGACTCTCGGCATCAACCTGAAGAGATTGATTCTGTGAAGTGTTGGCAATTATATACGCGTTGATAGTCGTGGGGAGATATTTTGAACTGAAATATCTTCATAGCAATGGTTAAAGTATAACTTACGATACACATTTCATAGACTTGCAATATACATTAAGTTTTGGCATTAAATCAGCCGAACAGTGTGCAGATGCTATTGAACAGGAAGAAATAAGGCAAATCTTAACGTATATTTCAATCCCTCTCGTCACTATGCAGGTTAAATATTGGTTTGATAGTTATTTGTTTTTTTTTTACAACATATCGGACTTTTACGCGATTTAATGCAATGAAACGTTATTTATTTAAGATTTTTATGTATAGGTGATTTGTAATATTGTTGAGCCACGACAACCAAACCAGGACATGAAAGATTGAATTGATGGCAACAAATAGTGTACTTCAACTTTAGTTATAATTGTTTCAAGACTATTCGGACAAATTATAACATTATATATATATATATATATATATATATATATATAGTTTATATAGTTTATATATAGTTTATATATATGTATGCATACACACACACATATATATGTATATATATATATATATATATACTTTAAGAAAAACATAAATGTATATATATACTCTAAAAAAGCACTCAATATTTGATTTTGTTATTTGGGAGAATGTTGCAACTTATCCATAATAATATGACAAAAATAGCTGCATATGTCTATATATAAGAAATAATCGTGCATCGCCGTGACAGATAAATACTTGTCTTTAGCTAAACAAACTCACATTCTGAAATACACTTGTTTTCTGATATTGATATTTTTGTCTAGTATGTTTGAATGTTTTAACTCATTATTCAAAGTTGAATCTCCCCTTTACAGTCTTGTTTTATAAGCTGATTGAAGAAGATTGAAAGCAAACTCGTTTTCATATCTAATGTTAATAAATTCATATCGAGCATTAATGTATGTTCCAAAAAAATGCAACTATAATTGATCATGTTATCTCACTACATACCCAACAGTTCACGTTCTCCTAGAGTGACTTCCAGGCATTAACAAGAGATTTCTTCCAAAGTAAAAACAAAAAGTTTCACTTGAACGGTAATTTGCAAGGCCAGTGTATTCAAATATTTGACGTCATCTTTCAGAATTAAAATCTTACACTAGATAAGCGACGCGTAGTTTGAGTATATGCAATGGTTGATTCATGTAAATATATTCACACAAAGAAGAGAAACAGGTGGTCATATTCTGCTATGTGGCTAATCGCTATAGACAGATACAAGCTGACAGCCGGCATTTGTGTTCATACATGTGTGAATACGAGGACACATTTTCAGTTACAAGTATGATTAAATAGCACACGGTTGGATATAGATTTGCATCTTTGTTGAAGTGCGTACTCAATTTAGAATTGTTTACTTCCTAAGAAAATATTTCCTCACTGTGTTTTGATATAAAATAGAAAATACCGAAAATAACAGTATTCTGTTATTTTTCTAAAACATCTCTACGTGTCTCGTGTTTAAGCAAGAGGCACAGCACAAAAATGAAGCAATGATCAAACATACAAAAATAAGGATACTATTACAATAACAGTTTACATATTCTATTTAAAGACATTGTTAATGAAGAGTCCAGTACGAGCATTATGGCCATAAATATCATGCAACATTTCAAAGAAACAATATTTAAAAAAACTAATTATCTCTCTCTTTCTCTCTCTCTCTCTCTCTCTCTCTCTATATATATATATATATATATATATATATATACGTATATATATGTATATATACTTTCAATTTGTATTCACATAAGCAGCAATGTGTTGCTACACAGTCATGAGCACGTTTCGATTATCTATTATTTAGTAACTAGAGAATTCTTCAGGCAACAACGCTTATATTCGAAAGCGCAATGCTTATACATATATACATACATACATACATATATATACACACATATATGTATACATATATATATATATATATATATATATAATTAGTACAGTAATGCTCCCCCGAGTTAATCAAAGGTAAACTTCAATGTAATATAAATCTTTATATTCATATATTTCTAAATAAACCCCAACCAAATAAAAAAAGCTCAATACTGACACAACAGAAAGTGGAGTTTATTATATGAGAAAAGAAAAGAATTAAAATCTGTATATTAAAAGTTAACTTTAATGTATTATTCGACATAATACTAAAAAAAAACTTTTTTATTCAAAATCCTTATTCGGTGAAGTTTGAAATGATGCCACTCTTACTATTCTTCCTTACTAGAGGATAGTAAGGAATTAGCAGATTATAATTGTAGCAAAGCTAGAATTTGCGAGTTGCTGAGAAGAATAGCAAGGGTGGCATTCTTTATAATTCCGCTGAATAAGAACTTGGAAAACTGTGTTTTTCTTCTTTTTTTTTTGGTGGGGGAGTATTCCGTCGAATAATAAATTAAATTTTAAATTTTAATTCGGTTGAAATGCTTTCTTTTCCTTATATATATATATATATATATATATATATATATATATATATATATATATATATATATATATATAGAGAGAGAGAGAGAGAGAGAGAGAGAGAGAAACAGTTATATTTATAGTTTTTACTAACTGCAGGTACCCTGCTTTGCCAAGTCGAAACATATCAGGCGAAGGGATTAGTTAAATACAATTAAATATACACCGAATGCCCTAACTTGTTACGAAAAGTGGTCACGTGTTGATTTCAGGGAAATGTAAAACACACCTATTATTTTCTATTATTACGAAACACAAATAACCTCCCATAGATTAAAAGAGAAATAACTCTCATGCGTTAAATGAAAAAGGTACTTGCGGTTTAAGAGTAACTGTTGTCAGCTATTATTAACTGAATTTAAAGTTAATTAATTATAAATTAAGTTAAACATGAAATAAATAAATCAACACTAAATAATATTTCTAAATAGAAAACCTAAAACGATGTTATTACAACCAAAAATTAATAACATTGAACTAATTAATAATATAGATTTTCATTAATGTAATGTGCTAATAGGGTTAGTAATTGAATCTAAATTGTTTTTAAATAAATAGTATATGTATAAATCATATTTCCTTCAAAGTTCATTTCGCTATTAAAATTAATCTGTAGAAACAGTGTACCCTTTTTACACATTAGTTAAATTGTGAACAAACAAACAGATACATATACGACTTCTCATATATCTATCTCTCTGTCGCTATCACTCTATCTCTCTCCCTCTCTCTCTCTCTCTATATATATATATATATATATATATATATATATATATATACATATATATATATATATTGAATAAAAGGATATCGTTCCTGCAAGATCGTACATATTAATTAGGTTTCCTCTATGAAAACTTCATTAATAATTACACAATTATAAGTTTTTCACACTTTCTCGTAATATAGCTGTGGGTAATTACACCTATTGAGTTTATCATATATTTGCAATACTCCGTGCACAGTACCTTTGAATATATATCATTGAGGCTTTGCTCTTTTAGACTCTGGTGTGCTACTTTCTATTATATATATATATATATATATATATATAAATATATATATATATATATATATATATATATATATATATATATATATATATATATAATGAATAACGGGAAATTAAACTATATAAATATTGTAATGGTTCGATGTTGTCATAGACATTTGAATTTTTCGATATTTTCCGCAGGGCTTCAAATGAATGAAGCACGAAAATAGTTTTAAGACGATATTTCTTTTGGAGTCCTGAATTTCGCTTATCTAAAATAAGAAAGTAAAACTACAAGCATACTAAAACACCCCCATAAACACACCCATAGATATATATATATTTACGTACGCGTACACACGCACACACGCATGTATATATATACATATATATATATATTATCCATATACGCAAAATCATTTATGTGTAAGCAAAAATATAGCGATATTTTAAGACGTATTGTACTTTAGATTTAAATAAATCCCAGAAAAATATTACTTGTTATAAGAATATATGATTTACATATTTTCTTAACCGCTATCCCTCGACCCAGGACTGTACCTTAATAAACAAGGTCTCTGACAGCATAGATATAGCAATTTCCCTTGACTCTAGCGCACAAGTGCATGTATTTGGTGACTTCAATGCCCACCACAACAACTAACATGGATTTCTAATTACACAGACGAAGGTGGTAGCATATAGACATATCTTGTCTATATCTCACTCTCTATCACAAACGGTTACGTTTCCAAGGAACAACACGCATCACTGTTAGATCTGTTTCTGACCACAGTCTCCAATGATTGCGCTACGAATGCCCACAACCCACTCGGAAATGCTGATAATGTAGTGATAATAGTTGAAATCGCACTAAACTCCAGAGGCAAAACGGAAGAGCCATTACTTGAAACAACGAGATATTATAAAAAGGCTGACTGAGAAGCCATCAGGGATCTCATCAGATCGCCCCATGGCGAACTATCTTCTCACTTCCTGCTGAACATTGCGCACATGAGACCATTGAGTTGTTCAAAACAGCAATTGTAGCACATGTTCCCACGCGGAAGTTTAATAGCAATCCCCTCTCTCCCCAAATGATTTACTTCTACTTGTGCAGCTGCCATCGCGCAAAGACAGCATGCGTACCGCAAATTTAATCGACATAAGTCCAGTTCAAACTGACAGAAGTATATAGAAACCAGAAACAAATACAAGAAAGAAATAGCGACAGCTAAGAGATAATTTACTGAAACCACCAAAAACACACACCGAAGCACAGAAATTAGGAACCCGTGACTTCTGGAAAATCTACAACAGTGTAGTAAATAATGGGCAATCAACAATCCCCCCACTATCCAACAACCATGAGGTTGTTTACTTAGCAACCGAGAAGGCTACCATGCTTGCCAGTCGGTTCGCCTCCAACTCCACACTGGATCCTGCAATCCACCCCCTAACTGACTTTCTTTTGCGGACAGACACAACACTAGACGATCTGGAAATCAACCCATCTCAGGTGCATGCCATCATAAAAAATATTGACACTTCAAAAGCATGTGGACCTGATCTCATCCCGGCTGTGCTATTGAGAAAGTGATCCGCCGAAGTACGCCGGTTCTCTCCAAACTTTACAACAAATATATTAAGGAGTCTTGCTTTCCTGCCTACTGGAAAACTGTGGTATCAGTTTTAAAGAATTCTGGTGAAAGAACTGACACAGTAAATTATCGATCCATTAGCCTTCTCCCACTTTTCGCCAAAATATTTGAGTCCATTATTTTTAAAGCTCTAGTCAATCATCTTACAGATGCGAAACTTCTGACCGACCAACAATATGGAGTTAGGCAAGCCGTTCCAAGGCAGACATCCTAACTATAATCTCTGAGCGTATATACCATTCACTTGACAAAGCAGGGGAGGGTAGAGCGGTAGCTCTAGATATATCTAAGGCTTTTGACAGGGTATGGCACGAAGGTATCATACGGTATCACTGGAAGAATCTTTAACATAATTAAATCCTTCTTAGATGAGAGAAAAATCCAGGTTATCATCGATGGTCGTGCATCCAAACAATATGATATAAATGCGGGAGTGCCTCGGTGGTCAATCCTTGGACCGCTATTATTTCTAATATTCATAAATGACCTCCCTGACAAAATTGTCTGTGAGATGGGTATATATGCTGATGGCTCCACTCGCTATAACCGACACGACAGGAAAATAAATGAACACATATCTAGAGAAATGGCAAAAACACTAGAGGTGACCTCCGATCTGTAGTGGAATGGCGACAAAAATGGATAGTCGCATTCAAAGCTGCTAAGACTAAACTTGTTTCCTTCAATAAATGAAAGCAACAGTCTCTACCACAAATACCAATGGCCAAACACTCTTTATCTGAAAGCACATCCTTTTAACTCATCGGCCTAAGCTTCACAGGAAACATGAGTTGGAAATTTACATTGAGAGCATTGCCAGAAACGCTGCGAAAAGATAGTTTCTCTCTACCGTGCTAGAAAACTACTTACGCCCGAAAGTATTCTATACCTATATAAGGCCACCGTTCGCCCATGTATGGAGTATTGTTGTCATATTTGGGCTGGTGATCTGTTACTAGTCTCTCACTCCTAGACAGGGTTCAAAAGAGAGTCGCCAACCTAATAGGTCCTGAACTGTTATCTAAGTGTCAGCCTCTGTCCCATCGACGTAATGTAGCATCCCTCTGCCTGTTCTACATGTATTTCAATGGTGAATGCTCTGACGAACTGCAAGCACTTGTACCCCCTCGACGTAAGTACCACTGACAAACCTGACAAGCAGCAACATCCCACCCCTTCACAGTTGAGATCCCTAGATGTAAGAGAGCCTTCTACTCCAGTAGTTTCTTCCCCAGAAACGCTGAACTTTGGAATTCCCTTCTGGGTTCCTGCTTCCCCAACTGTACTGACATGCAGAAGTTAAAGTGTAACGTGAACTGACATCTTGGTGGGAAACTCTCCACATAGTACCCTTGTAGCTTATGTCCCTGATAGTCGCCCCCTGCAGCAAAGTTGCAATGTGCCTTGTTTGGGGTGAAAGTGCAATAAAAAAAATTAACAAATATTAGTATTTCGCATTTACAATTAAAACACAATTTCAGGAATGTGTTCCATGCGCAGCACGCGTATATATGGCGTAATCTACTTCGAAGAAAACCTGTAGTTCCTGTCAGAACTTTTCAGTACCATAACATCGCTGTTTCACAAGGTGAAAATGTATTAATTTGTCTCAGCAGGGCAGGAAGGTTATTTAACATGTATAGGTCGTATTTCAGACTAGCGGAATTATAGGCAGATAACTTTAAATCTTACATTTTTGCCATAATGTCGGCAAAAGATTCTGAGATTAGACGGAATATAATAAAGAAACCTCAACCTGATTACAAATAATTTAAAAGCTTGAGAAGTGATTCTAAGCACATAGAGGAATCGGATGTGACACCGGTTAAAAATGAAAAGTATACATTAAATTTACTTCCTAACAAGAACACGGACAACCATATCAATTATATTTATCTTGCTCGTATCACCTCAAAGGAAAGTTTAAATAGTAAATAAAATATTATGTCAAGTGTTGCGTCCGTACAAACTTTTTCGCCTTGGACCTCACAAACAAAGGAAAATACTTTTTTTCAATAAAAATTATGACTGAATGAAGATTAAAAGCAAAATCTAAATAATCTAGGGACACATTTTAGTCAAAATCAAGCTGAGTGGCGCATACATTGAATGCAAATGTTTGTTAATGGGAAAAACTGTGAAAACTTTAAGCGACATCCGAATATCTGTCCACAATATTGCCAAATTTATTAAAAACCTCGGTTTAAACGATAACTTATTGCGAGAACATTCGGGTATAGTACTCAGGAAACTGAAGTCGGGACAAACTCCTATCATTACAAATCTGTTCCATCGTTTCATAAAAATAAGATGTTTCTTTGTTCATCTGTTCAGTATTTTAGAATGCTGGAAAAAGTTCCCACCACCTCCGTATAACATGAACATTCTGATCACTCTGTAATAAATTAAGTATGTATTAATAATCTTCCTCATTACTTATTTACTCATTAACAAGTAATACATATGCCGATTTGCAAGATCAAGAGTTTCATTTCTATCTCTTATAATACATTGTGTGTGAAACAAACCGAGAGGATGCATACTATCGGGTATAATAGGGACGGATTGAAGTCTAAAGAAAACAAGTACTTGCGTCAACCTATTGGATAATCAAGTCCTCTTAAGTCATATTCTGTCCATTTCATAAACTGTATTCAAAACGCTTGTTGAAACTCCATTAAACTCGTGTTGCTTGTTTTAATGACCAGGGATCCCTCTGTAACATAATATAAAACATAATATAAAAAATATCAACATATATCCTAATTAAAACATAAGCGTTTTTGATTTACCAACAGATGGTGCATAGTATACAGGTGGTTGGACGCATGTTACTAAGAACTGTAGATTTAATCTGAGCGATTATCGATAGAAATGCTGTTCTGATCTGAAACATATTTACCCATTTATTGATTCGAACACATCAGATCATTCTGTTGTTGACTTTCATTTCCTCGATAGTTGTCGATCCGTTCACTATTTTAGAATGCTGGGACAAACTCCTATCATTAAAAATCTGTTCCATCGTTTCATAAAATAAAATGTTTCTTTGTTCATCTGTTCAGTATTTTAGAATTCTTGAAAAATTTCCCCACCTCCTCCGTATAACATGAACATTCTGCTTCACTCTGTAATAAATTAAGTATGTATTAATAATCTTAGAAACAATATTTACTCATTAACAAGTAGTACATATGTCGATTTGCAAGTTAAAATCCTTTCGAGAAAGACATCGGGCACTACTAAAAGATATCACAAGATGATTGCCAATAACCTAAGTGTAAGTGAAACAAACTGGATACCATCTTAGTACACCGAATTTTTACATCCTTGTCGTTGAAAACTCAGTAACCAGCAAGTCGCACTTAAATCTATGACACGTCATCTGACAAAAACATCGATCGATTTGGACTCTAATTTTGATGAATTCATGCATCAAAAATTTAAATTATTCAGTCTCTCACTCTCTCTCTCTTTCGCTCTCTCTCTCTATTTCGATCTCTCTCTCTCTTGTCCTCTCTTGCCCTCTCCCAGTTTGTCTATTGTCTATTCTCTATATCTTTCTTTTTATGGATGACCGTATCTTTCTATGTTCTCTCTAGCTATCGATCATTTCATATATCATACACTGATTATTGATCTGTCTGTCTGTCAGTGTGCATATATCTATGTGTGTATGTACGCCTTCGATTTTTCTACTATTCTCTGTCTAAAGAGAAATACATAATATGCTCAGAAAAAAAGATGTGTTAGTTCATAAGCATACCGACAATTATTATATTGTAATTTTCCGACCCATAATCTTAAATTGGATAGTACAATCTTAACATATAAGAAAAAGAATCATTATAGTCCATTAAAGAATAGTATGATTGTCCAGGCAGCAGCAGGAGTTTACGGTAAGAAACAAACGAAGAATACACACATACTTCATTCCTTTATCGCCACACACACACACACACACACACACACACACCCACACACACACACACACACACACACATATATATATATACATATATATATATATGTATATATATTGAGGGAAAGAGATAAATAGAAACAGAGAGAGAAAGACAGACATATATAAACACACACATATATATATATGTATGTATATAGAGAGAAATATATATAGAGAGAAAGACAGAGAAATATAAATATATGTATACATAGAGAGAATTAAATATATATGCACTGGCAAGGTTCAACGCTACTTATTTTGGGTGATCTTGCGGGAACCGTTGTGTTTACGTGACTGTACCGTGTATATATATATATATATATATATATATATATATATATATATATATATATATATATACATATAGCAAAAGTACTCGTCGCTGACTGGGTTCAAAAACAGCCTACACAAAATGGACTCTGATTTATGAAAGTATGATAGGCTATGAAAAGGAAGGGTTGTAAATTTCGGTTGAATGTGGGGGTATCAAAACCAAAGCAAAATATGATGAAAGTAAAAATAAAATAGATAAACCCCATAATTTATTATACCATACCTGTTCACACTGAAACACTTATCACAATATTCTGTGTATCTATAATAAAAAAAAACTTGTTAAACATTGTGACATATATCCATTCTATGGAGGTCAAGCGCGAACTACCCCCCTATAATTTTATTATACCATATTTCTTCAAACTGAAACATAATTATCAAATTATACTTACGCAGTTAGATGTGAAAAGGCTTTATTAAAGTTTGTGCCTATTTCCATTGCCACGCAGACCAAAAAATGTTATTATACTATCCCTATTAAAGTTAAAATATACTTATCAAAGTATCCTTATTAATGGATTCGCCAATCATGTTTATAACCAACGGCTGTGCTAAACAACCAATCAAAACGTCGCAAAATTATTATAAAAATCGTCGAATTTTGGATTCAATCAGTTTGTTATTTGCTACGTCACGGACCGCATTTAATTCTTCGCCACCATCTTGCTTGCTGATCTGAACTACGCCGCCGTCTGTGTTCAACACAATGTCTCAATATTTAACAGGTTATGCGCCCAGCCACCGTCTTTTCTTTGACGGATCGGAATCTAAATTCGAATTGCGGCAGGTAAAATTTCTGGGATATCTAAGGATTCGAAAACTAGACATAGTCATACAATCTACAACAGAAAATCCAATCGACACCGAATTTCTCGAAAAAAAAAACGCGACTCCTTTTGCAGAACTGATTGAATGTTTAGACGATAGAAGTCTGTCTCTGATTATAAGAGACGCACTGAATGATGGGAGGAAAGCATTGAACATATTACGAAAACATTATTCATAAAAAGGGAAACCGAAAATAATATTCCTATGTACAGAATTAACCTCTTTGAAACGTAACGAGGATGAAACGATCACCGACTACGTCATAAGGGCAGAAACAACCGCCAATGACTTAAACTCTCAGGTGAAATAATAAGCGATAGCTTGTTGATATTAATGACCCTCAAGGGACTTCCAGCCGATTTGAAACCATTTACAATTATTATAACTCAGAAAGACAGACCCATAAATTTCAGCGAATTTAAAGTGGCATTGCTCAGTTACGAAGAGACTAATCGTATGCTCGTGGACAATACTTACTCCAGCAATATCATGAAGTTCAAAAATGCTTCTCGAAAGCAGCCACCACCAAATTACGTAACTCACAGTAACGTATTCTCCAAAAGTAATTTTCCCAAGAAAAAGAATAAAATTATCTGCTATAATTGTGGAAGACCCAACCACAAAAGTTTCCAATGTCGATATAAACGCTCTAAAATTGATTCCGTAAAAAACGTTGAGAACTTTGAGGAAGAGCATATATATATATATATATATATATATATATATATATATATATATATATATATATATATATATATATTCTATTCACATTTAACTTTGACAATACCATAAACGGTAAAAACCTTCTTGTAGATTGTGGTGCTACAGCGCGCGTTATCACCAAGGAATCTGATTTTATTAATTTTGATTCAAACTTTACTCCTCAAAGTCATTTTATCGAACTTGCCGACGGTAGTCAAATAAATGATATAGTCTTGAAAAGAGGCGATGCTAAAATATACCTAAAAAATGATAAAGGCGAAATCTATAACTGTATTCTAAAAAATGCTCTGTTCATACCTACATTTAAGCAAGCCATATTTTCCGTGCAGGCTGCAATTAAACAAGGCGTGAATGTACAATTTGGCGAAAATACATCAAAATTGACATACGCCAATGGAACTTTATTTTACATTAAAGAAAATGGCCGACTATATTATTTAAAAAGTATGGTTCCCTCAAAAATTGCCTGTCACAATTTGGAAACCTGGTATAAAATTTTAGGACACTGCAATACAGCTGATATTAAAAAATTACCAAATGTAGTCGAAGGCATGAAAATAATACCTTCAGGCGATCTCCCAAATTGTGATGTGTCTGCACAGGGGAACATGATAAAGGATATAAGCCGAACGCCAGACAAAAAAACTACGAAAATTCTCTCACTTGTACATTGTGACTTAACAACATCTATATCAAAAACACTTGTAAACGTTTTGTTTTTAATTTTTAAATTTTTTTAATTCCATACTTTGTAGACCAGGCGCGAACGCAGACCCCACAATTTTAATGAACCACCTTCCTGCCAGATCAAGCATACACATTCCTGTGTCTCGATACATCTTCTATCATTATATGTAATCAGTTTTTTAAAATAGTCAACCATATAGGAGCCTATTCGTGACCAGACACAAACACATACACACACACACATAGACATTCATTTATATTATAGATACTAGCGGGGGTACCCGGCGTTGCCCGAGTGTTTGTTTCCGGAACGGGGGGGAGTTTTAAAAATGTTATGGTAGGTAAGTAGGAAGGATCAAACCCGGAGTCATGAGTAAAAGTAGGAAAATAAAGTGTGAAAAAAAAAAAAAAACATCTGCAACGTTAACAGTTCGGCCACCAAGAAAAGTCCATTCCAGTTGTTTAGGAAAAAAAAAATAACGACTACGGTAGGTCGGCGCGAACGTGAAAATATAATGTGAATTGTCCAGCACGCTAACCACTACACCACAGAGCACTGCAGCTCAGTTTAGTGATTTTAAATAACTTCACATGAAAGAACTACGAAGCCAAACCGGTGTTCTCTTCTTAACTGTTCCTTGTGAACGATCCCCAAACGGTGTTAAGTGGTGGCAGGGGGAGGAGGAATTTATTAGAGAGAAAATATTTTACCACTTCCATTGATCTTAACCGATTTTGGCCGTGACTTCTCAGCAGAAAAAGTATAGAAATCTAAGATTATCGAGGAATTTGAGAAATAATAAGCCTATAACACACCTCAGATATTGTTCTGCCGTTTGTGCATATTATATTTGCATGAAATATCTTGATTTTTAATCCTATTAAGGTCAAAATCCGACGGGAAAAAATGAGTTCTTTTTATTTATATAGAGAAGAGATAAAGTTGAACGTCTGCGTGTCTGTCTGGTAACGAATAGGCTCCTATATGGTTGACTATTTTAAAATACTGAGTACATAAAATGATAGAAGATGTATCGAGGATAAGGAAAGGGTATGTTTTATCTGGCAGAAGGGTGGTTCATAAAAAATGTGGGGTCTGCTTTCGCGCCTGGACCCCAAAGTATGGAAATAACAAATGAAAAAAAACCTTTACAAGGGGGTTTGATATTGATGTACATAAGCATACTTTGATAAGTATGTTTCAACTTAAATAGCGATGGTATAATAAAATTGTGGGGTCTGCGTTTGCGCATGTACTCCATGACAATATATACCACACACTTTAACAAAGAATTTTCATATCTATTTGCGTAAGTATACTTTGATTATTGTTTCAGTTTGAAGAAATATGGTATAATAAAATTAGTGGGCGTTCGTTCGCGCCTGACCTCCATAGAATGTAAATATATCACAAAGTGTAATAAGGTTTATTAAAAGGGGAGACGGTCCACAATAACACCTTCACTTTAATCTTAATTCACGTTAGCTTTTATTTATTTTTTGAGTTGAATCATAGTGTCGAATACAATCACGTCATACATTTACGTTCTTATTAAAGTGCAAGACAAAAAACAAAATGTTGGAACTTTAGACAATTATCGAAACAAATTTTGCATAACTCTGTTTGTTTTTGTTTCTCTGCTTGTACGTGCCACTCTGTCTAAAATAGATAAATATATAAATGATAAAAAATAAGAACATTACCTGTTATTGTCTCAAAAGAAGGGAAAAGTTCTGCTCACGTGATTACGTGTCTTTTTTAAAACATTACTATAACCGTTTTATTTTTATTTATATATATGTTTAAGCTTTTTTGTCAGTGTACTAGAAGGAATTCAGTTGATTACCGACCTATCTGCGTGTTCTTTACATTACAACCCTGAATCCGACGGGGCAATACTACACCAATCAATACTGTAAAACTTAAACGAAGCTGTTCTGTTTGAAAAGGGCGCCATTTTCTTCTTATTCATATTTATATCGATTCTTTGCTTTAAAAAACTAAAGTAATTACGTGTTTACTTTTTTAATATCCCATTTTGTTGTATCGGATTATTTACTAAAGTAAATAAAGCTTCACTATTTTTCAAAACTGTTTTTGTTTCTTTATTTTTCGATATTTCATCAATATTATTTAGTAAGAGTGTTTAGCAGAAAAGCTAACAAACGACTACCCGAAAAAATTAATATACAAGAAATAAATGTTACCATAGTCAATAAAAGTTCAGTTCATGCTTTTTGTTTGTTTTGAAATAGTCTTAATTGATCTTTACTTGAAATAATTTAAGTGAACCGAAATTAAAATGAAATTTGGGGCGATAATAATATATAAACTACCCATGCCATAATCGAATATTCCACAAGCACAAAATAACGGAAAATTTTAAAATATATTTGTAAATATTCCTTACATTGACATAACTCTCTTTAATTGTTAACTAGAATGCACAGGTGACCCACCTTCAAATTGAAAACGGGGCGCTCCATTTCAAAGTCGCTGCAATTTTGATTTTTTTTTAAGCCGGTTCGTTAATTAATTTTTTTTTACAAACTACTTAAAAATACCAACGAATGAACTTTTCTACCATAAAAGTAACCTTTATTGACTATGGTAACGTTTATTTCTTGTATATTTATACTATTATATATATATATATATATATATATATATATATATATATATATATATATATAACATTTTCTCTTTATAAGGAAACATCATTCTGTCGATCACTTTTGGCTACGAATTGAATCAAAGTTGATATCATAAAATATATTTTCGCGAAAATTACCTTTACTTTCATCATATTTTACTTAGGGTAAAATTTGTGAGTATCAAAACCTATCCATTTACAACCCCTCCTTTTTATAACGTATCATACTTTCATAAATGACAGTCCATTTTCTGTAGGCTGTATTTGACCCCAGTCAACGACGGGTACTTCTGCTAATATACGTATATATATATATATATATATATATATATATATATATATATATATATATATATATATGTATGTGTGTGTGTGTGCGTGTGATTTATTTTACAACCCCAAAATACAATTACATTTAATTTTTCCGCAGGCCGAGAAATTCTCTCTTTGTTTCTTCAGATTGTAAATGTCAATAATAGAAGGGAAGAACTTATACATTTTTGCGCACTCTTAGGATATATTAAGAACACAAGTGATATATAGAGAGGCAGAAAATATTATAAAAATACTCATATAAAGAAAGAAAAGATAAAAAGAATTAATCGCAAAGAGAAGAAAAGAAAGGAGCATACATATGTGCCATCGACAAAATCAGTTGAAGTAAAAAAATGATGGAGGCGAGTTAACGTATTTGAAATTAATTTAAATGTGTTAACAAGGTTGACTTTATTTGTGGATAAGAGGGCGTTATATGAAGTGAAAAGTTTTTCTGATATATTTATCGCTGCTGAAATGTTAACATACGTCAATATGATTAGATTTTATCATACGTCCTATATAACTTATATAAAAGCTTTAGATATTTTTAATAGGAAAGCAATTTTATGGTAGATACTTAACAGACGTCCAGTAAATTACATTTAAAATGCACCCTAATGTTTACATTGGGTTTGCGACAATTTCCTGATCTAAGTACATATTTAGAATAATTCGAAAAATATAGGGTTACTAATTAGAAAAACATGTGGGAATTTGGGGTTTTGCAAATTAAAAAATGGGATATTTACAAAAAGTAACTAAAGTAAAACGTATAAAAGTGATACTATAAAATATGTTGAGTCTAATGGCGATCACATAACTATACACATTATTGGGAATATGGGTGTTTTATTACAATACAATATAAAGAATTAGATATGGAATGGTGTAAAACGATATAAAACATGTGAAAATGAGGAAAATAGGAGAAATTAGTGATGAATAGGAAAATGATTGTAAATTAATTGTTAGCCATACACTTACTTGGTTAAATTAAATATGTTAAAGTGAGTTACTTTAGTACTTAAATGAATTATATATAGCATAAACTTTTGGAAAGTATGGGATTGTAGTATTTGCGAATAGTTGATGCTTCAAATTCAAAAGTTTAAAAAGTTATCTTAATCTTTAAAGTTATTAATAAATAATTTTCGCATAAATATGAGAAATAGAAGTTTAAAGATCAACAGTTACTAAATTTATAAAAATTTCTTACATGATGATGAGTAGGCGTGATATTAAAGGTAAAAACTAAACAGGGGAGGCATATCCCCATAGAATTAAAAGTTAAATAATACAGTGAAATGATGTGTAGTTCATTAAGGATTAAAAAGTAATATAGATGATCAGAAGTATGGGTGTTTGGTTATACTATAATATGAGTAATTGCTATAGATCGATGTAAGTGATGAGGAGCAGCTAAGGATGTTAATGGTTATAAAGTTTGTTGCTTTCCCCCTCTACCTACGGAGATTGTAATGGTCTAAGTATATATCATGAAGTTCTAAATTTAAAAACATATTTGGTTCTACTAACGAATTGAACACTTTTTATTGTGTTTTTACAACTTATACCGCAAGTATATATATATATATATATATATATATATATATATATATATATAAGTTGAGTAAAAACATTTGGCGCATGCGCAAATCAGCTTATTGATTAAATAAGTTGCAGGCTTAATTTAATTGGTGCGTTTTCCGACAAGATTTTTTCCATTATTTTTTCCTGTTGATTTGCTTGCTTATTATAGCCGTTTATGTTTTGTAAAATTTGTTTCTCGTTGCTATCCGATTTTTGGCGTTATACTTCTCTTTAGTTTAGTATTGACTGCTTCATATTTTCTTTCACTTGCCTCATCTACAGATGCGACCGCGAAGCGTTATCTTGCGTGTTGTCCGTCGTCTGCTTTGTTATGCTTTTTGTTTGAACCCACATCTTAACTACTAAAGGCCGATATTAAATAGACGCCCCTTAATTAATAGAATTTAAAAGATATAAGAAAGTTACTGGGATAATTGCTGGACTTGTGTCACTTAAGTTAGGCGTAAAACATTTTTGTTGGATATTCACGATTCTAATTTTTAAAAAAATCGACTTCATTGCCTGTGAGCTTTTATAGAATAAACTAGCCGTACCCGGCTACGCGTTGCTGTTACTTAGTGTGTTTAAGTAGAACCTCCCCCCCTCAAATAAGTGTTGTAGAAGAAGTAATTAGTATGGCAAATTTATTTTTCATTATGAAAAAATTGTCCTTAGATGGTAAGAGGAGAGTGAGAGCGAGAGAGAGAGAGAGAGAGAGAATGAGAGACATACAGAAAGGGAGAGCGAGAGTAAGAGAGAGAGACCTTGTAGAATATGTATGTGTATATATATATGTGTGTGTGTGTGTGTTTGTGTGTGTAGCTTATTCCCAACTCTATTCCTTTCTCTCCTTCACTCTCCTCCTCCCTTTCTCTGTCTGTCTGTCTGTCTGTCTGTCTGTCTCTCTCTCTCTCTCTCTCTCTCTCTCTCTCTCTCTATATATATATATATATATATATATATATGCAGTTTACATTTCGTTTACCGAGTGTAAGAAATGCATTAAGCAAAATTACCTGGAAAAAACTACTCTAATCAATTTAAAACTTTTTACGATATGTTTATTGTTCGACGAAACCTGTAAGCCTATACGGAGGGAACGCACTTAAAAAAAAACGACGAAAAACTACCTACCTTAATAAATAAGTTTTAGTATTTTTGATTATAAAGTTTTCTTTTCCTACTGGAGGATGAGAAAGTGTGAGTGCAGAAAAGTGGCAATGCGAAAATCTCGCTAAAGAACAATAAAGGTGAACTGTGTTTCTGTATTCTAGAAAACGCTCTTCTAATCCGAAAATTTAAACAAAATATATTTTCTGTACAAGCTGCCACAAAACAAGGTGCACATATAAACTTTAGCCCCAATAAATCAAAACTGGTATACCCGAATGGAACTGTATTCGACAGTAAAGAAAATGGAAGGCTATATTATTTAAATAGCGTAGCCCCATCAAAAACAGCCTGCCGTGATCTACAGACATGGCATAAAATTCGTTGGACACTGCAATATTCCTGATATCAAAAAGTTGCCGACTGTAGTTGATAGAATGCAAATACAAACATAAAAAACCTTCAACTGCGACGTCTGTACGCAAGGGAAAATGACAAACTATCAAAACAAGATACCAGACAAAAAGGGCTAAAAAAATCCTATCAATGGTGCATTGTGACTTGAACGGTCCCGTAGAACCGATGACCAGAGAACATTATAGATATGTGTTGAATTTCGTAGATGACCATTCAGGTTTAATAATGGTTTACTTTTTAAAGAACAAATCTGATACCCTGCTAGCAACTAAGAAATATCAAGCCGACATGGCCCCTACGGTGAAATCAAGTGTATTCGCTCTGACAACGGTACGGAATTTACCAATAAAGACTTTGAACTTTTACTAATTAATCATTATGTCAGGCATGAAACATCAGCTCCTAGATCGCCACACCAAAACGGGACTGCTGAACGTTCGTGGCGGACACTTTTTGAAATGGCAAGATACCAACTCATTGAATCAAAACTCCCTAAAAACCTCTGGACGTATGCACTTATGGCGGCAGCCTATATACGCAGCAGGTGCTTTAACAAAACACTATCAAAAACTCCATATGAATCTTTCTGCGGTAAAAAAATAAATTTAAGCAGAATACATATATTTGCTTCAACTTGCTTCGCATATAGAGAGAAAAAGGGTAAATTGAATAGTAAAGCCGACAGAGGTATATTTCTTGCATACGATAAAAATAGTCCAGCCAATTTAATATTTTTCCCGAAAAAATAAAATAAAACGAATCCGGTGTGTAAAATTCACAGACATGTTTAATTTTAAGAGGATGAAATTATATTACCTCAAATAATTAGAACAAACGAAAACAATAAAAATGACGGAGACGAGAGTGTCCATGATGATGATGATGATGATGATGATGATAAAGTCGAAAGATATCCCCCAAAAAATAGAAGACGACCCGATTTTTTTGTGGTCGATAATATAAAGGATTATCAAATCGACTATTGCTATTCAATGGAAAATGCGTCAAAAAGCTTCAACGAAGCAATTAATTCAGAACATTGTGATAAATGGAAAATTGCCATGAAAAAAGAAATAGATGCCTTAACCGAAAATGATACCTATACGGTAGTGCCTCTCCCAAGAGATAAACATGTTATTTCTACCAGATGGGTCTTTACAAAAAAAGAGTACAGCATCAGGCGTAGAACAGTACAAAGCAAGATTTGTTGCTAAGGGGTGCTCTCAGATTTACGGTAAAGAATACTTTTCTACGTTTTCGCCGACCACAAACCTAACGACAATCAGCATTTTACTGCAATTCGCATCACAATATGACCTAAACATCCATCAAATGGACGTAAAAAATGCTTATTTGAATGCCCCAATAGACTGTGAAATTTATATTACCCCTCCAGAGGATATTTATAATGAAAAATAAAAATAGCGTGTGGTGACTTAACAAGTCATTATTTGGTCTAAAGCAGAGTGCTCAGTGTTGGAACACAGTATTCCATGATTATATTATTAAACAACAATTTAGACAATGCGCTGTAGACCCCTGTTTATATACCCAACACAAAGACGATAAACTACTGATTTTGGTTTTGTGCGTCGATGATATTTTAATCGCATCAAATTGTGACATAATGTTAACTGATGTAAAGAACAAATTACGTAAAAGATTCAAAATGACCGATCTTGGCAAAATATCCTGGTTTCTGGGGATAGAATTTACTCAAAGCAAAGGACTTTTTACGATGACTCAATCGAGATACATCGACAAAATGCTATCAAAATTTGGAATGGGAGAGTGCAAGAAACGCTCTACACCGGTCGAAAATGATATTAATAAAAAATATACACGGATAAAGCTACAACGTTTTTTCTCAAAACTTGTTGGTGAATTCGACTGAATATTATTGTTTTCTTTCACTGCCCTGTATGTATATAGATTTCTATATATTAAAAATACAGACCAGCGAAGTTCCACTTATGAGAAGGCTCTTACTTTTTTGCATGAATATCAGCAGAAAAACCCTACGGGTAATGCTCGGAGTATATAGATTTCTATATATATAAAAAAAAAATAGTCCGGACAAGACGTTAAACTATCCATTTTATTTGTATTAACACTTTAACCTACTAATGCGTAACTAATATTTTTGCTTAAAAAATCTTTGTAATTTTCCTTTTTGACGTTTGAACACAATTAAAAATGACGTCTTTTTAAATGCTAAAATTTCAAGATCCAAATGATTTCTAATTTTTCTTATGTCTAAGTGAATATGGAAATGTATATTTATTTTGGAGCAGAACAAACACAAGGGACTTCCCCATTATAAAAATAGGGATGATGTTGCAATATTTTGGACCTATTAATGGAGTATTTATAAATGATGTTGCTAAGAACTGGCGAATCAAATTAATTCACGTTCTGCTACCAACCAATCAGAAACCAGAATTGCTTCATAAATATTAAACCTTTTTTCGAGCAATTTCACATGTTCTTTTCCCGGGTTTCGACACGGTAAGAATATTTTGTTCTGTGGAACTGTCTACTACAAACAAGTCACCTCCGAGGACTTGTGTGTAACAGCGAACCATCTGAAACTGTTCTGAAACTCAAAATGGCTTACACTTCTAGAACTTTATATTTATGATTTGAAAAATGAGTAGGGTATGTTATGTGCATGTATGTGATAACCAGTTAATAGCGGTGCAAGCAAAATATCTGGGGAAAATATAGAATTTGTCAGGATGTCAACTAGTAGCGGCGAGAGCACTTAATATCAAGGGAGGAAAATAGGATGTCCTTTCTCTGTAGATGTGACGATTGTAATGGTGTTGCTCATAGTGTTATGGAGACATTCGAGTGAGCTATTGTCCAAGCAAGCGAAAATGAAACAATGGAATCACCGGGACCTGAAGCCATGACGTCAAATCGTTTATGGGTAAGTCCAGGCAAGCGGAATCCCTGGGCTTACAACGAAATTGGTTACCAGGCCGAAATACTTCAATAAAAGAGAAAGATAAACAAAGCAGAGACAGTCATAGAGACGGACAGTCAAAGAGACGCGATTGTCATGTTTCGCAACCACCCCTGCCACTACCCCTGTCACTACTGCCGTCATTGTGTTGAAAAGTGTATATTAAACTAAGACTGTGTTTATAAACAAAAGTGTCTCGTATTCATTGATAACTGAATTAACTGTCCATTTTAATCACTGGACTATCACCAAGCAGACATATACGTAACAATAGGATGTAATGTAGCATTTTATTATCACGAGTGATTGTGGCAGAAATGGTTGTGGTAAGCTACATAAGATAGTAGCTATCAGGGTAAATGTATTCGTCTCTGGCATCACTTATTAAAAACCTACGGTACTTTTGTCCAGGGGGAAATTTCTGCAATCAACATATTGTACATGAAGATAAAATGTGTTAGAATGTTTGTGATATTTTCAAGCCTATATTTACATAGTATGTTCGTTTGTTAGCGTAGTTTAGAAATAGATAAGATTAGGTCGGTCGAAAAGTTTTGCCGATTAAACATTTAATCATAACAAATAAGACTGTAAGTTTTTGAAAATCTTTATGTATAACGATAACAACCTTTGCTTTCTATAACTTGATCCCATTTGTCAATGAGTTCATAAATGAATCATTAGTGCTGTGCGAGGACGACCATTATAAAGCAGAATGAGTTCTTCTGTTTTTCTTTTTTCGTAAATACATTCATTTTTGGGT
Organism: Euprymna scolopes; assembly: GCF_053919585.1. Classification (NCBI taxonomy): domain Eukaryota; kingdom Metazoa; phylum Mollusca; class Cephalopoda; order Sepiida; family Sepiolidae; genus Euprymna; species Euprymna scolopes. The sequence continues at coordinate 122,260,973 of NC_136493.1, read as the reverse complement.
CGGTATGGATGGAAATATTGTCGAGAATTATGAGTGATGCTTAAATAATTAAAACAAAAAAACGGTATAAATTAAGCGTGGAAATGTTTTTATGTAAAAACAATATGATCAATAACACGCAAAAACTTTTGCACTAATATCATATTTTCTCCAGTTTTTCACGCTTAAGATGGAAACACAATCGTTGAAATTTTCGTCGATCTTACAACGTTCGGAAGTGAATAGCCTTCATTGTTGATGTGTCACGCCAACGTTATTAATAGTATTTCCGTCGATCCTCTAGCGTTCAGATTTTAATAGCCTTTAATGTTGACGTGTCAGGCTAACGTTATTACTTGCATGGTCAGTGTATGTTCACTATATGCTGTTCTCTTTGATTCGTAACGTTTAAAACTATAATAGCTTTTCGTTGGTTTTCTGCGTTTAAGGTAAAATTGATTCCTTCCTTTTTGTACAACATATGATTGAAATCGCATTTCTACTTCGTATTCTTTTAATTATTCAGACTACTATTCTCATTTTGACTGATTTTTGTTCATAACTTTTTGTTTTATGTCATCTACGACCTTTTTCAGGGTTGTCTTTTCGTACACCGGAATGTTACTGTCAAACGCCAGAATAATAAATGTTCATGTCTAACAAATTAGTTTCCATTTATTGTTTACATTTTAAATTGTAACGGTGTTTATATGATCTGTCCGGCTTTAAATGTGCATATCGTATTTTTTGGTTACGCAGATTTTACTTAGAAACGTCATTTTTGGCGATAACTACGCATTTCAATTGGAGGCATCTAAGGAACACCCGTTCAAGCTATTATTTGATTGTGTTTTTGTTTTTTTATTACCTTATTTTAATTGTGTTTCCCAATTAAGTTTCCTGGTTGTTTTATAATGTTTTATACTTTATAAAAGTTTCCGTGGTAATCGCTTCTCATCAGAAGGGAAAGAAGGCTAGTATTATATAAAAAATAAACATAAAAGGAAGCTTCAAAACATTTACATTAGAAAAGACGGATGTAAATAATAAATATATAAAAAATATTACAAATAAAAAATATATCTATAAAGAAGGATGTAAGCATACGCGAATAGCAGAATAAATAAATAAATAAATAAATGCAAAAAAGCATTTGAGTAACAAAACGATAGGAATCATGAAAAGAAAGGAAAAGAAAAAAATTGAAATCACAGAAAGGAAAGAAAACGGCTTTAAAATGTGGGAATGGGATGGAGGAAACAGCAGATGAGAAATACATAAATATATATGAATAAAACAATAAGTGTGTGTATAATAACAAGTAAAGATAAATAAGAAGAATTTAATGAACACAGGAAAGCTTAACTCTATAAATAGTCCAACCTATGTTCTTTAATATACTAATTGCTCTTCTAAACTGTGTAGAGCTTTTTTTTTCTCTTGATAGGTTTGCGAAGCAAAGACAAATTATTTATTAACATCATTTACTATATATATATATATATATATATATATATATATATATATATACCACACACACATATATTTATACATATATATATATATATATATATATATATATGTATAGTGTGTGTGTATAAAGAGAGAGAGAGAGAGAGAGAGAGAGAAAGAATAAATGAGAAAAACTATATTCCAAAGTTCATGATGTTGACTATCTTATACTTTATTCCTTTAATTTAGTTGACTTTTACAATTCTTGAGAGTATATGTTTTGTAGCGCAAAATCAATCACTTATTTATTATATCAATAAGTGAATCTATTTTGCCTTTAACTCCTCAGGAGAAATAGCACCACTGAACCCGTCAAACGGAAATGAAGTATGACTTGATATGATTAAAATACGAAAATTCTAAGAGCAGCTGCATATACTTTTAATATGTTTCCATTACCCATTATACATACATATATATATATATATATATATATATATATATATTTCTGTACATATATATATATATGTATATATATATATATATAAATGTACATATATATAAATATTTTTGACATGGGGGTCACCACTTATCAAGGCCCGACGCCGCTCAGGGATAACGGTTATTGCGTGTACAGTAATAAATGAGATAGTATTGTAGTAATCATTAGTATTGGGGGTTTTGATAGAGTGTCTTACTTAAGTGGACGGTTTGTCAGGAGTTTCTTTATGTTGGACTTGAAGAAGTCTAAGTTGTAGTCAGGTGGGAAACAGGCAAGCGACAGAGAGTTCAACTGATATATATATATATATATATATATATATATATATATATATATATATATATATATATATATATATATATATAAGCCCGGCTTTGCCGCGGTGTTTGGATGTGTGTGTTAAGCAAAAAAAACAAAAAAAAACAGTGGTATTAGGAAGGCAGGCTCGAACCCATACTACAAAGGAGGAAAAGAACGGGGAAAACCCTGACGTCTTTGCTGTTACAACCACCGCCAAACGGGAAGTCACGTAGGCTTTGATTAAGGCTAGACCATCGAAAGGAGTGGATGACTTTCAAAAATATATGCGAAAAAGCGACCCCCCCTGTAAAAAAGTGCCCAGTTTAAGGTGAAGATATTAATGTTTTTAGCCAAGTTTTCGATAATTTTCGCCTGAAATGTCGAACTTAAAAACGATACTAATCTTTTAAAAATGCGTTGCCTCTGTCGAAAGTTTTAGGCAGACATGCACACATGCATACACACATACATACATACATACATTTATATATTGGTAACTAAAGATTTTCGACAAAAACTGATAAAAAAGCTTGCTCTATCTCTGAATATCCTTAATGTAAAATTTGAAATGTTTAGACAAGAAATTGTCTTAGTAATTTAGTAGAGACTGCAGAATTCAATTTTTTTAAAATTTGACACCTATTATGACCCACTAACATTTATTGTTTTGAGTTCAAATTCAGTTCATAAGTTAGATCCATGTGCATGGAACCAGTATCTAAAATTTCCAGTGTTTAGACCCAAAATTGTCGGATGAGTTTGGTAGAGTTTTCAAAGGTCAAATAGTTAAGCTTTGAGCCTAGTTTCTGGCCAACAACCGAGCGCAAATATTTCCCTAACTCTCAGTACCCTGCATATCAAATTCTGCGTTTTTAGACTTAAAATTGACAGAGTTATTGCGTAGAGAAATACACAGACACATAGACACATTCACTTTTATAGATATACTAGCATTTCAGCCCGGCGTTGCCCTAGTGTTTGGAGGTGTATGCTGAGCAAAAACAAAAACGGTCACATTTTTTTTATCTTTGACAACCATTATGGCCCCTTAATGTTTATTGTTTGGGGCTCAAATAAAGTTATTAAGTTAGATACATGTCCAACGAACCGATATCTAAAATTTCAAGTGTGTAGACCCAAAATTGACGGAGGAGATTGTAGAGTTCTCAAAGGTCAAAACGTTGAAATTTGGCCCCTTAACAGCCAAATTTCTGGCCGAAAACAGATCACATCGATTTTTCCAAATATCCGTATTTTGTATCTTAAATTTCGAGTCTGTAGACTTAAAATTGACAGAGTTATTGCGTAGGGAAATGTACACATAGAGTCAGACACACAGACACACGGACATACACACAGACACGTTCACTTTTATAGATATATAGATAGATAGATAGACTAATAGATTAAATATATATATACGTATACATAAATATATATGGAGACAATTTTTTGTTTACTGTAAAGATTTTACGCAAATATTATGCAAGTATAAAACCATGTAGATATCTGCATGAATCTAATTACACATAATAGTTAACTCTAGATTATCATCCGATGAGAAAACGGAGAAAGCTAATAGGGAATTAATTAAAGTGAATGTTTAAAAGAATATGCAAATTAGCTAGATCTTTAGCTAGTGAATGCATTTACACAACCCATATATAAGGAAATTGTATTTTCTTTTTACGTAAATAGAAAAGAGGGTTTTTAATATGAATATCAATACACACAAAAGAAAAACGAATTTATAGGACTATAGAAGATATAGATAGATAGATAGATAGATAGACTGGCATGAGTTCCCGGTGTTGCCCGGTTTTTTGGAGGTGTATGCTGAGAAAAACAAACAAAAAAATCGGTCAAATTTGTTAACTTTGACCTCTATTATTACTCCTTAACATTTATTAGTTCGGTCTTAAATCAAGTTATAAAGTGAGATCCATGTCCAAGAAATTTTTATCTCCAATTTTAAGTGTTTAGACCCAACATTGTCGAAGGAGTTTGGTAGGGTTAACAAAGGTACAAATCGTTAAACCTTGACCCCTTAACAGCCGAATTTGCTGGCCGAAAACCGATCACATCGATTTTCCCAAATCTCAGGACACCGTATATTAAATTTCGAGTCTGTAGACTGAAAATTGACAGATTGCGTAGGGAAATGTACACAGAGAGACACACAGAGACACACATACACGTTCACTTTTGTAGATATATAGATACACTAGCATTTCAGCCCGGCGTTGCCCGGGTGTTTGGATGTGTCTGTTGAGCAAAAAAAAAAAAAAAAACCTGCTAGTAGGAAGGCAGGCTCGAACCCGTACCGCAAAGCAGGAAAACAACGGGGAAAAAACCTGACGTCTTTTCTGTTACGACCACCCCCAACCCGGAAGTGACTTATGTTATAAATAAGGCTAGACAATCGAAAGGAGAGTATGACTTTCAAAAATATTGGCGAACACGGGACCTGTAGAAAAGTGCTTACGTGAAGATATTAATGTTTTTAGCCAAGTTTTCGATAACTGTCGTCTGAAAGGTCGGACTTTAAAACGATACTAATCTTGCTTTTGTAATATCCGTCGCCTCTGTCGAAAGATTTAGGCAGACTTGCAAACATACATATATACATACATTTATATATTGGTAACGAAATTCTTTTTACCTAAACCGATTAAAAAGCTTGGTCTATCTCTGAATACCCTTCATGTAAAATTTCAAATGTTTAGACCAGAATTTGTATGAGTAATTTGGTAGATACCGCAGTGGTCAATTTTTTATGTTTGACCTCTATTATGACCCCTTAAAATTATGAGTTTGGGGCTCAAATAAAGTTATTAAGTTAGATGCATGTCTTAGAACCTATATGTAAAATTTCAAGTGTTTAGACCCAAAATTGTCGGAGGAGATTGGTAGAGTTCTCAAAGTGCAAATCGTTGAACTTTGACCTCTCAGCAGCCGAAATTCTGGCCGAAACCCGATCACAAAGATTTTCCCAGATTTCAGTACCCTGTATATAAAATTTCGAGTCTGTAGACTGAAAATTGACAGAGTTATTGCGTAGGGAAATGTACACACACACAAACACACACAGACACGTTCACATTTACAGATATATAGATATAGATATTATAACGACTCCTCATGTTTACAATTGAAGAAATACGTGACGCATTACTTCTAATAATATTGCAAGAATGGAACAAATAACCAAGATAAACTGATGAATTAGGACGGAATTAAACACGAAGGAAAATACGATTAGGTGACAAAGTTCATGTTGGCAATTTAATGAAAATTTGTAAATTCGTTTCCAAGTTTGAAACAATTTTCGCGTTAATATTTCTACAATTTTCTAATACCACATAAATAGTGCATCTAAAAAAGGAACGTGTGAATAATTTTAATATAACATTCGGTCGTTTATCGTAAATTCTGTTTTTTTATTTTATGAAAATCTTCAAAATAAATTGGTTTCGACAGCTTAATTGTAGATAAGAAAAATATATATGTTCGCTGAGGGAAATTACATTTGAGACGATTTAAATTAAATAAAGCGCGCATTCACACACACACCGAAGTAAACATTATATAAATTATCACGCGTCATTGGAACTCACCAACAAGGTATAAATATACCGATGGGGCTACTGAGACTTATTTTGGGGTCTATTTATTCCTACCTTTTATGGGCGCTCGCTCTCTCTCATCTTATTTTCCGACAATGTGTTACCCTCTCCCCCTGCGGAGGAAAGGGTGGTATATACTGCCGCTTGTAGTACACCTGTCATCGACAATCAGAAGGACCGAAAATGGGCCATTTAGCTAACCTTTCAACTGTAAGAGTAAGGCAAATATTCGTGGAAGCATTACCAGGCTGACTTCACTAAGTTGGACGGCCGGATTTCGATAGGAGGCGCCTTCGCCAATGCCAACGGAGCTAGTTAGACTTAATTTTGCATGCTCCTACTTTAGCAATGCTTGTTCATTTATCCCATTTTGTTATCTTGTCTCAAAAACCCCGACGATTGGACGACGGTAAATGCTGCCTCTTGTATTAAATGAGAAGATGTTTTGTCGAGTCTACACAGATATTTTTGCAGGAATATTGTACTCCTATTTTATTGTGCGCTCATTCATCCCACCGTCCCGAGTTTGTGTCTCTATTCCCTGCGGTGGGTAGGCCATTAATATTGCCTGCTGCAGTACGCCCATCTTGACGCAAAACATGGCATGTTTTGTTTTCTGTATAGTCTGTCTTGTAAATATATTTTTAAACTATATCCTTCTATCGAATAAAAAATGAAAGGATAAAGCCACAATAGTATGTATACACAGGAACTATATGACAACGGACTTGCATACTCGGTTGCTTACAGCTAAAACGGTAGTTTTTAAACTGGTATTACAAAAAATACTAATATAAGCCCCTCACAAATTATTTTAAAATTGTTTTTATCGAACACTGAGCACTAAGGTGTAATAAGTGTACTCAGGATAATTTTAAGTGAAAACTAAGAAAATTAACCTGGATAAGTTTTACCGTAGTCAAATATTTTCTTATCGCTCAAAAAGAAAAAAAATTAAACGCTGTCCAACATACACCATTAAACGGTAATAAGTATAATTAGACAAATAACTCTCAAGTCAATAGGACAATAAACGTAAACAAAACGTTTCTATATCTGAAACCGGACACAACCCGACACAATCCTAAACAATTCCGTGCACACGATCGGCACGGTCCCGAACAATTTTGATCACACGACTTGATGAGATGTTGAACAAGTCCGTGCCTGCGATCCTAAACACCTCCATATGGACGACCTCCAGGCGATCTCAACAACTCCATCGAAATGACACAATACAAGAGCAACATCGGAAGTAACTTCCTGAACGATTTTGGCCTCGGCATTGTATAGCTCTTGACGAACTCACTCTCACCGTAAGTATTCTCGACCAAGACATTGACACAATTCTAAGCGCTTGTTCACATGTTCGTCACATCCATAAAATGTTGAAATGGAGTAATTGAGCCAAGAATCATCACACTATTATATATATATATATATATATATATATATATATATATATATATATATATATATATTGCAGTTCGTTCGGAAAATATAATTTGCAGAACAAAAGAATGTATTGCTTGAACATTGAATGGATAAAAAATGTAATTAATATGTTGTATTCCTTGTTCAAACAATAACTTGTCTTTGTTTTGTAAAATATATTTTCTGAAAGAAATTTAAATGTAAAACCTGCAATCATTAATTTGCTCTGCCTAATATGGCAAGCACTTTTATTTGGCTGGGATTGTCTTAAATGACAATATTACCTCCCAAAAATGTTTAAAACCGTTATTCGGATATATATATATATATATATATATATATATATATATATATATATATATACATATATATATATATATATTTATATATATATATTTATATATATATATATATTTATATATATATATATATATATATATATATATATATATATATATTCTCCTTATGTATATTAACGTGGTAATTCTCGGCCTGGCGAAAATGAGGAATATAATGTGTAAAACAATTAAATTGCCATTTATATATTCTCATAACTTACTGCATATATATATATATATATATGTGTGTGTGTGTGTGTGTGTGTGTGTGTGTGTGTGTGTGTGGGTGGGTGTATGTATGTGTGCGTCTGTATATATGTTTCCAGTAAAGCAACTGGTCAGGAGGCATTCCTATTAAAGCGCTAATAAAGCTTCAACAGAACTAGCTCCCATACTTACAAAGCTATTAAAGCATTGTCTTTAGGAGAAGTGCTTCCCAACCTGCTGGTAAACCTCGTCAGTATTTCCTGTATTAAAAAAACGTTAGTGATCATTCATCATTAAATACACGCCAATAAGTCTTCTGTGAATCATTAGTAATTTGCTAGAATCTGTGTTAAACAAAGAGGTAGTCAACCACCTCAGCAAAAATAACCTTCGCACTGACATGCAATATGGCTTCCGTTCTGCTGGATCCACAGCAAATGTGCTAACAGTTATATCTCATAGGATTAGCAAATATCTCGACGGCGGCTTACTTTCAATGGCAATTGCTCTTGACATATAAAATGCCTTTAATAGAGGGTGGCATAATTGTCTACCTCACAAAATCTTCAGCTACGATATTGTTGGGAATGTCTTTTCAATAGTTAAATCATTTTTCTCTGATAAGAGTAGCGGTTGATGGGCAAAATTCAGAAGCTCACAGTGTTAATGCTGGAGTTCCTCAATGGGTTCATCCCGGGCTCAAGTCTCTGCCTGATCTAAATCAATGATCTCTCAAATCACATCCTAACATCATTTGTAGATATTTATGCTGACGACACTATTCTCTAAAACAACACTTCAAAGGCTGTAAACGACCAAGTTCTCTCTGATTCTTTCTCCTATGATCATAATCCTATGATCCAATGGGGAAATAGGTGGCTGGTTAATTTTAATGCATCTAAGATCAAGCTTCTATCTTTCCATCATTAACGCTCTGATTGTCGTCTGGCTTTCATATTTGGAGACTTCATGTTTTGACAAACTTCATTCCAGATCCGAGATGGAACACGTATATCAAATCGAATTCTAGAGCTGCTGGAAAAATTGTTAGATCGTTCTCACGCTCTAGTAGATATCTTACTGCTGGTGCTATTCTCTACCTATATAAGAACCAAGTACGTCCAATGATAGAGTGCTGTACCCCCACATGTACACGAGCTATTAGAAGTGTGACGTGACCGCCGCCGAAAGCGGCAGGGCTTCCCATTGAGGAGAGATTAAGACTCAATAGCACTGAAGAATTCCACGCAACTATGTTTGGATTAATTGTTAAGCATTTTTGCGTGGCCGGGCAGCGGCGGTCGACCTTGATGAACGGAAGAGTTAAGTTATGAATTTTATTATGTTTTTCTAAAAGCTACATATACATTTTAATGTTTGGTGGAAAAATGACAATTTGATGTCGTTTTGAGAACATAACCAATATAATTTCGTTTCTGGGGCTAGCCGAGGTGTCACGTGGGTTGACCTCCCTGATCGTGCGAACCGAAACTGCGAGCGTTCGCAGAATAAGCACACACGCCGGGAATCGGGAATTACCCTGCATATGACGCAATCAACGGTGATTGGTCTAGAAGTACAACCTACCATACCCCGATAACTTGTATATCAGCGAATATCAGTTAGTTGAAGCTGGTTCTTGAGCCAATCTAACACTAACCGAAGAGTCGTCGCAACAAGCTGTTCCACCGTCCATCGCTACCGCAAAAACGGAGAGTACTACATCTAATAAATATTCAATAGTGTGTTTTGTAAGAAATCAACAACTGGATAATTGTATATAAGCTTATATCATATTTTGTAAATTTGACTGGAATTAACTCGTAGAATAGAGATATCGGTGTCTGTCTTTCTTTTGTGTGCATAAAAATCTATCCACTTCCAGCGTGACACGGCATATCAACCCGAAGGTGAAATGGGAATTGACACTGACCAACTAATCAATGAGGTCCCGCTGCGCCGAGAGAACTTGCGGCGAATTCCCTGTGATAGACGATCACGACGCGTATGTGATGAGAGATCGCTATTTAGGGGTCGCCCAGGTTTCACATTTAGTGACCTGTGACAAGGACCACTTCACAGAAGCAGCTTATCCTGTCTTGACAGAGTTCAA